>NC_041386.1:618971336-618980041 GCF_002162155.2 Triticum dicoccoides
AGAGAGAGAGAGAGAGAGAGAGAGAGAGAGAGAGAGAGAAGAGAAAGAGGGAGGAAGAAGAAGAAGATATGCACAACAGAGCTGGCAACTTATGAATAAACACCTTGGTAACTTTCGACTCGGGGAAATCTTTTTAGTTAAAAACATACCTCCGGTAACTTATGTGTAAATAAAATGGTAATATATGCACAATAAAGTTGACAACTCATGTATAAATACCACAGTAACTTTTGACCTGAGAAAAAGTTTTTTTAATACTCCCGGTAGCTTCTTTGCAAATAATATGGTATTTACCAAAGCGTAGGCGTGATAACTTCTATACAAACATCACGGTAAGTTTTTGACTCAAGAAAAAGTTGTTGAAAAATATACTCCCAATAACTTTTTGTGTAAATAGCGTGATAATTTACGCACAATAGAACTAATAACTCATGTACAAATACCATGGTAACTTTTTTGACCCCGGGGAAAAGTTGTTGAAAAACACTAGATGATACCCCACTCGTTGCTGCGGGAATTGGTTGTAATATATTTAGGTGCTATTTGGTTGTATGAAAATGAATATTAAAATATACAATATGAATTGGAAATAAAAATTGATATGCTTTATTGTATTTAGTTATTCTATTGTTTTACTATCTTTATTGAATAAAGGTTGCATAAACAAATGTATTTTCAATGCATGATTGCTTGTTGAGGTGGTCCTTTTCTCGTGCATGATTACATGTTGAGGTGACATATTTGCACGTTGAAAGAAATATGGGCAATGAGGATCAACTATTTTAGTGAGACTCCGCACGTTGTTTTCCCATACATGATTGCTTGTCGAGACGGTCTCTTTCTCGTGCATGATTGCATGCTGAGGTGACATATTTGCAGAAATATGAGCATTGAGGATCAACTATTTGAATGAGACTATGCATGTTGCTGCGAAATTTTTTAGTGCATACAATTGTGACTTACGTAACATAATGATTAATTTTAGAGACTATAATGCATAAAGCACGTAGTGCATTAACAACTGTACAGTTACAATACCGAAATGGCACTCTACATATCATCACAAATATAATTCATTGAGTGCCCTGTCGGGTGCATGCTTAGTTCAATGGCATTCTTTGTACCTGACAAACATATTTGCATCATGTGCTAAACTATTCAGGAAAGGTGTGATATCCCCAGCATCTCCTTGCCAACAAAAGTGCACATATTGACATCACATGCACAATGATGATATTGCTAGCTAGTCTTTTAGCATCGAAGAACCATCAGCGGTAATATGATATGCATACTTACCCATATAATATATAGTTGCATATATTTCAGTCGACGACCCTTCCAGATGCATCCTCAATCCTAGCAAGCACATCTAATTTTCTCACCAAAAAAAGTAAGCACATCTAATTCATACCATGCTAGCTTGTCAGGTTGAAAACCACACCAAAATTAGATGTGAGCAGATAACCTTTACCTGGAACTTGAACCTCTATAGACCAATTATCTGATGGAAATATGAGCAATTTACAAAATGATTTTATGAACAGAAATATTAGATAAAGCATGACTAATATAACAGGGATAAAACTAGTCATGTGATTTGACAGAGAGAAGGTAAATAACATGGGCATATATGAACTGTAACCAAGCTTATCTAGAGCAGACAGTAGGGCAAGTTTCATATATGAAGTAGAATCTAACACATCTAGGACAAACAACAGAACCAAGAACTGTGGCAAGACCTCGAACAGAAAGGAGAGGAGCACATACGGGAGAGCAGCAGTAGCACTGGACTTGGGGTCGGTGTCCTCGCCAGCCATGTCGTCGAGGAGGTTGTCGATGTCGGGGAAGTAGTCATCGTCGGGGAAGTAGTCGTCGGAGTCCGGGGCGTCCGTGACGAAGAAGTCAGTAGTCGCGCTGAGCGCTCCCCAAAAACCTTATCACCCTTCTTCCGTACAGGACTCAAAAGGTGTGGTTCTGGAGGCCTACTGTCCTGACCTGCGGTGCACGCCGCAAGCCGGGATGGGGAAGAACGTAGCAGCAGCGCAGTGCTCAAGAACTTATGGGGAGAGGAAGAAGAGGTTCTGGTGCATCTCTCTGAGAGGAGCGACCTCCCTTTTATAGGCGCAAGAGAAGGAGGCAAGAGGCTGTGCTGGGAGCTGAAGAGAACGAGGGAGACCAAACGAAAAGGCAGTAGGCGAAGAGGTGCGTCGTTCGTATTAAATCTCCACTACCGCAAAAACATTTCAGCTTCCACGTGACCTTTTGTATACCCGTCATGCATGGCAAAAATTTAGACATCGGCTCGGCTCATTCCTGCAACCCGCGACGCGTCGTGACGAGGCCTGGCGTGGCGTGGCGTGGCGAGGCGGGCGGAGGAGGAGGAGCGCGCGTGGATGTCCCTCTTGTTCTCATCCTCATACATGTGGAGAAAGAGCCTCCCTTATAAAGAGGTCCAACTCCCTCTAAACTAGTAATATAGGACTAAACTTTAGTTCCACCTCATGCCTTGCACGAATGGGTTGCGTGAGCCTCTAGGATTTATTAGGAATTTCTGAAACTGCTATTGGGCTAGGCCCAAAATAGACAAAATTCCAGCAATCCCCCACCAGATCCCAGAGGCACACAAAATTTGCCTTTGGTTCCAAAACACTGTTTTATGTACCGGTACTGCAATGGAGACTGTTAAGTTGAACTTCCACCTAGAACTCTATGCTACACTAGTAAGCAACTTGAACAGTGGACTAGGCCTTGAACAGCAAGTCTTCTGCGAATCTAGCTTCACATAAAGCCTTGACCGATACGTGGCTACACTAGTAGAAAAAGGGGCTCTCGTTCGGGCCTGGCCACACTAGTAGAAAAATGGTCAAATGTGAAGCACATTAGTGCCGGTTTGAATTTGAGCCGACACTAATGTGTGCATTAGTGCCGGGTCCAACGGCTAGCCGGCCGCTCTCATTAGTACCGGTTCGTGGCGAACCTTTAGCACCGGTTCGTGCCATGAACCGGTACTAAAGTGAGTGGTGGTAGGATGTTGTCAGTCCGGGGCCCCTCCAGCACCTTTAGTACCGGGTCGTATCACGAACCGGTACTAAAGGTCATCCTACATAGACCCTTCGTCCACCCGAGCTCGCTCTGTTCTTCCCCTTTCCCCTCTCCTCTCTGTTCTTTTCCCTCTTCCTCACAAGCTCATCACACATTTTGCCCAAAATTTGTCAAGATTTGAAGGCCCCCATCCTTTCGAATGATCACAAAGGTTAGCAACTTTGTCCTTTCATCTCTCATTGCTAGATTAGCTCGTACAATGCTTTACATAGTGATTGACTTTTGAGTTTAGTAATTTGGGAGGAATTATATATATGTGCTAGTATTTGATTTATATGCAATTTGAGGTCAAAAATAACACTTAGTTTGCATATGTAGGTGTGGTTTACTTAGTACCTTCTAAATCTCCGTCGTAACCACCATCAATCTCTCGCAACGTCCCGTCGCCCATACGTTGTTTGTTATACATAGTGCCATGGTTTTGATATCCGTCCCCGTCGGCCCTCGTCCGGGTTATGATTCGGATGTGGTATATTCTCTTTTAAAACTATTCATTGCATTTCATGTTTATGACAAATTATGCCCATCAAGTTGACATAGATATTTGTATGTAGGAGGTAGTTGAACCGAAAATTCCAACCGACCCTATTGTCGAGAGGTTAAATTTAGTTGAAAGAGAAAACGAGGATTTGAAGGAAAAATTGAAAAGAATTGAAGGGGAGAAGATGGAATTGGAGTTGCATGTTGCCGATGTCGTCGATGATCACAAGATTAAGATGGAGAAAATGCGCTTGAAGATTAGAAAGATTAGAAAATATGCCATTCATAGTGAGGCTTGGTATCATTATGATGTTGGATCAATTGTTACCTTAGTTGCGATCTTGATCGCATTTGTTGTTGCATTTAAATTCTTTAGCTAGAGAGTTATTTGTTTGTTGCATTTAAGTGTTGTATGATATTTATGTATGAACTTTATGTATTGTATTAATTTGGTGTTTTCGGTGCTGTGTATTGAAGATGAGCCGGCAATGGATGTACGATGACCGATGCTCTCCCGAGTTCATTAATGGCGTGCGTACTTTTCTGTTTGCGGCTGAGGCAAACAAGCGGGCGGATGGTTTTATGCCTTGACCATGTGTTGGCTGTAAGAATGATCACAATTACTCTACGTCAAGAACCATTCACGTCGACCTGTTTGAGTCCGGTTTCATGCCCCACTATAATGTTTGGACCAAGCATGGAGAAAGAGGGGTTATGATGGAGGACAATGAAGAAGAAGAGGACGACGACAGCTATCCTGGCCATGGGTTCTCTGAATACGATGATACAACAATGAGGGAAGAAGCTGAGCCGGTAATGCGGGAATAAGCTGAGCCAGCAATGCGGGAAGAAGCTGAAGAAGAGGCATCGGATGAGCCCGTTGATGATCTAGGTCGAGCCATTGCCGATGCAAAGAGAAACTGCGCAAGTGATTTGGAGAAGAAGAAGTTGCAGCGCATGTTAGAGGATCACAAAAAATTGTTGTACCCGAATTGCGTAGGTGACAAGAAAAAGCTGGGCACCACACTAGAATTGCTACAATGGAAGGCAGAGAATGGTGTATCTGACAAGGAATTTGGAAAGTTGCTGGTAATGATAAAGAATATGCTTCCAAAGGACAACGAATTGCCCAAGAGTACGCACGAAGCAAAGAAGGATGTCTGCCCTCTAGGGTTAGAGGTGTAGAAGATACATGCATGCCCTAATGATTGCATCCTCTACCGCGGTGAGTACGAGGATTTGAACGCTTGCCCAGTATGCAGTGCATTGCGCTATAAGATCAACCGCAATGACCCTAGTGATGTCGAGGGCGAGCGCCCCAGGAAGAAGATTCCTGCCAAGGTGATGTGGTATGCTCCTATAATACCACGGTTGAAACATTTGTTCCAAAACAAAGAGCATGTCAAGGCGATGCGATGGCACAGAGAAGACCGTAAGAAAGACGGAAAGTTGAGAGTACATGCTGATGGATCGCAGTGGAGAAAAATCGAAAGAAAGTACGGTAAGGAGTTTGCAGATGACGCAAGGAACGTATGGTTTGGTCTAAGCGCTGATGGCATTAATCCTTTTGGGGAGCAGAGCAGCAACCATAGCACCTGTCCTATGACTCTATGTTTGTATAACCTTCCTCCTTGGTTGTGCATGAAGCGGAAGTTCATTATGATGCCAGTGCTCAGCCAAGGCCCTAAGCAACCAGGCAACGACATTGATGTGTACCTAAGGCCATTAGTTGAAGAACTCTTACAACTGTGGAATGGAACAGGTGTACGTGCGTGGGATGAGCACATGGGGGAAGAATTTGACCTAAAGGCGTTGCTGTTCGTGACCATCAATGATTGGCCTGCTCTCAGTAACCTTTCAGGATAGACAAACAAGGTATATCGCGCATGCACGCACTGTTTGGACGATACCGACAGTATATATTTGGGTAATTGTAAGAAGAATGTGTACCTGGGACATCGTAGATTTCTTCCGAGCAGGCATCCCGTAAGAAAGAAAGGCAAGAATTTCAAAGGTGAGGCGGATCACCGGACGAAGCCTCGCCACCGTACTGGTGCTGATGTACATGATATGGTCAAGGATTTGAAGGTGGTCTTTGGAAAGGGTCCTGTTGGACAACCTGTTCCGAATGACGCTGACGGACGCGCACCCATGTGGAAGAAGAAATCTATATTTTGGGACCTGCCCTATTGGAAAGACGTAGAGGTCCGCTCCGCAATCGGCGTGATGCACGTGACGAAGAATCTTTGTGTGACCCTGCTTGGCTTCTTGGGCGTGTATGGGAAGACAAAAGATACACCTGAGGCACGGGAGGACCAGCAACATATGCACGGAAAAGACGATATACATCAGGGTCATGCAAGCTACGCTCTTACCAAAGAAGAGAAGGAAATCTTCTTTGAATGCCTGCTCAGTATTAAGGTACCGTCTGGCTTCTCGTCAAATATAAAGGGAATAATAAACATGGCAGAGAAAAAGTTCCAGAACCTAAAGTCTCATGACTGCCACGTGATTATGACGCAACTGCTTCCGGTTGCATTGAGGGGGCTTCTACCGGAAAACGTTCGATTAGCCATTGTGAAGCTATGTGCATTCCTCAATGCAATCTCTCAGAAGGTAATCGATCGAGAAATCATACCAAGGTTAGAGAATGATTTGGTGCAATGTCTTGTCAGTTTCGAGTTGGTGTTCCCACCATCCTTCTGCAACATCATGACTCACATCCTAGTTCACCTATGTGAAGAGATTAACGTTTTGGGTCCTGTATTTCTACACAATATGTTCCCCTTTGAGAGTTTCATGGGAGTCTTAAAGAAATATGTTCATAACCGTGATAGGCTAGAAGGAAGCATCTCCAAGGGCCATGAAAATGAGGAGGTCGTTGAGTTTTGTATTGACTTTATTCCTGACCTTAAGCCGATTGGTGTTCCTGAATCGCGGCATAAGGGCAGACTGGATGGAAAAGGCGCGCTAGGTGGGGAACAAATAATATGTATGGACGGACATTCTCTCACTGAAGCACACTACACAGTTTTACAGAATTCCGCCTTGGTTGCTCCGTATATGGATGAACACAAGAATTTGCTACGCTCCAAACACCCGGAGCGGTCTGATCACTGGATTACACGTGAACAAACCAGGAGTTTCACCAGCTGGTTGCAGACACGTACCATGCATGACGCCTCTATTGAAGATGACCTGTACTTGTTGTCTCAGTTACCATCTTCGAATATAATGACTTTCAAAGGGTACGAGATAAATGGTAATACATTTTACACGATCGCCCAAGATAAGAAGAGCACCAACCAAAATAGTGGTGTCCGCTTTGATGCAGAAACCAAGACAGGAAAGGAAACATATTATGGTTATATACAGGACATATGGGAACTTGACTATCGACGTGGTTTGAAGGTCCCTTTGTTTCGGTGCAAATGGGTCAATATGACACGAAGCGGCGTAACGGAAGACCCGCAGTACGGAATGACAACAGTGGATCTCAACAATCTTGCGTATGCAGACGAACCATTCGTCCTAGCCAATGATGTGGCACAGGTTTTCTATGTGAAGGACATGTCTACCAAGCCGAGAAAAAGAAAAGATAAGGAAGCGGATGCATCGTACGATGAGCCAAAGCGGCACATAGTTCTTTCTGGGAAGAGAAACATCGTGGGAGTGGATGACAAGACAGACATGTTAGGAGATTATGAAAAGTTTGATGAAATTGCTCCATTCACAGTGAATATTGACCTGAGCATCCAGTTAAATGATGAAGATTTTCCATGGCTATGGCACAAAGGGACACACGTGAAGAAAAAGTTTCACACCCAAAGATCTGGGATGTGATCGGCTTCACTATCATCACTTTCTTCTGTGTTTCACATCCAGGAGGGAATCTCTGTAATAGTTAGGGTAGCTAGTTATGTGTTTTGGCATTTGAAACACGAAGAAATTTTATGCGCAAGCAAATTCTTTCATGCATTTACTGATTTTTTCAGCTAAATGACCCTGAAATTGAAAAGCATTTCAAATGAACTCAGAAAAGGTTGAAAGTTGGCATGGTATCATAATTTCACCCACATAGCATGTGCAAAAAAGTAGAGAGGGTTACCGCAAAAACGGATGCACTTCGTGTACAAAATGGACAATCTCTTTCGAAGTATCAGAGTTTCAGACAAAAACTCATCCGTTACAAAGGCATTTCATTTTTTAAATAACCTAAGCATTACCAAATTGAAGATAATGATAAAACACACTAAAATTAAACATAAGAATAAAGAATCACTGAAAATCTATTTTCAAAGTTAAGTTATTCACAAACTAGTGATTCACACAAATTTCAAATAATTCAAAATTTAAACTATTTAAATATATAAACTACCGGTACTAACAGAAAGTTTGTAATTTTTTGTACCTAAAGCAAACATATTCACAAAGAAACTCTAAATACAGCAAAAAACAACTCAAAAATAAATAAAACAAAAATAAATAAAGCAAAAAATAATAAAAAAAAGCCCACCTACTTGGTCACAGCGGCCTGCATACGACTAGAAACCCAAATTCTAGTTGGGCCAGGATGCAGGCCCGCTAGCCCAGTAGGCCCAACAGGGCATTGCAACAAAAGGTAGGCCCAGAAGGCCTACTTAAGAGAGGAGCTCGAGACAGCAGCGACGGCGGGGCTTATAAGCAGGTGCGAGTGCCCCTCGGCTAGCAAGGTGGGACTAAACTTCTGCGCCCCTCGCCTGGCAGCGCACACCCTTTAGTACCGGGTCGTGGCTCCAACCGGTACTAAAGAGGGGGCCTTTAGTACCGGTTGGTGCCACGACCCGGTACTAAAGGGGGTGCGGTTCCCGCCGCTTCGCCTGGCCAAAACAGACCTTTAGTATCGGTTGGTGGCTCCAACCGGTACTAAAGGTGGGTTCTATATAACAAAACACTTCAAAAAATTTGTCAGTTTCTCATCTCTCCCTCTGCTTCTTTCTCCTCTGCCCCGTCGTCGCCGCCCCTCGTCGCCGCCCCCGTCGCCGTCCGTCACCGTCCCCGTCGCTGTCCGTCCCCGTCCCCGTCGTCGCGCCGCGTCGCGCCGCGTCGCGCCCCGTCGCCACGCCCCGCCCCGTCCTCCCGTC
>NC_041386.1:618980358-618987546 GCF_002162155.2 Triticum dicoccoides
CCGTCCTCGTCCCCATCGTCGCCGCCCCGTCCCCGTCGTCGCCGCCCCGTCCCCGTCACCGTCTCCGTCTCCGTCCCCGTCCCCGTCGCCGCCCCCCGTCGTCACGCCTCGCCGGTGAGCTCCTGCCCCGGCCGCCAGCCACACACACACACATTGTTGTAGAATTGTTAGCAATCTTTCTGTTTTTTAGTTACAGAATTATTAGAAATGTTAGTTTTAGTTATAGAAATGTTAGTTATATAGAAATATTAGAAATGTTAGTTATATAGAAATGTTAGTTATATATAAATGTTTTTTAGTTATAGAAATATTAGAAATGTTAGTTTTAGTTATAGAAATATTAGAAATGTTAGTTTTAGTTATAAAATTTAGAATTTGCATATATGAAATCACAATCCATCATTTAAAAAATATTACTTTACTTTTGCGGCATATAGTATTTGTTGTCGACGATGCCCGGACCGCATCCTCGCCGTCGACCCGTTCGCGACGACGTCCTGCTTCAAAGGACCCATGTCCGGGACTGGGCTCCGCCGGGCTGGCACTGGGAGGTGCTACCTTCAGGGGCGCGACGCTTGGTGAGGAACCCGGCCCTTGGTCCCGTCGTCGACCCTCATCTCCTTTGGTGGCATTCGCGTGGGCCACTTTCGGTGCGGAGGGAGCCGGCCCCGCCAGAGGTGGTACGTCGCCGTGTCAGGAAGGAGGACGAGCACATCCATCGCTACATGGCTGCTATGGACGTGAGGTTCTCCAATACGTGGCAGGTTCTTTGGGGAGATCACCCGAGCTATGATCCAGTGATGGTTCCTTCACTTTGGTTGTCCACAGCCTAGATACTCTCTATTATTCGATCTTTATTAGCTAGCTAGCTAGCTAGTGATGTATTCGATATATAATATTTGAGATGATTTATTCGAGATTATATATATTATTCGAGACGATGTATTCGAGATTATGTCTATTATTCGAGACGACGTATTCGAGATTATATTCGATGATGCTTATTATGTACTATGATTGATTCAGTTTTTCCTTATTAATTGATTGCATCCATGCATTGTAATTTTTGAATATATTTCTTTTGGATTATTTAAACAAAACCTATGACGGACAATACCGGCAGAGAGGGAAAGAGGCTCTGTTCAATATCATACGCAATACTCGCGGGCCAGATGATAATCAGAATGAAGAAGATTATGATGGCTCCGAATATCTAAACAACACCGGGGAGGGTGATATGATATTCGATCGCGACGACCGAATTGATGAAGTCATGAACTATGAACATGACGAAGAAAATGTTGATCTTGAAACAACAAAGATCGGCGAGGTATATATATTTATATAAGCAGGCATCTGGTGATCATCACATGTTTTAAATGACTTGAAGATATATTAACGAATCGATCTTTCTTCTTTCAGCCATCCGGATCGAGCAAATCTTCAGGCAACAGGAAACGAGGCCCGAACAAAAAGTTGAAGGAGGGCATAAAGTACAATATCGAGGCCATCAAACCTAATGGTGAACCATTATCACCTAAGAAGATTGCGGACAAGTTCATTCGTCAGTGCGGAGTTCTTGTGAAGGACCAACTCCCGATCTCCCTTCAAGAATGGAGAGAGCCAGCAAAGCCACGTCCAGGAGTTACTTTTGTCGACGACAGACAAAAACTTCTGCTTTGGGAAACGCTCATGGAACATTTCACCCTACCAGATCATTTCACAGATGCAGATGTGGAGAAAGTCAAGGACGCTGCTCTTAGGAAGATGGCGGTTGCATTCAAAAACCACAAGAATCGTGAATGGGCCAAGTACGTCAAGGGAGGAAGGAAGACTCCAGTATTCGAGGGAACACTAGAGAAGCAAAGTGCTCATTGGGATGATTTCGTGAAATTCAAGGATTCGGAATTATCTAAGGAACGGTCGAGAATAAACAAGGCCAATGGTGCAAAAAAGGATAAGTTCCATAAGCTGGGGCCAGGTGGCTATGCGGTGGGAATGCCTAAGTGGGATAAGTCTGAGAAAGAGATGGAGGATGCAGGTGTCACTCCAGAAACATTGAGCTGGCCACCTAGGTGCAGGACTTGGTTCTATGCGCATGGGGGGGAGTTGGACCCAAAGACAGGCAAAGTTTCGAAGAAGGCATGTCTGGACGGAGCCGAAGATAAGCTACTTGTTGCAATAGAAGAGGCTTGATCGGGGGTGTTCCAGCCCAACAAAGAGAACGACAAGCTTACGCGTGCCCTGGGAAATCCTGAACACCCGGGAAGAACACGAGGCATGGGCGCTATTCCATGGTATGGGGGGTTTTCGGACTGGAACACCGACTACAGAACCCGTGCGAGAAAGAAGATTGTGGAGGAGAAGAAGAGGAAGATGGAGGAGGAGCAGAGGAAGCTAGACTATGAACGCCTTCAAGGCCTAGAATCAGCACACGCGGACTTGGGAGTCAAATTCAAGTGGCAGCAAGAGCAGATCGACTCACTTAGCCAGCAAAGGGGGTCTCAGCAGCTGCAGCAGCTAGCGGATGATCCAGCATTGGATAGCACCGTCCCATCCATGCCAAGAAGCAGCGTGGGTTCCGTCCCGGGCAACGCATTGCTGGATAGCTACCTAGTGGATGACATCATGGAGAACACTAACTGCGAGCTACACTTCAAAGTGAAGAACATATCCATGAAGGTGGCGGACACCCTTGCTTTTACAAATCCCCCCGAGGCAACCTTCCATTGCAACCCGATTCCAGCGGGCTATGCTCGTGTCTTGGTTGATGAGGTGGTGGACCAATATTCGGGGCTAGAACTTGACATTCCTGGAGGTGACGATGAGCACACACTGGGAGAGGCTGACCATCGTATCATCCTATGGAGAAAGGATTGCATCATCTTTCGAAGGCCACCGACACCGCGTCAACCGACTCCTCGTCGAAATCCGCCACCGAGTCAGCAGACTCCCGCTCCTCCAAGTCCACCAACGCGTCAGGCAACTCCTCCTCCAAGTCCGGCACAGCTTCAGGCCACTCCTCCTCCTCCAAGTCCGGCAAAGCGTCAGGCCACTCCTCCTCCAAGTCCGGCATAGCTTTAGGCCACTCCTCCTCCAATTCTAAAAAAATGTTCCAAAATTTACAAATCACGTATTTAATTAAAAAAATGGGTTTTGAAATTGTTTCAAATTTAGAAAAATGCTAATTTATTTAAAAGAAAGTCCAAATTTAATAAAATATTCATGAATTTTAAATATGTTCCCTTATTTAAATATGTCTTTGAATTTGCAAAAACTTCTCAGATTTCTAAAGATGTTCAAAATTTCGAAAACTATACAAATATTTGAAAATATTCCTGCATTTTATAAAATGTTCCAGATTACAAAAAACTGTATATGAAACTAAAAGGAGAAAATAGAACTAAAAAAAGAGAGAGAAAAGAGGGAAAGGAAACTGAAAAAATCGAAGGAAGAAAGAAACACAGAAAAACTCAGTTGATGGAAGATTGTAGAACACACGCTGGAAAAGCTGAACTAGGCCGGCTGAATACAATGTGTTGCACTTTGTGGTAGGGGTGTCGTTTGCTTGTTAACCATCGACCTGGACTAGGAATTGCCTAGCAACACAGGCATGAAAAACACGTTTGATGGATGGAAATGCACAAAATAACGCAGATTATGGTGTTGTGGCTTCATTAAGAGATCTCAATTGGCTAGGCGCTAGTCGCACACTAACAATGATTGTGCTTCTGTAGAAAATATATATATTCTAATATATATTTTCACGAAGAGACATCATTTTAAAGACGTGTCTTTCCATGAAAAGACATTGTTTGGTCTTTTCACGAAGAGATGTCATTTGACCAAGGGATGTGCTTCCTCCGTTCCTTTTTACTCTGCATATAAGATTTGGGTCGAGTCAAACTTTACAAACTTAGACCAAATTTGTATTAAAAAATTTATCAACATCTACAATATCAAATATACATAATATGAAACTACATTCCATAATGAATCTAAAGATATTCCTTTGACATTGTAAATGTTGATACTTTTTTCTATAAGTTTGGTCAAAATAGAGATACTTGACTTCAGACAAAAATTATAGAAAAAAATTATATGCAGACTAAAAAGAAACGGAGGGAGTATTTTTTAACCAATGGATATGATTGTTCATAGATTCCTTCTGTCAAGATCTACTGGACTTTGTTGATCCTTAATATAATTGAACTTGTTTTTTGAGGGGAAAATATAATCTAACTATTTATTCATTTTAAAGTGATGTGGCTTAACGTGAGCATTAGGTGTCAATTTAGAATATAAATGAATTGATAGTTATTTTTTCTTAGAAAATACCATGTGCAATTTAGACGTATATAGGTACACAACAATACGTAACTGTAGTTGCAAAGCTTCATTTCGTAAATTCACCACATGCAATAACAATATATCGACTAAAATGTAGTGTTCCACTAAACACATTGCAATCCTTAGGACGGCACACCTATATACATTATTATGTCGCTATTGGACGCGGTGTTTTGGCTCCTAGGTGCGTATGCACCCATTGTCTAAATACACATTTTGAAAACATGAAAAAATCGGAACAAAAATCCCGCGGGTATATCCGGACATTCTATGTACGTGCACAAAGTTTTCGGTGAAAAACGGTGTTTTTTGTGACTTGTGTAAAAAAGATAAATACACATAAAATGTCCGGATATACACGCGGGATTTTTGTTCGGGTTTTTTCAACTTTTCAAAATGTGTAATTAGACAATGTGTGCATATGTACCTAGAAGCCATTGCCAATTTCCGGTCGCTACTCTTCATTTTTGTGATTCGATGTCTGCCATTTTGGTCATACTTACTATTTATCTAAGAGAAAAGTACATTTTCCATCGCTTAACTTTATCAATAATGGTCATACTTACTAATTTGGGTGGTTTGGTCCACATGGTCTGCTTTTACCATTGACCTCACCACCTCATCATGCAGCTCACCTACTCTTTCTCTCTCTCTCTCACACACACACACCTTCTCCCTCTATGTCCCTCTATATCCCAAAATCGAACCCGAAAAACCCCAATGCCCTACTATTCCCTCTTTCCTCTGGCAGCTGCCTCTGCCCTCCACATATTTTCTCTATCCAACCACCATCGCATCCTCTCCCATCTGGAGCATGTGTCAACGTCGCTGGTGCTACCTCCACGCAAACCCATTATAAAAATGTGGCATGGCCCACCACACGCTTGCAGATGACACCAGCGTGGTCGCATGCCGGGAGTGTGTGGATGATATCGGTGTTGGCCCACCCCGAGTCGAACAATGAAGACGACATGAGTATCTCAAGTGCGCATATCGGCGACACCAGCGTAACCATGTCTCGAGCGTGTGATGTCGGAGGTTCTCTACCACCCGTTGCTGTATAAGGGCATCTCCAGCCGCGCCCCAGGAAGGCCTCCCTAGGCAATTTTTTCGCGCTGGCGCCAAAAAAAGGGCCCAGTCGCATCCTCAGGAGCCCGATTTTCGCCGGCCTGGGTCGAAAACAGCGCCGACGGACCCAGGCCGAACCCGGCGCGCTGGGGGGCGCCCGGGGGTGCCGGGGCGAACTGTTTTGGTGCGAAACAGCCGCGGGCCCGCCGCGTCAGCGACACGGCGCCTCGTCTTCCCCCAACGGCCTTGGTTCCCGCGGGGAATCAATGCGAAGGCTGCCGCCGGTCAGCCTTGCCACTGATTCCTCACGGGCGGCGCGTCAGGGACGACGCGCCGACGCCTCCCCTCCCTCGCACGCGTACACACGGGTGTGGCGCGGCTATATAGCCGGTGGCCTGCACTCGCCTGTGCCCACACCAGCCCCGCCCCTCGCCGCCGCCCAGCCCATCCCTCTAACTCTCTACCTCTCCCGAGCCCGTCGCCATGGCGGTACGCTACCCCGGAGACGAGGTAGCGGCCAACGGCTTCGGCCGCCGTTCGCTCCGTGAACAGGAGTCCTGGCTCCTATTCCAGGCGAACATCCCGGCGCCGCCAGACATGCGCGCCGGGCCGACGGGGTGGAGGCTCAGCGCCGGGGGAGTGCCCATTCCCCCGTTGCCCGACGTCGTGGCGAAGCCGAAGTACTGCGCCGAGGAAGTCGAGGTCGTGCGCGCCTCCCTCACCGACGCCCAACTCTCCCTCCCCAGTACGCCGCCGACAACCACGCGGCTTGGGCAGCGTATTTCGAGCGCCGCCAGCAGCAGCGCTTGGCGTCCATCAACGGCGTGCCGGTGGTTGGCGGCCGGCAGAACAGCGAGGGACGCCACCTGTGGTGGGGCGTCCCCGGCCGCATACTCGAGGGCATGCTGACGTACCTCGAGGGCGGCAACGACCCGCCGTTGGCGTACCCGGCGAGGGCGGCCGCCCCGGCGTAGCACCGACGCGCCGGGCCATGGGCGCCAAGGAGGTTCGGGTCCTCCCCCTCTTCTTCCTCCTCCCGATCTTCATCGCACTCCTCCGGCACTCCGACCCTGCTCGGCGTCAAGGCCGAGCCCGCGGCGGAGATGCCGCTCGGCCTGCGCACTCGCAGCGCCGGCATCGTCATCAACGAGGGCGGCCGGCGCGCCGACTCGTCGGCTCCTCCTCCGTGCTTCGTCAAGCCAAAGACGAAGCCGGGGCTCGCGCCGGTGAAGAAGGAGCCGACCGCGCCGGTGACGACGGAGCTCGACGACGACGACGCGGCCCTGGAATGAGCGCGCAGGGACTCCATAGCGATGGAGAAGGAGCGCCTGGAGAAGGCGAAGGAGCACCAGCGCGCTGCCCTGCTTCGCTTCGCAGAGTGTCGACGCGGCCGCGATGAAGGCGGAATCGTCGTCATCTGCGACAGCGACGATGACGACGACGATGCCCCGCCACCAGTCCGCCATGGCACGCCGGGCAGGGGTCCAGCAGGGGCGCCCGCGTCAAGGAGGAGAAGGCCGACGACGACGATGGCGGCGACGGCGGCGACTTCAGCCGGTTTTTCCTTTAGATTAGTTTATGTATATGTGCTATGTAATGAAAATCCGCGAACTTCGCCGAAATGTGCCGAAATTTATCGTGTTTAAGCCGAACTTCGCCGAACTTCTTTTATTTGAAAACGTGCCTGGGGCGGCCCTGGGGCCGGCGGCTGGGGACTAACTCGCCCCCAGACCCAATTTTTGCGCCGGCTCACCCTCGGGCGGCAATTTT
>NC_041386.1:618987725-618996855 GCF_002162155.2 Triticum dicoccoides
ACCACTCAGCAAGACCACCATTCCGCACCACCTAGGCAGCATCCCGGCCGATGCCCTAAGGACCTTGGTGCTGCTCTACCACTCAGCAAGACCACCATCCCGCACCACCTAGGCAGCATCCCGGCCGGTGCTTCCCAAACCATGTCCAGGCATATGCCCTCCAATCTCGCACCATCTCCGCTGAAGGTACACAATGTGTGGATGGTTGCTTCCAGTGTCCGCAGAGACCAATTTTTTTCTCGTGTTCGTGGGAAAGTGGCAAGGACACGCACATGTCATACATCGACTCACTCGTCAGCATCTGCGTCCCCACATCATTGGTAACTGTGACGATGACTCCATTTTTGGTGACAATGGCAAGTTCAATAACAAAACATTAGTCAACCGCTCGCTACCAAATGAGATGGTAAGCCTTTGTGCCGGCATGAACATGGCGGTGGCCTGCAATCGTGTGGTACACACACACACACACACACACACACACACATATATATATATATATATATATATATATATATATATATATATATAGAGAGAGAGAGAGAGAGAGAGAGAGAGAGAGAAGAGAAAGAGAGAGGAAGAAGAAGAAGATATGCACAACAGAGCTGGCAACTTATGAATAAACACCTTGGTAACTTTCGACTCAGGGAAATCTTTTTAGTGAAAAACATACCTCCGGTAACTTATGTGTAAATAAAATGGTAATATATGCACAATAAAGTTGACAACTCATGTATAAATACCACAGTAACTTTTGACCTGAGAAAAAGTTTTTTTAATACTCCCGGTAGCTTCTTTGCAAATAATATGGTATTTACCAAAGCGTAGGCGTGATAACTTCTATACAAACATCACGGTAAGTTTTTGACTCAAGAAAAAGTTGTTGAAAAATATACTCCCAATAACTTTTTGTGTAAATAGCATGATAATTTACGCACAATAGAACTAATAACTCATGTACAAATACCATGGTAACTTTTTTGACCCCAGGGAAAAGTTGTTGAAAAACACTAGATGATACCCCACTCGTTGCTGCGGGAATTGGTTGTAATATATTTAGGTGCTATTTGGTTGTATGAAAATGAATATTAAAATATACAATATGAATTGGAAATAAAAATTGATATGCTTTATTGTATTTAGTTATTCTATTGTTTTACTATCTTTATTGAATAAAGGTTGCATAAACAAATGTATTTTCAATGCATGATTGCTTGTTGAGGTGGTCCTTTTCTCGTGCATGATTACATGTTGAGGTGACATATTTGCACGTTGAAAGAAATATGGGCAATGAGGATCAACTATTTTAGTGAGACTCTGCACGTTGTTTTCCCATACATGATTGCTTGTCGAGACGGTCTCTTTCTCATGCATGATTGCATGCTGAGGTGACATATTTGCAGAAATATGAGCATTGAGGATCAACTATTTGAATGAGACTCTGCATGTTGCTGCGAAATTTTTTAGTGCATACAATTGTGACTTACGTAACATAATGATGAATTTTAGAGACTATAATGCATAAAGCATGTAGTGCATTAACAACTGTACAGTTACAATACCGAAATGGCACTCTACATATCATCACAAATATAATTCATTGAGTGCCCTGTCGGGTGCATGCTTAGTTCAATGGCATTCTTTGTACCTGACAAACATATTTGCATCATGTGCTAAACTATTCAGGAAAGGTGTGATATCCCAGCATCTCCTTGCCAACAAAAGTGCACATATTTACATCACAGGCACAATGATGATATTGCTAGCTAGTCTTTTAGCATCGAAGAACCATCAGCGGTAATATGATATGCATACTTACCCATATAATATATAGTTGCATATATTTCAGTTGATGACCCTTCCAGATGCATCCTCAATCCTAGCAAGCACATCTAATTTTCTCGCCAAAAAAGGTAAGCACATCTAATTCATACCATGCTAGCTTGTCAGCTTGAAAACCACACCAAAATTAGATGTGAGCAGGTAACCTTTACCTGGAACTTGAACCTCTATAGACCAATTATCTGATGGAAATATGAGCAATTTACAGAATGATTTTATGAACAGAAATATTAGATAAAGCATGACTAATATAACAGGGATAAAACTAGTCATGTGATTTGACAGAGAGAAGGTAAATAACATGGGCATATATGAACTGTAATCAAGCTTATCTAGAGCAGACAGTAGGGCAAGTTTCATATATGAAGTAGAATCTAACACATCTAGGACAAACAAGAGAACCAAGAACTGTGGCAAGACCTCGAACAGAAAGGAGAGGAGCACATACGGGACAGCAGTAGTAGCACTGGACTTGAGGTCGGTGTCCTCGCCAGCCATGTCGTCGAGGAGGTTGTCGACGTCGGGGAAGTAGTCATCGTCGGGGAAGTAGTCGTCGGAGTCCAGAGCGTCCGTGACGAAGAAGTCAGTAGTCGCGCTGAGCGCTCCCCAAAAACCTTATCACCCTTCTTCCGTACAGGACTCAAAAGATGCGGTTCTGGAGGCCTACTGTCCTGACTTGCGGTGCACGCCGCAAGCCGGGATGGGGGAGAACGTAGCAGCAGCGCAGTGCTCAAGAACTTATGGCGAGAGGAAGAAGAGGTTCTGGTGCATCTCTTTGAGAGGAGCGACCTCCCTTTTATAGGCGCAAGAGAAGGAGGCGAGAGGCTGTGCTGGGAGCTGAAGAGAACGAGGGAGACGAAACGAAAAGGAAGCAGGCGAAGAGGTGCGTCGTTCGTATTCAATCTCCACTACAGCAAAAACATTTCAGCTTCCGCGTGACCTTTCGTATACCCGTCATGCATGGCAAAAATTTAGACATCGGCTCGGCTCATTCCTGCAACCCGCGACGCATCGTGACGAGGCCTGGCGTGGCGTGGCGTGGCGAGGTGGGAGGCGGAGGAGGAGCGCGTGTGGATGTCCCTCTTATTCTCATCCTCATACATGTGGAGAAAGAGCCTCCCTTATAAAGAGGTCCAACTCCCTCTAAACTAGTAATATAGGACTAAACTTTAGTTCCACCTCATGCCTTGCACGAATGGGTTGCGTGAGCCTCTAGGATTTATTAGGAATTTCTGAAACTGCTATTGGGCTAGGCCCAAAATAGACAAAATTCCAGCAATCCCCCACCAGATCCCAGAGGCACACAAAATTTGCCTTTGGTTCCAAAACACTGTTTTATGTATCGGTACTGCAGTGGAGACTGTTAAGTTGAACTTCCACCTAAAACTCTATGCTACATTAGTAAGCAACTTGAACAGTGGACTAGGCCTTGAACTGCAAGTCTTCTGCGAATCTAGCTTCACATAAAGCCTTGACCGATACGTGGCTACACTAGTAGAAAAAGGGGCTCTCGTTCGGGTCTGGCCACACTAGTAGAAAAATGGTCAAATGTGAAGCACATTAGTGCCGGTTTGAATTTGAGCCGACACTAATGTGTGCATTAGTGCCGGTTCCAACGGCTAGCCGGCCGCTCTCATTAGTACCGGTTTGTGGCGAACCTTTAGCACCGGTTCGTGCCACGAACCAGTACTAAAGTGAGTGGTGGTAGGATGTTGTCAGTTCGGGGCCCCTCCAGCACCTTTAGTACCGGGTCGTATCACGAACCGGTACTAAAGGTCGTCCTACTTAGACCCTTCGTCCACCCGAGCTCGCTCTGTTCTTCCCCTTTCCCCTCTCCTCTCCGTTCTTTTCCCTCTTCCTCACAAGCTCATCACAGATTTTGCCCAAAATTTGTCAAGATTTGAAGGCCCCCATCCATTCAAATGATCACAAAGGTTAGCAACTTTGTCCTTTCATCTCTCATTGCTAGATTAGCTCGTGCAATGCTTTACATAGTGATTGATTTTTGAGTTTAGTAATTTGGGAGGAATTATATATATGTGCTAGTATTTGATTTATATGCAATTTGAGGTCAAAAATAACACTTAGTTTGCATATGTAGGTGTGGTTTACTTAGTACCTTCTAAATCTCCGTCATAACCACCGTCAATCTCTCGCAACGTCCCGTCGCCGGCACCACCTTGTGGTGAGCCTCTTGTTCATGAAGTTTTATATAAAAAATTGATGTTTGTGTGATTTGGATATATAGTTACTCGTATAATTATATTACCCATACGTTGTTTGTTATACATAGTGCCATGGTTTTGATATCCGTCCCCGTCGGCCCTCGTCCGAGTTATGATTCGGATGTGGTATATTCTCTTTTAAAACTATTCATTGCATTTCGTGTTTATGACAAATTATGCCCATCAAGTTGACATAGATATTTGTATGTAGGAGGTAGTTGAACCGGAAATTCCAACCGACCCTATTGTCGAGAGGTTAAATTTAGTTGAAAGAGAAAACAAGGATTTGAAGGAAAAATTGAAAAGAATTGAAGGGGAGAAGATGGAATTGGAGTTGCATGTTGCCGATGTCGTCGATGATCACAAGATTAAGATGGAGAAATGCGCTTGAAGATTAGAAAGATTAGAAAATATGCCATTCATAGTGAGGCTTGGTATCATTATGATGTTGGATCAATTGTTACCTTAGTTGTGATCTTGATCACATTTGTTGTTGCATTTAAATTCTTTAGCTAGAGAGTTATTTGTTTGTTGCATTTAAGTGTTGTATGATATTTATGTATGAACTTTATGTATTGTATTAATTTGGTGTTTTCGGTGCTGTGTATTGAAGATGAGCCGAGAATGGATGTACGATGACCGATGCTCTCCCGAGTTCATTAATGGCGTGCGTACTTTTCTGTTTGCGGCTGAGGCAAACAAGCGGGCGGATGTTTTTATGCCTTGACCATGTGCTGGCTGTAAGAATGATCACAATTACTCTACGTCAAGAACCATTCACGTCGACCTGTTTGAGTCCGGTTTCATGCTCCACTATAATGTTTGGACCAAGCATGGAGAAAGAGGGGTTATGATGGAAGACAATGAAGAAGAAGAGGACAACGACAGCTATCCTGGCCATGGGTTCTCTGAATACGATGATACAACAATGAGGGAATAAGCTGAGCCAGTAATGCGGGAAGAAGCTGAGCCGGCAATGCGGGAAGAAGATGAAGAAGAGGCATCGGATGAGCCCGTTGATGATCTAGGTCGAGCCATTGCCGATGCAAAGAGAAACTGCGCAAGTGATTTGGAGAAGAAGAAGTTGCAGCGCATGTTAGAGGATCACAAAAAATTGTTGTACCTGAATTGCGTAGGTGACAAAAAAAAGCTGGGCACTACACTAGAATTGCTACAATGGAAGGCAGAGAATGGTGTATCTGACAAGGGATTTGGAAAGTTGCTGGTAATGATAAAGAATATGCTTCCAAAGGACAACGAATTGCCCGAGAGTACGTACGAAGCAAAGAAGGCTGTCTGCCCTCTAGGGTTAGAGGTGTAGAAGATACATGCATGCCCTAATGATTGCATCCTCTACCGCGGTGAGTATGAGGATTTGAACGTTTGCCCAGTATGCAGTGCATTGCGCTATAAGATCAGCCGCGATGACCCTGGTGATGTCGAGGGCGAGCGCCCCAGGAAGAAGATTCCTGCCAAGGTGATGTGGTATGCTCCTATAATACCACGGTTGAAACGTTTGGTCCAACACAAAGAGCATGCCAAGGTGATGCGATGGCACAGAGAAGACCGTAAGAAAGACGGAAAGTTGAGAGTACCTGCTGATGGATCGCAGTGGAGAAAAATCAAAAGAAAGTACGGTAAGGAGTTTGCAGATGACGCAAGGAACGTATGGTTTGGCCTAAGCGCTGATGGCATTAATCCTTTTGGGGAGCAGAGCAGCAACCATAGCACCTGGCCTGTGACTCTATGTTTGTATAACCTTCCTCCTTGGTTGTGGATGAAGCGGAAGTTCATTATGATGCCAGTGCTCATCCAAGGCCCTAAGCAACCCGGGGACGACATTGATGTGTACCTAAGGCCATTAGTTGAAGAACTCTTACAACTGTGGAATGGAACAGGTGTACGTGCATGGGATGAGCACATGGGGGAAGAATTTGACCTAAAAGCGTTGCTGTTCGTGACCATCAATGATTGGCCTGCTCTCAGTAACCTTTCAGGACAGACAAACAAGGGATATCGCGCATGCACGCACTGTTTGGACGATACTGACAATATATATTTGGGTAATTGTAAGAAGAATGTGTACCTGGGACATCGTCGATTTTTTCCGTGCAGGCATCCCGTAAGAAAGAAAGGCAAGAATTTCAAAGGTGAGGCGGATCACCGGACGAAGCCTCGCCACCGTACTGGTGCTGATGTACATGATATGGTCAAGGATTTGAAGGTGGTCTTTGGAAAGGGTCCTGTTGGACAACCTGTTCCGAATGACGCTGACGGACGCGCACCCATGTGGAAGAAGAAATCTATATTTTGGGACCTGCCCTATTGGAAAGACCTAGAGGTCCGCTCCGCAATCAACGTGATGCACGTGACGAAGAATCTTTTTGTGACCCTGCTTGGCTTCTTGGGCGTGTATGGGAAGACAAAAGATACACCTGAGGCACGGGAGGACCAGCAACGTATGCACGGAAAAGACGGCATACATCAGGGTCATGCAAGCTACGCTCTTACCAAAGAAGAGAAGGAAATCTTCTTTGAATGCCTGCTCAGTATTAAGGTACCGTCTGGCTTCTCGTCGAATATAAAGGGAATAATAAACATGGCAGAGAAAAAGTTCCAGAACCTAAAGTCTCATGACTGCCACGTGATTATGACGCAACTGCTTCCGGTTGCATTGAGGGGGCTTCTACCGGAAAACATTCGATTAGCCATTGTGAAGCTATGTGCATTCCTCAATGCAATCTCTCAGAAGGTAATCGATCCAGAAATTGTACCAAGGTTAGAGAATGATTTGGTGCAATGTCTTGTCAGTTTTGAGTTGGTGTTCCCACCATCCTTCTTCAACATCATGACGCACGTCCTAGTTCACCTATGTGAAGAGATTAACGTTTTGGGTCCTGTATTTCTACACAATATGTTCCCCTTTGAGAGTTTCATGGGAGTCTTAAAGAAATATGTTCATAACCGTGCTAGGCCAGAAGGAAGCATCTCCAAGGGCTATGAAAATGAGGAGGTCGTTGAGTTTTGTATTGACTTTATTCCTGACCTTAAGCCGATTGGTGTTCCTGAATCGCGGCATAAGGGCAGACTAGATGAAAAAGGCGCGCTAGGAGGGGAACAAATAATATGTATGGACGGACATTCTCTCACTGAAGCACACTACACAGTTTTACAGAATTCCGCCTTGGTGGCTCTGTATATGGATGAACACAAGAATTTGCTACGCTCCAAACACCCAGAGCGGTCTGATCACTGGATTACACGTGAACAAACCAGGAGTTTCGCCAGCTGGTTGCAGACACGTACCATGCATGACGCCTCTATTGAAGATGACCTGTACTTGTTGTCTCAGTTACCATCTTCGAATATAATGACTTTCAAAGGATACGAGATAAATGGTAATACATTTTACACGATCGCCCAAGATAAGAAGAGCACCAACCAAAATAGTGGTGTCCGCTTTGATGCAGAAACCAAGACAGGAAAGGAAATATATTATGGTTATATACAGGACATATGGGAACTTGATTATCGACGTGGTTTGAAGGTCCCTTTGTTTCGGTGCAAATGGGTCAATATGACACGAAGAGGGGTAACGGAAGACCCGCAGTACGGAATGACAACAGTGGATCTCAACAATCTTGCGTATGCAGACGAACCATTCGTCCTAGCCAATGATGTGGCACATGTTTTCTATGTGAAGGACATGTCTACCAAGCCGAGAAAAAGAAAAGATAAGGAAGCGGATGCATCGTACGATGAGCCAAAGCGGCACATAGTTCTTTCTGGGAAGAGAAACATCATGGGAGTGGATGACAAGACAGACATGTTAGGAGATTATGAAAAGTTTGATGAAATTGCTCCATTCACAGTGAATATTGACCTGAGCATCCAGTTAAATGATGAAGATTTTCCATGGCTACGGCGCAAAGGGACACACGTGAAGAAAAAGTTTCACACCCAAAGATCTGGGATGTGATCGGCTTCACTATCATCACTTTCTTCTGTGTTTCACATCCAGGAGGGAATCTCTGTAATAGTTAGGGTAGCTAGTTATGTGTTTTGGCATTTGAAACACGAAGAAATTTTATGTGCAAGCAAATTCTTTCATGCATTTACTGATTTTTTTCAGCTAAATGACCCTAAAATTGAAAAGCATTTCAAATCAACTCAGAAAAGGTTGAAAGTTGGCATGGTATCATAATTTCACCCACATAGCATGTGCTAAAAAGTAGAGAGGGTTACCGCAAAAACTGGATGCACTTCGTGTACAAAATGGACAATCTCTTTCGAAGTATCAGGGTTTCAGACAAAAACTCACCCGTTACAAAGGCATTTCATTTTTTAAATAACCTAAGCATTACCAAATTGAAGATAATGATAAAACACACTAAAATTAAACATAAGAATAAAGAATCACTGAAAAATCTATTTTCAAAGTTAAGTTATTCACAAACTAGTGATTCACACAAATTTCAAACAATTCAAAATTTAAACTATTCAAATTTATAAACTACCGGTACTAACAGAAAGTTTGTAATTTTTTGTACCTAAAGCAAAAATATTCACAAAGAAACTCTAAATACAGCAAAAAACGACTCAAAAATAAATAAAACAAAAACAAATAAAGCAAAAAAATAATAAAAAAGCCCACCTACTGGGTCACAGCGGCCTGCATACGATTAGAAACCCAAATTCTAGTTGGGCCAGGATGCAGGCCCGCTAGCCCAGTAGGCCCAACAGGGCATTGCAACAAAGGTAGGCCCAGAAGGCCTGCTTAAGAGAGGAGCTCGAGACAGCAGCGACGGCGGGGCTTATAAGCAGGTCTGAGTGCCCCTCGGCTAGCGAGGTGGGACTAAACTTCTGCGCCCCTCACCTGGCAGCGCACACCCTTTAGTACCGGGTCGTGGCTCCAACCGGTACTAAAGGGGGGGCCTTTAGTACCGGTTGGAGCCACGACCCGGTACTAAAGGGGGTGCGGTTTCCGCCGCTTCGTCTGGCCAAAACAGACCTTTAGTACCGGTTGGTGGCTCCAACCGGTACTAAAGGTGGGTTCTATATAA
>NC_041386.1:618997597-619013533 GCF_002162155.2 Triticum dicoccoides
CCGTCCCCGTCCCCGTCGCTGCCCCCCATCGTCGCGCCTCGCCGGTGAGCTCCTGCCTCGGCCGCCAACCACACACACACACACACATTGTTATAGAATTGTTAGCAATCTTTCTATTTTTTGTTATAGAATTATTAGAAATGTTAGTTTTAGTTATAGAAATGTTAGTTATATAGAAATATTAGAAATGTTAGTTATATAGAAATGTTAGTTATATTAGAAATGTTAGTTATATAGAAATGTTAGTTATATATAAATGTTTTTTAGTTATAGAAATATTAGAAATGTTAGTTTTAGTTATAGAAATATTAGAAATGTTAGTTTTAGTTATAAAATTTAGAATTTGCATATATGAAATCACAATCCATCATTTAAAAAATGTTACTTTACTTTTGGGGCATATAGTATTTGTTGTCGATGATGCCCGGCCCGCATCCTCGCCGTCGACCCGGCCCCGGGTCCCGTCGTCGACCCTCATCTCCTTTGGTGGCGTTCGCGTGGGCCACTTTCGGTGCGGAGGGAGCCGACCCCGCCGGAGGTGGTACGTCGCCGTGTCGGGGAAGAGGACGAGCACATCCATCGCTACATGGCTGCTATGGACGTCAGGTTCTCCAATACCTGGCAGGTTCTTTGGGGAGATCACCCGAGCTATGATCCAGTGATGGTTCCTTCACTTTGGTTGTCCACCGCCTAGATTACTCTCTATTATTTGATCTTTATTAGCTAGCTAGCTAGCTAGTTATGTATTCGATATATAATATTCGAGATGATTTATTCGAGATTATATATATTATTCGATATTATGTCTATTATTTGAGATGGCGTATTCGAGATTATATTCGATGATGCTTATTATGTACTATGATTGATTCAGTTTTTCCTTATTAATTGATTGCATCCATGCATTGTAATTTGAATATATTTCTTTTGGATTAGTTAAACAAAATCTATGGCAGACAATACCGACAGAGAGGGAAAGAGGCTCTGTTCAATATCATACGCAATACTCACAGGCCAGATGATGATCAGAATGAAGAAGATTATGATGGCTCCGAATATCTAAACAACACCGGGGAGGGTGATATGATATTCGATCGCGACGACCGAATTGATGAAGTCATGAACTATGAACATGACAAAGAAAATGTTGATCTTGAAACAACAAAGATTGGCGAGGTATATATATTTATATAAGCAGGCATCTGGTGATCATCACATGTTTTAAATGACTTGAAGATATATTAACGAATCGATCTTTCTTCTTTCAGCCATTCGGATCGAGCAAATCTTCAGGCAACAGGAAACGAGGCCTGAACAAAAAGTTGAAGGAGGGCGTAAAGTACAATATCGAGGCTAGCAAACCTAATGGTGAACCATTAGCACCTAAAAAGATTGCGGACAAGTTCATTCGTCAGTGCGGAGTTCTTGTGAAGGACCAACTCCCGATCTCCCTTCAAGAATGGAGAGAGCCAACAAAGCCACGTCTAGGAGTTACTTTTGTCGACGACAGACAAAAACTTCTGCTTTGGGAAACGCTCATGGAACATTTCACCCTACCAGATCATTTCACAGATGCAGATGTGGAGAAAGTCAAGGACGCTGCTCTTAGGAAGATGGCGGTTGCATTCAAAAACCACAAGAATCGTGAATGGGCCAAGTACGTCAAGGGAGGAAGGAAGACTCCGGTATTCGAGGGAACACTAGAGAAGCAAAGTGCTCATTGGGATGATTTCGTGAAATTCAAGGATTCGGAATTATCTAAGGAATGGTCAAGAATAAACAAGGCCAATGCCGCAAAAAAGGATAAGTTCCATAAGCTGGGGCCAGATGGCTATGCGGTGGGAATGCCTAAGTGGGTTAAGTCTAAGAAAGAGATGGAGGATGCAGGTGTCAGTCCAGAAACATTGAGCTGGCCCCCTAGGTGCTGGACTTGGTTCTATGCGCATGGGGGGGAGTTGGACCCGAAGACAGGCAAAGTTTCGAAGAAGGCATGTCTGGACGGAGCCGAAGATAAGCTACTTGTTGCAATAGAAGAGGCTCGATCGGGGGTGTTCCATCCCAACAAAGAGAACGACGAGCTTACACGTGCCCTGGGAAATCCGGAACACCCGGGAAGAACACGAGGCATGGGCGCTATTCCGTGGTATGACGGGTTTCGGACTGGAACACCGACTACAGAACCCGTGCGAGAAAGAAGATTGTGGAGGAGAAGAAGAGGAAGATGGAGGAGGAGCAGAGGAAGCTAGACTATGAACGCCTTCAAGGCCTAGAATCAGCACACGCGGACTTGGCAGTCAAATTCCAGTGGCAGCAAGAGCAGATCGACTCACTTAGCCAGTAAAGGGGGTCTCAGCAGCTGCAGCAGCTAGCGGATGATCCATCATTGGATAGCACCGTCCCATCCATGCCAAGAAGCAGCGTGGGTTCCGCCCCGGGCAATGCATTGCTGGATAGCTACCCAGTGGATGACATCATGGAGAACACTAACTGCGAGCTACACTTCAAAGTGAAGAACATATCCATGAAGGTGGGCGACGCCCTTGCTTTTACAAATCCCCCCGAGGCAACCTTCCATTGCAACCCGATTCCAGCGGGCTATGCTCGTGTCTTGGTTGATGAGGTGCTGGACCAATATTCGGGGCTAGAGCTTGACATTCCTGGAGCTGACGATGAGCAGACACTGGGAGAGGCTGACCATTGTATCATCCTATGGAGAAATGATTGCATCATCTTTCGAAGGCCACCGACACCGCGTCATCCGACTCCTCATCGAAGTCCGCCACCGAGTCAGCAGACTCCCGCTCCTCCAAGTCCACCAACGCGTCAGGCAACTCCTCCTCTAAGTCTGGCACAGCTTCAGGCCACTCCTCCTCCTCCAAGTCCGGCAAAGCGTCAGGCCACTCCTCCTCCAATCCGGCACAGCTTTAGGCCACTCCTCCTCCAAGTCCGGCACAGCTTCAGGCCACTCCTCCTCCTCCAACTCAGCCACGTCAGCCGTCTTCGCCGCCTCAGCAATCACGGAAGAGAGCCGCCTCAGCTATGATGCGTAGCGGTACAAGTCGAGGTAGTACTGGAGGTACAGGCGGAGGCAAGCGATTTCAATATGGTCCAAGCCTCGCGCCTCTTCCGCAGAGGCCTTACGACAAGTCCGAGGAGGAAAACATAGCCATATCGAAGGCCGAGGTGGAAGCCCATTTTGCACCGAAACCGCCACCGCTGCCAAGGGAGAAAGTGCCTGAGGAAAAGATTGACCACTTCATTCGTATGGCTAGAGCACCAGCTCCCAAGCCTGTTGACACAGACTATGAGCGCCACATCAAGAAGTTAAATCGAGCACGTCTACGAAAAGAGGCGAGCTCGAGCTCGAGCAAATCAGCTAGCAAAAGGAGCGGTAAAACTGTTCCCCAGCTAGGAGAACAGGCGGCACAATCAATCCCCCCGCTTGTTGTGCCAACAACACATGAGAGTAGGCGCGCCCAATATTATTGTGGGCAAACCGTTAACGTTCCCGGGCTGGGCAATGTGGTAATAACCGAGGAGCATATTGAGCAGGCTGAAACGCTCATGATCACTGTTGGACAACTCCTCGATATCGAGCCCATGTCTCCGACTAGAGAGGAGGAAATAAAACGGAAATATGTCCGGGGCCAACCTTTGGTCGAGCCAGACGAGGTCAAGAAGCTCCCAACGAGAATGTATGAATTGCATCAATGGTACATGGACATTACCAAGATTTCCAATCGAGAGTCCCTCATGGTGAATGTCAAGAAGGATCATTACTAGCTACCATGAGAAAGTTGTGGCCGTTGAGTACTCAGAACTATTTCAGCTATACAATCAAGACGCAGTCGACAAATCTATCGTCAGTTGCTATTGTCTGTAAGTGATTTCTTTCTGTAATTTAAGTCTCAAACTAGCTGTAGTGATCATTTTGATCAACCATTACCTGTAATTATCCTCACTATATTCTTTTATGTGGTATTATGCAGGATGAAGATTTATGAAATGAAAAAAGGTGGACGCTATGGCATTGGGTTCGTTGACCCAAATACCACTAATGAATACACATGGAAATTAGATCCATACTAGTCGCCAACCCGTGCATTCGCACGGGCTAGCATATTGAAAATGATAGATGGAATATTTCTTTCTTTCCGATATAGCTTCCTTTGTTTCTCCTCTAATGATGTTAGATGACTACCATTAGGTTCTAGTATCGCAAGCTGGGAGCTTGGTTTACTTAGGTAGCAACCTTTTCCTGTGTATTTGTTTTATTTTCACATTTGGAATGTTTGGTCACCTGATATATTACTGTATTATATTTCAATGTCATTATATAATCTAGGTAGATTAACGGGTATATGCTTAATTCCTGGTTTTGTTATAATAGTTAGATCTTGTTGTTTTGATTTGTTCCACTAAGTTTGACACATGTTGACCATGGCTAGTGAGCAATAGGGGCGATCAATATTTAATTGTTTTAGACATTTAGATATAACCCAAACATCTACTACAGATTAATTGGCATTTTTGTAATAAAAAACTGATGTGCATGTACATTTTTGAAAAATCCTAAATGTCACTAAATATTTATCAATGCGCTACTTGTTTTCTAGTCCTTGATGCACCATGTTTTGGAATGTCTCAGGTCGCCGATTGTTTATCAACCCCATTACACAATGTCCTCAGTTTGGAATCTTTATGACTTTGAGAACCTTCCAGTCTTTGATTTGCGGTCTTCTTCATCACTGTTCTTTATTCCATGAATTTTGATTCATTCGTTTCCTTTCATCCCTTAGTTTTTGATTCTTCATCAAGATGCATAACACGACTTGTGCTCCCTGTCCCAAATTTTTTATGCTGGTTTACAATGACTTCATCAGCAATCAGCGCTTGCTTTGAAGTTTTCTACTGGAAAACAATAAAAAGAATGTATTAGTCACTAACTTAAATGTCTATAGCAATTATTGAGGCCTGATACTTATATTATGAAAGAACAGGAAACTACACCAAGAAAGCTTACATACTTATCCTATTCAATTCCTGAATTTGCTTGTGCTCGTACTTATGTTGATCTTCGAATAATCTTGGTTCCTCTGATTTCTGAATGCTCAACATCAGCATTGTTTTCTGGTATTATATCAATGCTGCCACATCTCTATCCTGAATGCCCTTATTCCCAATTCTTCATCAGAATAAAATGCAACATGTGTTCCCATCCTAGTCTTTTTGGTTTCCTGCACAATTATCTTATTGTCAGCAACATGCTTATACGAAAACATTTTTTTGTTAATTAACACAAAAGAATAATTATATAATGTGGCATGTGGTAGATAGTGAACAATATAGAGCATCCTATACACAATAATCTTGGTAACTATACATGAGGTATTGGCATCTACCAATTGTTGTGCACATATTTTCTGTATTTGTTTGTCCTCTATTGATGTCACAATCATCCATATCTATCCATAATATTGCAGATTTCTTAATCATATTTTTACTCTTCCTAAAACATGGTGTAGATTGTTGTTGCACCCAAATCACATGTAACGGTGCAAATTACATGGTTCTTTTTTTAGGCAGTGTTAATATGGAGAGACCATATGAATTCATAATTTCAACAAATATAGTTCTACTAGATAAGTAAATCGTCTAGCATCTTTGCTCGAAAGAACATCAATGCTAGAAAATGTGCATCTTTGTTTGGCTATCCCAATTTTTTCAGACATTTTATATCGTGAAATTTCATCATGTGAAAAAAATACCAGTATGTTGTCACCTTCAAATGGATGGAAATTCCACAAAGATGTAACCAAAAATTTGATACCATGTAAACGGAAGCTTGGTAGACCAATGGCCATATCTTGCTAACCAATGTTTCATTACCTTGCTATGAAGCAAATACAATGCATTATGATAGACAAAGAAGCCTATAAATTCAGAATAGCTTCCATAAGTCCTAATTTCCTATTTAATCAATTTCCTCGCTAATTGAATCAAACATATCAGGTGCCATTGCTTTTGAAGCAAAGAAAAAAAAATAAAACATAACTTCAATACATATGAAAGGAATACAAAATTGCGGAGATTATTAGAGGCGCAAGCCGAGTACAAAACTTTGATTAACTCTTGGTTGCCGTGTAGTATGTAAACAATGTGAACTGCGTACTCTACTAATGTGATTGAAAAAACAGTATAACAAATCGCTAGAAAAAAATATTTCATTGCTTTCAGGGTTAATGGCATGCTAAAGCCTAATTACCTTTCCAGGAATCCTTCGCATCGAGTATATCGCAGACCATTGTTTTCAACCAAAGACTGCAAAAAAGAAATAATGTAGAACTTGAATATAACAAATTAAAGGAATACAAAAAGATTAATTGCTATGGACACAAAATTCTAAAGATTAGTACTTGTTTACCCTCTAGGGTATTAGAGTTAATCCCGCGTCCGCCGTGTATGCATGTGTATCCTACATGGATGCGCATGCCAGGTTTGTATTAAGTCAAGCCAAGTAATATATATACATGTATGTAAATAACACCTCATATGTAATGGATAGTGGGATCAATAGAAAGAAATCAAATAGGACTCACATGGTCCTGTGGCCATCAATTCGCTGTGTGCTCCTATGTCGTGTGCGTGCGTGTTTCTAGTCGAAATTTTCCTGTTCCTCTGTACGTACTGTCGTACACGCATCAAGGCGGCGGCTCTACGTATGTGAGCTAGCTTCGTACGTGTGACTTCGACGGAATCTATCCACCTGCCTATCTAACTTTGCACGTACATGCGCTGCTCTACTGTCAATTGATTTATTGTTCTAAAACTAATTTAGGGAAGCAGCTATCAAATTAAGGATTTAATTCAAAAAAGAGAGTAATTCTTCATGCAATAAGTAAGCAACATGTTTCATCTAACCAGCGGAACAAATAATTGCTAAAAAATATTGGGTGGGAGGACGATTCGCTAACCTGCCCAATGACAGCAACCGACCAGAGACAAACTTCATGCAGAGTGGGAGAATCTTGAGCAGCGATGATGGGCATTGTTCGTGTGCTCCGACCTGATCTCAATAAAGCATCCAAAATTTATACGTGAGAAGATTCAGGATCCAATTCGTGGAGACGGCAAAAATTGATTTCGCTCTAAACCTGCAAGAAAACAAATCTAGAATAAATAGTGTGAAAAAAAATATTGATCTAATACATTAGGAAAAACTCCTTGAAGACATGGAATCCATCCTACGATTTTGTTCTCCTGTGAGGGCGAGGGAGATAATGGAGAGGAAGAGATTGTGGATGGATTTGTCTTCCATCTAGGGAGAGAGAGATAATGAAGAAGAATAGATCGTGGAGAGAGAGAGAGAGAGAGAGAGAGAGAGAGATGGAGAGGCGAGGCGGCGGTGGAGGGGGATCGAGAGAGAAGAGGCGAGAGTCGGCGGAGGGAGAGCATCGCTCGATGATGCAATGAGTTTTTTTTTACATAGCTGAATCCTTTTTTTTTCTTTTACAAAAGTGCGTGGACAGTTTTTTTTAACATGCGGGCAGGTTTTGCATCTAGATTGAATCTCATCCCATGATTGTTGTGGACTCTTTATTTCGTTCAGATAGATGTGAGAGATTAAGAGCGTTGGGTTCTGGGAGAGATGAGAGATATATATGAGTTTTTTTTAGTTCAATGAATCAATCTACACCGTAATAATTCGGACCCACCAGATTAACGGCTCGTAAAATCTAATTAACGTGAGAATTTTTAGGAAGTGCCTAATTAGTATAGGTATAGATATAGATAGATAGATAGATAGATAGATATAGATAGATAGATAGATAGATAGATATAGATAGATAGATAGATAGATATAGATATAGATAGATACGATAGATTCTTTTGATTGTTTTTTTTGAAAGGTGCTCTAGATTGCTTTTTTTACAACAAACGTTATGTTGGTTTTTTCTTTGATTGCAAGGCTTATATGGGTGGATCTACACCGTTATAATTCGGGCCCAGTAGATGAACCGCCAGTAATTTCTAATTAATGTGGTAATTTCTGGGGAGTCCAAAATTAGTATAGGTATAGATAGATTACGAAAAAAGTGTAGAGGAAAGCATGCTAGAGTTCTTCAAGCGCCTCAAATACAATGAAGATATACTATTTCCTTACAACTTCGAGTGAGTCACACTGTCTTGTACTACAAATTCTGTTTTTGCCTACTAGCTAGCTACATGTTTTTGCTTACACACTAGTAGAAAAAGGGTCAAACGTGAAGCACATTAGTGCCGGTTTGAATTTGAGCCGGCACTAATGTGTGCATTAGTGTCGGTTCCAACGGTTAGCCGGCCTCTCTCATTAGTACCGGTTCGTGGCGAACCTTTAGCACCGGTTCGTGCCATGAACCGGTACTAAAGTGAGTGGTGGCAGGATGTTGTCAGTCCAGGGCCCCTCCAGCACCTTTAGTACCGGGTCGTATCACGAACCGGTACTAGAGGTCGTCCTACATAGACCCTTTATCCACCCGAGCTCGCTCTGTTCTTCCCCTTTCCCCTCTCCTCTCTGTTCTTTTCCCTCTTCCTCTCAAGCTCATCACACATTTTGCCCAAATTTGTCAAGATTTGAAGGCCCCCATCCATTCAAATGATCACAAAGGTTAGCAACTTTGTCCTTTCATCTCTCATTGCTAGATTAGCTCGTGCAATGCTTTATATAGTGATTGATTTTTGAGTTTAGTAATTTGGGAGGAATTATATATATATATATATATATATATATATATATATATATATATATATGTGCTAGTATTTGATTTATATGCAATTTGAGGTCAAAATAACATTTAGTTTGCATATGTAGGTGTGGTTTACTTAGTACCTTCTAAATCTCCGTCGTAACCACCGTCGATCGCTCGCAACATCCCGTCGCCGGCACCACCTTGTGGTGAGCCTCTTGTTCATGAAGTTTTATATAAAAGATTGATGTTTGTGTGATTTGGATATATAGTTACTCGTATAATTATCTTATCCATATGTTGTTTGTTATACATAGTGCCATGGTTTTGATATACGTCCCCGTCGGCCCTCGTCCGGTTTATGATCCGGATGTGGTATATTCTCTTTTAAAACTATTCATTGCATTTCGTGTTTATGACAAATTATGCCCATCAAGTTGACATAGATATTTGTATGTAGGAGGTAGTTGAACCGGAAATTCCAACCGACCCTATTGTCGAGAGGTTAAATTTAGTTGAAAGAGAAAACGAGGATTTGAAGGAAAAATTGAAAAGAATTGAGGGGGAGAAGATGGAATTGGAGTTGCATGTTGCCGATGTCGTCGATGATCACAAGATTAAGATGGAGAAATGCGCTTGAAGATTAGAAAGATTAGAAAATATGCCATTCATAGTGAGGCTTGGTATCATTATGATGTTGGATCAATTGTTACCTTAGTTGCGATCTTGATCGCATTTGTTGTTGCATTTAAATTCTTTAGCTAGAGAGCTATTTGTTTGTTGCATTTAAGTGTTGTATGATCTTTATGTATGAACTTTATGTATTGTATTAATTTGGTGTTTTCGGTGCTGTGTATTGAAGATGAGCCGGCAATGGATGTACGATGACCAATACTCTCCCGAGTTCATTAATGGCGTGTGTACTTTTCTGCTTGCGGCTGAGGCAAACAAGCGGGCGGATGGTTTTATGCCTTGTCCATGTGCTGACTGTAAGAATGGTCACAATTACTCTACGTCAAGAACCATTCACGTCGACCTGTTTGAGTCTGGTTTCATGCCCCACTATAATGTTTGGACCAAGCATGGAGAAAGAGGGGTTATGATGGAAGACAATGAAGAAGAAGAGGACGACGACAGCTATCCTGGCCATGGGTTCCCTGAATACGATGATACAACAATGAGGGAAGAAGCTGAGCTGGTAATGCGGGAAGAAGCTGAGTCGGAAATGCGGGAAGAAGCTGAAGAAGAGGCATCAGATGAGCCCGTTGATGATCTAGGTCGGGCCATTGCCGATGCAAAGAGAAACTGCGCAAGTGATTTGGAGAAGAAGAAGTTGCAGCGCATGTTAGAGGATCACAAAAAATTATTGTACCCGAATTGCGTAGGTGACAAGAAAAGCTGGGCACCACATTGGAATTGCTACAATGGAAGGCAGAGAATGGTGTATCTGACAAGGGATTTGGAAAGTTGCTGGTAATGATAAAGAATATGCTTCCAAAGGACAACGAATTGCCCGAGAGTACATACGAAGCAAAGAAGGCTGTCTGCCCTCTAGGGTTAGAGGTGTAGAAGATACATGCATGCCCTAATGATTGCATCCTCTATCACGGTGAGTGCGAGGATTTGAACGCTTGCCCAGTATGCAGTGCATTGCACTATAAGATCAGCCACGATGACCCTGGTGATGTCGAGGGCGAGCGCCCCAGGAAGAAGATTATGTTGGGGAACGTAGCATAATTTTAAAATTTTCTACGCATCACCAAGATCAATCTATGGAGTCATCTAGAAATGAGGGAGAGAGGAGTGCATCTACATACCCTTGTAGATCGCGCGCGGAAGAGTTCAAGAGAACGGGGTTGATGGAGTCGTACTCGACGTGATCCAAATCACCGATGACCAAGTGCCGAACGGACGACACCTCCGCGTTCAACACACGTACGGTTGGGAAGACGTCTCCTCCAACTTGATCCAGCAAGGGGGAAGGAGAGGTTGATGAAGATCCAGCAGCACGACGGCGTGGTGGTGGAAGCAACGGTGATCTCGGCAGGCTTCGCCAAGCGCAGGGAGACGGAGGAGTGTCACGGGAGGGAGAGGGAGAGGCCAGGGGCTTGGGTGCGGCTGCCCTCCCTCCCCCCACTATATATAGGGTGCCTAGGGGGGGGCGCCGGCCCTAGGAGATCCAATCTCCTATGGGGGGCGGTGGCCAAGGGTGTGCCTTTCCCCCCAAGGCAAGGGTGGCGCCCCCACCCCTAGGGTTTCCAACCCTAGGCATAGGGGGAGTCCCAAGGGGGGCGCACCAGCCCACTAGGGGCTGGTTCCCCTCCCACTTCAGCCCATGGGGCCCTCCGGGATAGGTGGCCCCACCCGGTGGACCCCCGGGACCCTTCCGGTGGTCCCGGTACAATACCGATTACCCCCGAAACTTTCCTGATGGCCGAAACTTGACTTCCTATATATTAATCTTCACCTCTGGACCATTCCGGAACTCCACGTGACGTCCAGGATCTCATCCAGGACTCCGAACAACTTTTGGGTTACCGTATGCTAATATCTCTACAACCCTAGCGTGACCGAACCTTAAGTGTGTAGACCCTATGGGTTCGGGAGACATGCATACATGACCGAGACACCTCACCAGTCAATAACCAACAGCGGGATCTGGATACCCATGTTGGCTCCCACATGCTCCACGATGATCTCATCGGATGAACCACGATGTCGAGGATTCAATCAATCCGTATACAATTCCCTTTGTCAATCAGTATGTTACTTGCCCGAGACTAGACTCGATCGTCGGTATCCCAATACCCAGTTCAATCTCGTTACCGGCAAGTCACTTTACTCATGCCGTAATGCATGATCCCATGATCAACCACTTGGTCACACTGAGCTCATTATGATGATGCATTACCGAGTGGGCCCAGAGATACCTCTCCGTCATACAGAGTGACAAATCCCAGTCACGATTTGTGCCAACCCAACAGACACTTTCGGAGATACCTGTAATGTACCTTTATAGTCACCCAGTCATGTTGTGACGTTTGGCACACCCAAGGCACTCCTACGGTATCCGGGAGTTGCACAATCTCATGGTCTAAGGAAATGATACTTGACATTCGGAAAAGCAACAATAAATGAACTACATGATCTTTGAGCTAAGCTTAGGTTTGGGTCTTGTCCATCACATAATTCTCCTAATGATGTGATCCCGTTATCAATGACATCCAATGTCCATAGTCAGGACACCATGACTATCCTTTGATCAACGAGCTAGTCAACTAGAGGCTCACTAGGGACGTGTTGTGGTCTATGTATTCACACATGTATTACGATTTCCGGATAACACAATTATAGCATGAACAATAAACAATTATCATGAACAAAGAAATATAATAATAACGATTTTATTATTGCCTCTAGGGCATATTTCCAACAGATTCCTGCCAAGGTGATGTGGTATGCTCCTATAATACCACGGTTGAAACGTTTGTTCCAAAACAAAGAGCATGCCAAGGCGATGCGGTGGCACAGAGAAGACCGTAAGAAAGACGGAAAGTTGAGAGTACCCGCTGACGGGTCGCAGTGGAGAAAAATCGAAAGAAAGTACGGGAAGGAGTTTGCAGATGACGCAAGGAATGTATGGTTTGGTCTAAGCGCAGATGGCATTAATCCTTTTGGGGAGCAGAGCAGCAACCATAGCACCTGGCTTGTGACTCTATGTTTGTATAACCTTCCTCCTTGGTTGTGCATGAAGCGGAAGTTCATTATGATGCCAGTGCTCATCCAAGGCCCCAAGCAACCCGGCAACGACATTGATGTGTACCTAAGGCCATTAGTTGAAGAACTCTTACAACTGTGGAACGGAACAGGTGTACGTGCGTGGGATGAGCACATGGGGGAAGAATTTGACCTAAAGGCGTTGCTGTTCGTGACCATCAATGATTGGCCTGCTCTCAGTAACCTTTCAGGACAGACAAACAAGGGATACCGCGCATACACGCACTATTTGGACGATACCGACAGTATATATTTGGGTAATTGTAAGAAGAATGTGTACCTGGCACATCGTCGATTTCTTCCGAGCAGGCATCCTGTAAGAAAGAAAGGCAAGAATTTCAAAGGTGAGGCGGATCACCGGACGACGCCTCGCCACCATACTGGTGCTAATGTACATGATATGGTCAAGGATTTGAAGGTGGTCTTTGGAAAGGGTCCTGTTGGACAACCTGTTCCGAATGACGTTGACGGACGCGCACCCATGTGGAAGAAGAAATCTATATTTTGGGACATGCCCTATTGGAAAGACCTAGAGGTCCGCTCCGCAATCGACGTGATGCACGTGACGAAGAATCTTTCTGTGACCCTGCTTGGCTTCTTGGGCGTGTATGGGAAGACAAAAGATACACCTGAGGCACGGGAGGACCAGCAACGTATGCACGGAAAAGATGGCATACATCAGGGTCATGCAAGCTACGCTCTTACCAAAGAAGGGAAGGAAATCTTCTTTGAATGCCTGCTCAGTATTAAGGTACCGTCTGGCTTCTCGTCGAATATAAAGGGAATAATAAACATGGTAAATAAAAAGTTCCAGAACCTAAAGTCTCATGACCGCCACGTGATTATGACGCAACTGCTTCCGGTTGCATTGAGGGGGCTTCTACCGGAAAACGTTCGATTAGCCATTGTGAAGCTATGTGCATTCCTCAATGCAATCTCTCAGAAGGTAATCGATCCAGAAATCATACCAACGTTAGAGAATGATTTGGTGCAATGTCTTGTCAGTTTCGAGTTGGTGTTCCCACCATCCTTCTTCAACATCATGACGCACGTCCTAGTTCACCTATGTGAAGAGATTAACGTTTTGGGTCATGTATTTCTACACAATATGTTCCCCTTTGAGAGGTTCATGGGAGTCTTAAAGAAATATGTTCATAACCATGCTAGGCCAGAAGGAAGCATCTCCAAGGGCCATGAAAATGAGGAGGTCATTGAGTTTTGTATTGACTTTATTCCTGACCTTAAGCCGATTGGTGTTCCTGAATCGTGGCATAATTGCAGACTGGATGGAAAAGGCACGCTAGGAGGGGAACAAATAATATGTATGGATGGACATTCTCTCACTGAAGCACACTACACAGTTTTACAGAATTCCGCCTTGGTGGCTCCGTATATGGATAAACACAAGGATTTGCTACGCTCCAAACACCCGGAGCGGTCTGATCACTGGATTACACGTGTACAAACCAGGAGTTTCGCCAGCTGGTTGCAGACACGAACCATGCATGACGCCTCTATTGAAGATGACCTGTACTTGCTGTCCCAGTTACCATCTTCGAATATAATGACTTTCAAAGGGTACGAGATAAATGGTAATACATTTTACACGATCGCCCAAGATAAGAAGAGCACCAACCAAAACAGTGGTGTCCGCTTTGATGCAGAAACCAAGACGGGAAAGGAAACATATTATGGTTATATACATGACATATGGGAACTTGACTATCGACGTGGTTTGAAGGTCCCTTTGTTTCGGTCCAAATGGGTCAATATGACACGAAGAGGGGTAACGGAAGACCCGCAGTACGGAATGACAACAGTGGATCTCAACAATCTTGCGTATGCAGACGAACCATTCGTCCTAGCTAATGATGTGGCACAAGTTTTCTATGTGAAGGACATGTCTACCAAGCCGAGAAAAAGAAAAGATAAGGAAGCGAATGCATCGTACTATGAGCCACAAAGCGGCACATAGTTCTTTCTGGGAAGAGAAACATCATGGGAGTGGATGACAAGACAGACATGTCAGGAGATTATGAAAAGTTTGATGAAATTGCTCCATTCATAGTGAATATTGACCCGAGCATCCAGTTAAATGATGAAGATTTTCCATGGCTACGGCGCAAAGGGACACACGCGAAGAAAATGTTTCACACCCAAAGATCTGGGATGTGATCGGCTTCACTATCATCACTTTCTTCTGTGTTTCACACCCAGGAGGGAATCTCTGTAATAGTTAGGTTAGCTAGTTATGTGTTTTGGCATTTGAAACGCGAAGAAAATTTATGTGCAAGCAAATTCTTTCATGCATTTACTGATTTTTTCAGCTAAATGACCCTGAAATTGAAAAGCATTTCAAATGAACTCAGAAAAGGTTGAAAGTTGGCATGGTATCATAATTTCACCCACATAGCATGTGCAAAAAAGTAGAGAGGGTTACCGCAAAAACTGGATGCACTTCGTGTTCAAAATGGACAATCTCTTTCGAAGTATCAGGGTTTCGGACGAAAACTCATCCGTTACAAAGGCGTTTCATTTTTAAATAACCTAAGCATTACCAAATTGAATATAATGATAAAACACATTAAGATTAAACATAAGAAAAAAGAATCACTGAAAAATCTATTTTCAAAGTAAAGTTATTCACAAACTAGTGATTTACACAAATTTCAAATAATTCAAAATTTAAACTATTCAAATTTGTAAACTACCGGTACTAACAGAAAGTTTGTAATTTTTTGTACCTAAAGCAAAAATATTCACAAAGAAACTCTAAATACAGCAAAAAACAACTCAAAAATAAATAAGACAAAAATAAATAAAACAAAAATAAATAAAGCAAAAAAGTAAAAGAAAAAAATAGCCCACCTACTGGGCCACAACGGCCTGCATACGACTAGGAACCCAAATTCTAGTTGGGCCAGGATGCAGGCCCGCTAGCCCGGTAGGCCCAACAGGGCATCGCAGCAGAGGTAGGCCCAGAAGGCCTGCTTAAGAGAGGAGCTCGAGACAGCAGCGACGGCAGGGCTTATAAGCAGGTGCGAGTGCCCCTCGGCTAGCGAGGTGGGACTAAACTTCTGCGGCCCTCGCCTGGCAGCGCACACCCTTTAGTACCGGGTCGTGGCTCCAACCGGTACTAAAGGGGGGGCCTTTAGTACCGGTTGGAACCACGACCCGGTACTAAAGGGGGTCCGGTTCCCGCTGCTTCGCCTGGCCAAAACAGACCTTTAGTACCGGTTGGTGGCTCCAACCGGTACTAAAGGTGGGTTCTATATAAGAAAACATTTCAAAAAAAATTGTCAGTTTCTCATCTCTCCCTGCTTCTTTCTCCTCTGCCCCGTCGCCGCTGCCCCTCGTCGCCGCCCCCCTCGCTGTCCGTCGCCGTCGCCATCCCCGTCCCCGTCCCCGTCGCCGCGCCGCGCCCCGTCGCCGC
>NC_041386.1:619014006-619030670 GCF_002162155.2 Triticum dicoccoides
CCTCCCGTCGTCCCTGCCCGGCCTGTCCCCGTCCCCGTCGTCGCCGCCCCATCCCCGTCGCCGTCTCCGTCCCCGTCCCCGTGGCCGCCCACCGTCGTCGCGCCTCACCGGTGAGCTCCTGCCCCGGCCGCCAACCACACACACACACACACACATTGTTACAGAATTGTTAGCAATCTTTCTGTTTTTTTAGTTATAGAATTATTAGAAATGTTAGTTTTAGTTATAGAAATGTTAGTTATATAGAAATGTTAGTTATATAGAAATATTAGAAATGTTAGTTATATACAAATGTTAGTTATATTAGAAATGTTAGTGATATAGAAATGTTAGTTATATAGAAATATTTTTTAGTTATAGAAATATTAGAAATGTTAGTTTTAGTTAAAGAAATATTAGAAATGTTAGTTTTAGTTATAAAATTTAGAATTTGCATATATGAAATCACAATCCATCATTTAAAAAATGTTACTTTACTTTTGCGGCATATAGTATTTGTTGTCAACGATGCCCGGCCCGCATCCTCGCTGTCGACCCGTCCGCGACAACGTCCTGCTTTAGAGGACCCATGTCCGGGACTGGGCTCCGCCAGGCTGGCACTGGGAGGTGCTACCTTCAGGGGCGTGACGCTTTGTGAGGAACCCGGCCCCGGGTCCCGTCGTCGACCCTCATCTCCTTTGGTGGCGTTCGCGTGGGCCACTTTCAGTGCAGAGGGAGCCGGCCCCGCCGGAGGTGGTACGTCGTCGTGTCAGGGAGGAGGACGAGCACGTCCATCGCTACATGGCTGCTATGGACGTCAGGTTCTCCAATACCTGGCAGGTTCTTTTGGGAGATCACCCGAGCTATGATCTAGTGATGGTTCCTTCTCTTTGGGTGTCCACCGCCCGCACCTCAGGAACTGCGAGTGGCCTAGATTACTCTGTAGTATTCGGTCTTTATTAGCTTGCTAGCTAGCTAGCTAGTGATGTATTCGATATTATATCTATTATTCGAGACGATGTATTTGAGATTATATCTATTATTCAAGACGATGTATTCGAGATTATATCTATTATTCGAGATGATGTATTCGAGATTATATTCGATGATGCTTATTATGTACTATGATTGATTCAGTTTCTCCTTATTAATTGATTGCATCCATGCATTGTAATTTAAATATATTTCTTTTGGATTAGTTAAACAAAACCTATGGCGGACAATACCGGTAGAGAGGGAGAAGAGGCCCTGTTCAATATCATACGCAATCCTCGCGGGCCAGATGATGATCAGAATGAAGAAGATTATGACGGCTCCGAATATCTAAACAAAATCGGGGAGGGTGATGATATTCGACCGCGATGACCGAATTGATGAAGTCATGAACTATGAACATGACGAAGAAAATGTTGATCTTGAAACAACAAAGACCAGCGAGGTATATATATTTTATATAAGCAGGTATCTGGTGATCATCACACGTTTTAAATGACTTGAAGATATATTAACGAATCGATCTTTCTTCTTTCAGCCATCCGGATCGAGCAAATCTTCAGGCAATAGGAAACGAGGCCCGAACAAAAAGTTGAAGGAGGGCGTAAAGTACAATATCGAGGCCATCAAACCTAATGGTGAACCATTAGCGCCAAAGAAGATTGTGGACAAGTTCATTCGTCAGTGCGGAGTTCTTGTGAAGGACCAACTCCCAATCTCCCTTCAAGAATGGAGAGAGCCAGCAAAGCCACGTCCAGGAGTTACTTTTGTCGACGACAGACAAAAACTTCTGCTTTGGGAAACGCTCATGGAACATTTCACCCTACCAGATCATTTCACAGATGCAGATGTGGAGAAAGTCAAGGACGCTGCTCTTAGGAAGATGGCGGTTGCATTCAAGAACCACAAGATTCGTGAATGGGCCAAGTACGTAAAGGAAGGAAGGAAGACTCCAGTATTCGAGGGAACACTAGAGAAGCAAAGTGCTCATTGGGATGATTTCGTGAAATTCAAGGATTCAGAATTATCTAAGGAACGGTCGAGAATAAACAAGGCCAATGCCGCAAAAAAGGATAAGTTCCATAAGCTGGGGCCAGGTGGCTATGCGGTGGGAATGCCTAAGTGGGATAAGTCTGAGAAAGAGATGCTGGATGCAGGTGTCACTCCAGAAACATTGAGCTGGCCCCCCAGGTGCAGGACTTGGTTCTATGTGCATGGGGGGGAGTTGGAGCTGAAGACAGGCAAAGTATCGAAGAAGGCATGTCTGGACGGAGCCGAAGATAAGCTACTTGTTGCAATAGAAGAGGCTCGATCGAGGGTGTTCGAGACCAACAGAGAGAACGAAGAGCTTACGCGTGCCCTAGGAAATCCTGAACACCCGGGAAGAACACGAGGCACGGGCGCTATTCCGTGGTATAAGGGGTTTTCGGACTGGAATGCCGACTACAGAACCCGTGCGAGAAAGAAGATTGCGGAGGAGAAGAAGAGGAAGATGGAGGAGGAGCAGAGGAAGCTAGACTATGAACGCCTTCAAGGCCTAGAATCAGCGCACGCAGACTTGGCAGTCAAATTCCAGCGGTAGCAGGAGCAGATCGACTCACTTAGCTAGCAAAGGGGGTCTCAGCAGCTAGCGGATGATCCACCATTGGATAGCACCGTCCCATCCATGCCGAGAAGCAGTGTGGATTCCGCCCCGGGCGACGCATTGCTGGATAGCTACCCAGTGGATGACATCATGGAGAACACTAACTGCGAGCTACACTTTAAAATGAAGAACATTTCCATGAAGGCGGCGGACACCCTTGCTTTTACAAATCCCCCCGAGGCAACCTACCATTGCAACCCGATTCTAGTGGGCTATGCTCGTGTCTTGGTTGATGAGGTGCTGGACCAATATTCGGGGCTAGAGCTTGACATTCCTGGAGGTGACGATGAGCACACACTGGGAGAGGCCGACCATCGTATCATCCTATGGAGAAAGGATTGCATCATCTTTCGAAGGCCACCGACACCGCGTCATCTGACTCCTCGTCGAAGTCCGCCACCGAGTCAGCAGACTCCCGCTCCTCCAAGTCCACCAACGCGTCAGGTAACTCCTCCTCCAAATCTGGCACAGCTTCAGGCCACTCCTCCTCCAAGTCCGGCAGAGCTTCAGGCCACTCCTCCTCCTCCAACTCAGCCACGTCAGCCGTCTTCGCCGCCTCAGCAATCATGGAAGAGAGCCGCCTCAGCTATGGTGTGTAGCGGTACTAGTCGAGGTAGTACTGGAGGTACAGGCGGAGGCAAGCGATTTCAATATGGTCCAAGCCTCGCGCCTCTTCCGCAGAGGCCTTACGACAAGTCCGAGGAGGAAAACATAGCCATATCGAAGGCCGAGGTGGAAGCCCATTTTGCACCGAAACCGCCACCGCTGCCAAGGGAGAAAGTGCCTGAGGAAAAGATTGACCACTTCATTCGTATGGCTAGAGCACCAGCTCCCAAGCCTGTTGACACAGACTATGAGCGCCACATCAAGAAGTTAAATCAAGCACGTCTACAGAAAGAGGCGAGCTCGAGCTCGAGCAAATCAGCTGACAAAAGGAGCGGTAAAACCGTTCCCCAGCTAGGAGAACAGGCGGCGCAATCAATACCCCCGCTTCTTGTGCCAACAACACATGAGAGTAGGCGCGCCCAATATTATTGTGGGCAAACCGTTAACATTCTCGGGCTGGGCAATGTGGTAATAACCGAGAAGCATATTGAGCAGGCTGAAACGCTCATGATCACTGTTGGACAACTCCTCGATATCGAGCCCATGTCTCCGACTAGAGAGGAGGAAATAAAACGGAAATATGTCCGGGCCAACCTTTGGTCGAGCCAGACGAGGTCAATAAGCTCCCAACGAGAATGTATGAATTGCATCAATGGTACATGGACATTACCAAGATTTCCAATCGAGAGTCCCTCATGGTGAATGTCAAGAAGGATCATTACTACCATGAGAAAGCTGTGACCGTTGAGTATTTAGAACTATTTCAGCTATACAATCAAGACGCACTCGACAAATCTATCGTTAGTTGCTATTGTCCGTAAGTGATTTCTTTCTGTAATTTAAGTCTCAAGCTAGCTGTAGTGATCATTTTGATCAATCATTACCTGTAATTATCCTCACTATATTCTTTTCTGTGGTATTATGCAGGATGAAGATTTATGAAATGAAAAAAGGTGGACGCTATGGCATTGGGTTCGTTGACCCAAATACCATTAATGAATACACATGGAAAATAGATTCATATTACGAAAAAAGTGTAGAGGAAAGTATGCTAGAGTTCTTCAAGCACCTCAAATACAATGAAGATATACTACTTCCTTACAACTTCGAGTGAGTCACACTGTCTTGTACTACAAATTCTGTTTTTGCCTACTAGCTAGCTACATGTTTTTGCTTACATATGCCCGCTTAATTAAGACATGCAAACGTGTGTGCATGCAGATTTCACTGGATCTTGTTAATCATTAAAGTTGATGAAGGAACAGTTGAAGTACTAGACTCACTACTTAAGAAAGCAAGTGACTACACCATCGTGAAGGGGATAGTCAACAGGTAATTTCAATCATTATTAACTATATCTCAGCCTATTTAATTAGTTCGTCATTTCCTGATAACAACTATTTAATAACCCATTTATTCATTTTCTTTGTCGGCGGGCAAGGCTTGGGCAAAGTTCATCAGGGCCACTCCAGGCCCATGGAAACAAAATCTGAAATGGTATCGACCCTAGGTAAGTAATTAAGTAGTACTAGCTAGCTGCCATCTCTTTAATTATCATGCTTGATTAATTATTATCTGATCAAATTCCATTCTCGTAAAGGCCCTGAAGCAGGCACCGGGGAATAATCTGTGTGTATACTATGTTTGCGAGAACATTCGCATGATGGCATCCGAAAGGAGCAAACCTCAAAGAAAGGAGTGGGTACGTTTGTCAGATCACTATTCACAATTTTTACACCATTATCGATATCTAGTCACACAACCAATACACATGCATATTGATCTCCTTCTTAACAGTTCAAAGAGGTGCGGGAGAAGCTCCTAAAAGAGGACCGCATAGAAGCAATTCAAGAGGAAATAGCGGGATTTTTGCTCGACCAGGTCATAGATCCCAAAGGAGAATACTATTACCCGCTACCGCCTCCATGAACCACTTCCAATTGTTATCGTGCTCCGAAGGCACCAATTAGGCTAATGCCACTGGCTCCGAAGGCACCAATTAGGAGAAATTGTAGATAGCTAGCTAATTGTGTGTGTGTGTATATATATATATACATGTGTGTATATATGTGTGAATTAATTAATGGTGGTTGTGAGACATTCGATGATATATATATATATATTATGATCGGTTCTACTAGAAATTCTATTTATATATATGCATAACATGTACAATATGTAGTATCGTAAAATACCAGCAAACGAAAAAGAATTAAATGGAAAACACAAAATTAAATGAAAAAGAAATCATAAACCCCAAACCCCCCCAAACCTTTTAATACCGGTTGGTGACACCAACCGGTACTAAAGGGCTCCCTGCCCCCGAAGCTGGCTTGTGCCACGTGGTTGCCATTTAGCACCGGTTCGTGCTGAACCAGTACTAAGGGGGGGGGGCTTTAGTGCCCACACTTTAGTGCCGGTTACCGAACTAGCACTAAAGGGCCTTACGAACCGGTGCTATTGCCAGGTTCTGCACTAGTGCCAGCCCATTAGTCCCGGTTCCTCCACAAACCGAGACCAATCGATGCATTCGTCCCGGTTCCTCCACAAACCGAGACCAATCGATGCATTCGTCCCGGTTCATGAGCCCAGGGGGCCGGCCGGGTCCTCATGGGCATTGGTCCCGGTTCGTATGGACCCATTTGTCCCGGTTCCAAGCACGAACCGGGACCAATGGGCCTCGCTCCTGGCCCACAAACATTGGTCCCGATTCTTGGCTCGAACTGGGACAGAAGGCTGGGCTTTAGTCCCGGTTCCAGCCATGAACCGGGACAAATGAGTTGCCTATATATACCCTGTCGCTGCAGTAGAGCACTCCACAGTGCTCTGTTTTTTCTGGCCGGCGAGGAGAGGGCATTTGGGTGCTCTAGCTCACCTCCTATGCACACGAGGTGTTCGATGAAATGCCCAAGCCACGCTAGTTAAGCTTTCTCCTCTCGAAGCTCGACCTCCAAGCTCCATTTTCCCCAAGATTTGTCTAGGTTTAGCGGTCCGTCACGTCCCGTCCCCGTCTTCACCGCCGTCTCTCGCCCGCGCCGATCTCGTCGCCTTCACCACTGTGGTGACCCTCTTATCTTCTTCTGAAAGAAAAAAAATTCTTACTTTAGATAGGTACTTGTCTATTTTTCTTACTTTTATTATTGCTTGTGCTTATGTAGTGCGATGGTTTTGGTATCCGCCCCCATCGGCCCTCGTCCTGGCTATGATTCAGATGTGGTATATATTATCTTTTATAACTATTTGGTTCATTTATTGTTTATGACAACTATGCCCATCAAGTTGACATAGATTTTATTTATGTAGGAGGTAGTTGAACCGGAAATTCCAACTGACCCTATTGTCAAGAGGTTAAATTTAGTTGAAGAAGAAAACAATTACTTGAAGGAAAAAATAAAAAAAATTGAGGAGGAGAAGATGATATTGGAGTTCCATGTTGCGGATGTCGTTGATGATCACAAGATCAAGATGGATGCAATGCGGTTGAAGATGAGAAAGATTAGAAAATATGCCATTCATACCGAGGCTTGGTATCATTATGCCATTGGATCAATCTTTACCTTGGTTGTGATTATGATCGCATTTATTGTTGCATTGAAAGGTTTCACATAGTTTCAATGTATGGTTTAACCAGATGCTCTAAAGAGCTATATGTTGTTCAATGAGAACTATGTATGTACTTTGTTTTTAATGTGATTATGAACTTCTATTAATTTGGTCACTTATCTATCCATGAGAGCTATATGTACTAAATTGATGATGTAGCTTTGAATGGTGCATTTTATACATGAAGTGCATCCAGTTTTTGCCGTAAGCCTCTCTACTTTCTTGCACATGCACATGCTATGTGGGTGAAATGATGATACCATGCCAACTTTCAACATTTTCAGAGTTCATTTGTAGTGCTTTTCAATTTCAGGGTCTTATAGCTCAAAATAATCAGTAAATGCATGAAAAATAACAAATGAAGTCAGAAAGGGTTGAAAATTGATGATGTGGCTTTGAATGGTGCATTTTGAACACAGAAAAAGTATGGAGTTCAAATAAGTTCAAAAAATGAAATCCCTTTGTAACAGACGAGTTTCCGTATGAAACCGTGATAGTTCAAAAGAGATTGTGCATTTTGTACACGAAGTGCATCCAGTTTTTGTCGTAAGCCTCTCTATTTTCTTGCACATGCTATGTGGGTGAAATGATGATAGCATGCCAACTTTCAACCTTTTCAGAGCTCATTTGTAGTGCTTTTTAATTTCAGGGTCTTATAGCTCAAAATAATCAGTAAATGCATGAAAAATAACAAATGAAGTCGGATAGGGTTGAAAATTGATGATGTGGCTTTGAATGGTGCATTTTGAACACAAAAAATGTATGGAGTTCAAATAAGTTCAAAAAAATGAAATCCCTTTGTAACAGACGAGTTTCCGTATGAAACCCTGATACTTCGAAAGAGATTGTCCGTTTTTTACACGAAGTGCATCCAGTTTTTGCCGTAAGCCTCTCTACTTTCTTGCACATGCTATGTGGGTGAAACGATGATACCATGCCAACTTTCAAACTTTTCAGAGTTCATTTTTAGTGCTTTTCAATTTCAGGGTCTTATAACTCAAAATAATCAGTAAATGCATGAAAAATAACAAATGAAGTCAGAAAGGGTTGAAAATTGATGATGTGGCTTTGAATGGTGCATTTTGAACACAGAAAAAGTATGGAGTTCAAATAAGTTCAAAAAATGAAATCCCTTTATAACACACACGTTTCCATATGAAACTCTCATACTTCGAAAGAAATTGTCCGTTTTGTACACCAAGTGCATCCAGTTTTTACCGTAACCCTCTCTACTTTCTTGCACATGCTATGTCGATGAAATGATGATACGATGCCAATTTTCAACATTTTCAGAGTTCATTTGAAATGCTTTTCAACTTCAGAGTCTTATAGCTCAAAATAATCAGTAAATGCATGAAAAATAACAAATGAAGTCAGAAAGGGTTGAAATTGATGACGTGGCTTTGAATGGTGCATTTTGAACACATAAAAACTCTGGAGTTCAAATAAGTTCAAAAAAATGAAATCCTTTGTAACAGACAAGTTCCCGTATGAAACCCTCATACTTCGAAAGAGATTGTCCGTTTTGTACACGAACTGCATCCAGTTTTTTCCGTAACCCTCTCTAATTTCTTACACATGCTATGTGAATGAAATGATGATACCATGCAAAAAAATTAACTAAAAAACATTTATAAAACTCTAATAGCAAAAGGAATGAACTAAAATGCTTTTATAAACCTCTAATATTTTTTAAACTAAACTTATATAAAATTCATGCCACTGAAATTATCAAAGTATTTTCTGTTCAAAACATGAAAAGCAGAAAGAAACAAAATAAACTTTAATAAAAAGTAGAAATAAAATTAAATAAATTAAATTTTAATAAAATAAATAAGTAGAAACAAAATTAAATAAAATAAACTTTAATAAAATAAATAAGTAGAAACAAATTAAAATTTAATACAATAAATAAGTAGAAACAAAATAAAATAATATAAACTTTTATAAAATAAAGAAGTAGAAACAAAATAAACTTTATAAAAGTAAAATAAATAAACTTTAATAAAATAAATAAACTTTAATAAAATAAATAAAATTTAATAAAATAAATAAACTTTAATAAAATAAATAAAAATAGCAACAGTAAGGTTTTTTGTTGTAAGTAGAAACAAAATAAAATAAATAAAGCAACAAAAAAATAAAAAAGTGCCAACTACTTTGCCACCACGGCCTGAATACGACTAGAAACCCTACCATGGGCCAAGATTTACGCCCGCGCAAGGCCCAGTAGGCCCATCAGGCATAGCAGTGATAATTAGGCTCGTAAGCCTGCAATCGAGAGGAGCTCGACAGGGGTGCGGTAGTGGGGCTTATAAACCACTCCGCGCCCCTCTCAACTAGCAAGGTGGGACTAATGTTTTGGCCATGGGGAGAACGAGGCCTTTGGTCCCGGTTGGTGGCACCAACCGGTACCAAAGGGGGGAATTCGTACCGGTTTGTGCCACCAACCGGTATGAATGCCCCACTTTGGTACCAGTTGGTGCCACTATTGGGGAACGTAGTAATTTCAAAAAAATCCTACGCACACGCAAGATCATGGTGATGCATAGCAACAAGAGGGGAGAGTGTTGTCTACGTACCCTCGTAGACCGGCAACGGAAGCGTTGACACAACATAGAGGAAGTAGTCATACGTCTTCTCGATCCGACCGATCCAAGTACCGAATGTACGGCACCTCCGAGTTCTGCACACGTTCAACTCGGTGACGTCCCTCGAGCTCCGAACCAGCCGAGTGTTGAGGGAGAGTTTTGTCAACACGACGGCGTGATGACGGTGATGATGTTCTACCGACGCAGGGCTTCGCCTAAGCACTGCTACGATATGACCGAGGTGGAATATGGTGGAAGGGGGCACCGCACACGGCTAAGGAACGATCACGAAGATCAACTTGTGTGTCATGGGGTGCCCCCTGCCCCCGTATATAAAGGAGGGAGGGGGAGGTGCGGCCGGCCCCTAGGGGTGCGCCTGGAGGAGTCCTACTCCCATCGGGAGTAGGACTCCCGCCTCTTGCCTTGTTAGAGAAGGAAAGGGGAAGGGGAAAAGAGGAAAGGGGGGCGCCCCCCCCCTTCCTTGTCCTATTCGGACTAGGGGGGAGGGGGCGCGCGGCCTGCCCTGGCCGGCCCTCCTCTTCTCCCTTAGGGCCCATGTAGGCCCATTAACCCCCGGGGGGTTCCGATAACCCCCCGGTACTCCGGTAAAATCCAGATTTCACCCAGAATGATTCCGATATCCAAATATAGGCTTCCAATATATCAATCTTTATGTCTCGACCATTTCGAGACTCCTCGTCATGTCCGTGATCACATCCGGGACTCCGAACAACCTTCGGTACATCAAAACATAAAAACCCTAATCACGATCGTCACCAAATTTAAGCGTGCGGACACTACGGGTTCGAGAACTATGTAGACATGACCGAGACACATCTCCAGTCAATAACCAATAGTGGAACCTGGATGCTCATATTGGTTCCTACATATTCTACGAAGATCTTTATTGGTCAAACCGCATAACAACATATGTTGTTCCCTTTGTCATCGGTATGTTACTTTCCCGAGATTCGATCGTCGGTATCTCAATACCTAGTTCAATCTCGTTATCGGCAAGTCTCTTTACTCGTTTCGTAATACATCATCCCGCAACTAACTCATTAGTTGCAATGCTTGCAAGGCTTTAAGTGATGTGAATTACCGAGAGGGCCCAGAGATACGTCTTCGACAATCGGAGTGACAAATCCTAATCTCGAAATACGCCAACCCAACAAGTACCTTTGGAGACACCTGTAGAGCACCTTTATAATCACCCAGTTACGTTGTGACGTTTGGTAGCACACAAAGTGTTCCTCCGGTAAACGGGAGCTACATAATCTCATAGTCATAGGAACATGTATAAGTCATGAAGAAAGCAATAGCAACAAACTAAATGATCAAGTGCTATGCTAACGGAATGGGTCAAGTCAATCACATCATTCTCCAATGATGTGACCCCGTTAATCAAATGACAACTCATGTCTATGGCTAGGAAACTTAACCATCTTTGATTCAACAAGCTAGTCAAGTAGAGGCATACTAGTGACACTCTGTTTGTCTATGTATTCACACATGTATTATGTTTCCGGTTAATACAATTCTAGCATGAATAATAAACATTTATCATGAAATAAGGAAATAAATAATAACTTTATTATTGCCTCTAGGGCATATTTCCTTCAGTCTCCCACTTGCACTAGAGCCAATAATCTAGTTCACATCGCCATGTGATTAACACCCATAGTTCACATCGTCATGTGACCAACACCCAAAGGGTTTACTAGATTCAATAATCTAGTTCACATCGCTATGTGATTAACGCCCAAATATTACTAAGGTGTGATCATGTTTTGCTTGTGAGAGAAGTTTAGTCAACGGGTTTGCCACATTCAGATCCGTAAGTATTTTGCAAATTTCTATGTCAATAATGCTCTGCACTAAGCTACTCTAGCTAATTGCTCCCACTTTCAATATGTATCCAGATTGAGACTTTGAGTCATCTGGATCAGTGTCAAAACTTGCATCGACGTAACCTTTTACGACGAACCTTTTGTCACCTCTATAATCAAGAAACATGTCCTTATTCCACTAAGGATAATCTTGACCAATGTCCAGTGATCTACTCCTAGATCACTATTGTACTCCCTTGCCAAACTCAAGGCAGGGTATACAATAGGTCTTGTACACAGCATGTCATACTTTATAGGACCTATGGCTGAGGCATAGGGAATGACTTTCATTCTCTCTCTATCTTCTGCCGTGGTCGGGTTTTGAGTCTTACTCAACTTCACACCTTTGTATCATAGGCAAGAACTCTTTCTTTGACTGTTCGATTTTGAACTACTTCAAAATCTTGTCAAGGTATGTACTCATTGAAAAACTTATCAAGCATCTTGATCTATCTCTATAGATCTTGATGCTCAATATCTAAGCAGCTTCACCAAGGTCTTTCTTTGAAAAACTCCTTTCAAACACTCCTTTATGCTTTGCAGAATAATTCTACATTATATCCGATAAACAATATGTCATTCACATATACTTATCAAAAATGCTGTAGTGCTCCCACTCACTTTCTTGTAAATACATGCTTCACTGCAAGTCTGTATAAAACTATATGCTTTGATCAACTTATCAAAGCGTATATTCCAACTCCGAGATGCTTGCACGAGTGCATAGATGGATCGCTGGAGCTTGCATATTTTGTTAGCACCTTTAGGATTGACAAAACGTTCTTGTTGAATCATATACAACTCTTCTTTAATAAATCCATTAAGGAATGTAGTTTTGTTTATCCATTTGCTAGATTTCATAAAATGTGGCAATTGCTAACATGATTCGGACAGATTTAAGCATAGATACGAGTGAGAAACTCTCATCATAGTCAACACCTTGAACTTGTCGAAAACCTTTTGCGACAATTCTAGCTTTGTAGATTGTAACACTACTATTAGTGTCCGTCTTCCTCTTGAAGATCCATTTAATCTCAATGGCTCGCCGATCAATGGGCAAGTCAATCAAAGTCCATACTTTGTTCTCATATATGGATCTCATCTCAGATTTCATGGCCTCAAGCCATTTCGTGGAATCTGGGCTCATCATCGCTTCCTCATAGTTCGTAGCCTCGTCATGGTCAAGTAACATGACCTCCAGAACAGGATTACCATACCACTCTAGTGCGGATCTCACTTTGGTTTACTTACGAGGTTCGGTAGTAACTTGATCTGAAGTTACATGATCATCATCATTAGCTTCCTCACTAATTGGTGTAGTAGTCATAGGAAGAGATTTCTGTGATGAACTACTTTCCAATAAGGGAGCAGGTACAGTTACCTCATCAAGTTCTACTTTCCTCCCACTCACTTCTTTCGAGAGAAACTCCTTCTCTAGAAAGGATCCATTCTCAGCAATGAATATCTTGCCTTCGGATCTGTGATACAAGGTGTACCCAAAATTTTCTTTTGGGTATCCTATGAAGATGCACTTCTTCGATTTGGGTCTGAGCTTATTAGGTTGAAACTTTTTCACATAAGCATTGCAACCTCAAATTTTAAGAAACGACAGCTTAGGTTTCTTGCCAAACCATAGTTCATACGGTGTCGTCTCAACGGATTTAGATGGTGCCCTATTTAACGTGAATGTAGCTGTCTCTAATGCATAACCTCAAAATTATAGTGGTTAATCGGTAAGAAACATCATAGATTGCACTATATCCAATAAAGTATGGTTACGACGTTCGGACACACCATTACACTGTGGTGTTCCAGGTGGCGTGAGTAGTGAAACTATTTCATATTGTTTTAACTGAAGGCCAAACTCGTAACTCAAATATTTTACTTCTATGATCATATCGTAGAAACTTTTATTTTTGTTACAATGATTCTCCACTTCACTCTGAAATTCTTTGAACTTTTCAAATGTTTCAGACTTGTGTTTCATTAATTAGATATACTCATATCTGCTCAAATCATCTGTGAAGATCAGAAAATAATGATACCCGCCGCGAGCCTCAACATTCATCGGACTGCATACATCAGTATGTATTATTTCCAATAAGTCAGTTGCTTGCTCCATTGTTCCGGAGAATGGAGTCTTAGTCATCTTGCCCATGAGGCACGGTTTGCAAGCATCAACTGATTCATAATCAAGTGATTCCAAAAGCCCATCAACATGGATTTTCTTCATGCGCTTTACACCAATATGACCTAAACGGCAGTGCCACAAATAAGTTGCACTATCATTATTAACATTGCATCTTTTGGCTTCAATATTATGAGAATGTGTATCACCACGATCGAGATCCAACAAACCATTTTCATTGGGTGTATGACCATAGAAGGTTTTATTCATGTAAACAGAACAACAATTTATTCTCTTACTTAAATGAATAACCGTATTGCAATAACAATGATCAAATCATATTCATGCTCAACGCAAACACCAAATAACACTTATTTAGGTTCAACACTAATCCCGAAAGTATAGGGAGTGTGCAATGATGATCATATCAATCTTGGAACCACTTCCAACACACATCGTCACTTCACCCTTAACTAGTCTCTGTTCATTCTGCAACTCCCGTTTTGAGTTACTACTCTTAGCAACTGAACCAGTATCAAATACCGAGGGGTTGCTACGAACACTAGTAAAATACACATCAATAATCTGTATATCAAATATACCTTTGTTCACTTTGCCATCCTTCTTATCCGCCAAATACTTGGGGCAGTTCCGCTTCCAGTGACCAGTCCCTTTGCAGTAGAAGCACTTAGTCTCAGGCTTAGGACCAGACTTGGGCTTCTTCACTTGAGCAGCAACTTGCTTGCCGTTCTTCTTGAAGTTCCCTTTCTTTCCCTTTGCCCTTTTCTTGAAACTAGTGGTCTTGTTAATCATCAACACTTGATGCTCTTTCTTGATTTCTACCTTCATCGATTTCATCATCATGAAAAGCTCGAGAATCATTTTCATCATCCCTTGCATACTATAGTTCATCACGAAGTTCTACTAACTTGGTGATGGTGACTAGAGAATTCTGTCAATCACTATTTTATCTGGAAGATTAACTCCCACTTGATTCAAGCGATTGTAGTACCCAGACAATCTGAACACATGCTCACTGCTTGAGCTATTCTCCTCCATCTTTTAGCTATAGAACTTGTTGGAGACTTCATATCTCTCAACTCGGGTATTTGCTTGAAATATTAACTTCAACTCCTGGAACATCCTTATGATCCATGACGTTCAAAACGTCTTTGAAGTCCCGATTCTAAGCTGTTAAGCATGGTGCACTAAACTATCAAGTAGTCATCATATTGAGCTAGCCAAATGTTCATGACGTCCGCATCTGCTCCTGCAATAGGTCTGTCACCTAGCGGTGCATTAAGGACATAATTTTTCTGTGCAGCAATAAGGATAAACCTCAGATCATGGATCCAATCCGCGTCATTGCTGCTAACATCTTTCAACTTAGTTTTCTCTAGGAACATATCAAAATAAAATAGGGGAGCTAAACCTGAGCTATTGATCTACAACATAGATATGCTAATACTACCAGGACTAAGTTCATGATAAATTTAAGTTCAATTAATCATATTACTTAAGAACTCCCACTTAGAAAGACATCCCTCTAATCTTCTAAGTGATCACGTGATCCAAATGAACTAAACCATAACCGATCATCACATGAAATGGAGTAGTTTTCAATGGTGAACATCAATATGTTGTTCATATCTACTATATGATTCACGCTCGACCTTTCAGTCTCAGTGTTCCGAGGCCATATCTGCATATGCTAGGCTCGTCAAGTTTAACCTGAGTATTCTGCGTGTGCAAAACTGGCTTGCAGCCGTTATAGATGGACGTAGAGCTTATCACACCCAATCATCACGTGGTGTCTGGGCACGACGAACTTTGGCAATGGTGCATACTCAGGGAGAACACTTTTATCTTGAAATTTAGTGAGAGATCATCTTATAATGCTACCGTCAATCAAAGCAAGATAAGATGCATAAAAGATAAACATCACATGCAATCAATATAAGTGCTATGATATGGCCATCATCATCTTGTACTTGTGATCTCCATCCCCGAAGTACCGTCATGATCTCCATCGTCACCGGCACGACACCTTGATCTCCATCGTAGCATCATTGTCGTCTCGCCAATCTTATGCTTCCATGACTATCGCTACCGCTTAGTGATAAAGTAAAGCATTACAGCGCGATTGCATTGCATACAATAAAGCGACAACCATATGGCTCCTGCCAGTTGCCGATAACTCGGTTACAAAACATGATCATCTCATACAATAAAATTTAGCATCATGTCTTGACCATATCACATCACAACATGCCCTGCAAAAACAAGTTAGACGTCCTCTACTTTGTTGTTGCAAGTTTTACGTGACTGCTACGGGCTTAGCAAGAACCGTTCTTACCTACGCATCAAAACCACAACGATAGTTTGTCAAGTTGGTGATGTTTTAACCTTCGCAAGGACCGGGCGTAGCCACACTCGATTCAACTAGAGTTGGAGAAACTGACACCCGCCAGCCACCTGTGTGCAAAGCACGTCGGTAGAACCAGTCTCGCGTAAGCGTACGCATAATGTCGGTCCGGGCCGCTTCATCCAACAATACCGCCGAACCAAAGTATGACATGCTGGTAAGCAGTACGACTTATATCGCCCACAACTCACTTGTGTTCTACTCGTGCATATAACATCAACGCATAAAACCTGGCTCGGATGCCACTGTTGGGGAACGTAGTAATTTAAAAAAAATCCTACGCACACGCAAGATCATGGTGATGCATAGCAACGAGAGGGGAGAGTGTTGTCTACGTACCCTCGTAGACCGGCAATGGAAGCGTTGACACAACGTAGAGGAAGTAGTCGTACGTCTTCTCGATCCGACCGACCCAAGTACCGAACGTACGGCACCTCCGAGTTCTGCACACGTTCAACTCGGTGATGTCCCTCGAGCTCCGATCCAGCCGAGTGTTGAGGGAGAGTTTCATCAGCACGACGCCGTGATGATGGTGATTATGTTCTACAGATGCAGGGCTTCACCTAAGCACTGCTACAATATGAGCGAGGTGGAATATGGTGGAAGGGGGCACCGAACATGGCTAAGGAACGATCATGAAGATCAACTTGTGTGTCATGGGGTGCCCCCTACCCCATATATAAAGGAGGGAGGGGGAAGGTGCGGCCGGCCCCTAGGGGTGCCCCTGGAGGAGTCCTACTCCCACCGGGAGTAGGACTCCCCCATCTTGCCTTGTTGGAGAAGGAAAGGGGAAGGGGGAAAGAGG
>NC_041386.1:619030998-619117221 GCF_002162155.2 Triticum dicoccoides
CCCCCCCCCCCCCTTCCTTGTCATATTCGGACTAGGGGGGAGGGGGCACGCGGCCTGCCCTGGACGGCCCTCCTATTCTCCCTTAGGGCCCATGTAGGCCCATTAACCCCCGGGGGGTTCCGGTAACCCCCCGGTACTCCGGTAAAATCCCGATTTCACCCGGAATGATTCCGATATCCAAATATAGACTTCCAATATATCAATCTTTATGTCTCGACCATTTCGAGACTCCTCGTCATGTCCGTGATCACATCCGGGACTTCGAACAACCTTCGGTACATAAAAACATAAAAACCCTAATTATGATTGTCACCAAAATTTAAGCGTGCGGACCCTACGGGTTCGAGAACTATGTAGACATGACCGAGACACATCTCCAGTCAATAACCAATAGTGGAACCTGGATGCTCATATTGGTTCCTACATATTCTATGAAGATCTTTATCGGTCAAATCGCATAACAACATACGTTGTTCCCTTTGTCATCAGTATGTTACTTGCCCAAGATTCGATCGTCGGTATCTCAATACCTAGTTCAATCTCGTTACCGGAAAGTCTCTTTACTCGTTCTGTAATACATCATCCCGCAACTAACTCATTAGTTGCAATGCTTCCAAGGCTTTAAGTGATGTGCATTACCGAGAGGGCCCAGAGATACCTCTCCGACAATCGGAGTGACAAATCCTAATCTCGAAATACGCCAACCCAGCAAGTACCTTTGGAGACACCTGTAGAGCACCTTTATAATCACCCAGTTATGTTATGATGTTTGGTAGCACACAAAGTGTTCCTCCGGTAAACGGGAGTTGCATAATCTCATAGTCATAGGAACATGTATAAGTCATGAAGAAAGCAATAGCAACAAACTAAACGATCAAGTGCTATGCTAACGGAATGGGTCAAGTCAATCACATCATTCTCCAATGATGTGACCCCGTTAATCAAATCACAACTCATGTCTATGGCTAGGAAACTTAACCATCTTTGATTCAACGAGCTAGTCAAGTAGAGGCATACTAGTGACACTCTGTTTGTCTATGTATTCACACATGTATTATGTTTCCGGTTAATACAATTCTAGCATGAATAATAAACATTTATCATGAAATAAGGAAATAAATAATAACTTTATTATTGCCTCTAGGGCATATTTCCTTCAGCCACCAACCGGGACCAAAGGCCTCCGCTTCCTGCCCTTTGGGCTACTGAAAAGAGACCTTTGGTCCCGGTTGGTGGCATCAACTGGGACTAAAGGGGGCATTGGTACCGGTTTGTGCCACGAACCGGTACCAATGCCCTGGGTATATAAGAAAACACTTAGCAGTTTCGATGAAATCCATCACTTCTTCTCCCCCAACGCCCTTGCTCCTCCTCGTCGCCGTTGCTGCCCGACGCCCCTGCTCCACCTTGTCGTCGCCGCCGCCACCGACGCCGTCAGGCTACTCAACGTCGCCGCCACCACCGATGCCGTCAGGCTGCTCAACGTCGTCGCCGCCGCCGCTGACGCCCTCTGCCCCGACGCGCCGTCGACCCTCGCGCCCCTGCCGACCCCGACGCGCCGCCCCCTGTGAGCACCAGCCTGCTCCCGCGCCCTTCTCCTGTCCCGCGCCCCTGCGCCCCTACCCTGCCCCGCCGGCGCCGGCCCCTCCACCGTGCCCCTGGATCCGCCCCTACGCGGTGCTATTATATTTGTAGATGTTTTATATTTTTTTAGAAGTTTTTAGATGCTATTCTTAGATGTTTTTACATGTTTTTAGGTTATTTTAGCTTATGTTTAGTTTAGTTTTAAGATTAGGAAAATTTCAGATGTGTAGTTAGATGCATAGTTAATTTAGATGTTGTAATTTGTTCATAAAAATTGTGCACTTTTGTATAGAAACTTTTTTTTCATATGTATGAAAATGTAGAGTGAAAAGTTTTATATATGCAAAAGTTACATTTTTAGAAAAGTTTTATATATCTAGCTAGGAAAGGAAAGAAGAAGAAAAAGAATGAGAGGAAAAAGGAAAATAAGAAGAGGAAGAAAGGAGAAGAAGAGGAGAGGAAGAAGAGGAGAAATAAATAAGAAGAGGAAAAAGGAAGAAAAAGAAGAGGAGAAGAAGAAAGGAATAGAGAAGAATTCTATTTTCTCTTCTTCTCCTCTATTACTTTCTTCTATTTTCTATTTTCTCTTCTTCTCCTGTATTCCTTTCTTCTATTTTCTATTTTCTCTTCTTCTCCTCTATTCCTTTCTTCTTCTCCTCTTTTTTTCATTTTTTTCTTCGTTGTCGATATACCCCGTCCCGATAACTTCGTTTAGTTTTAGGATTATTTTAGTTTATTTTAGTTTAGGAAGAAGGAAAAGAAAAAGGAGAAGAAGAGGAGAGAAAGAAGAGGAGAAATAACTAAGAAGAGGAAAAAAGGGGGGAAAAGATTTCTATTTTCTCTTCTTCTCTTCTATTCCTTTCTTCTTCTCCTCTTTTTTTTCTTCTTTTTTTCCTCGATCTTCTCCTTTATTCCTTTCTTCTTCTCCTCTTTTTATTTCTTCTTCGTCTTCTTATTTTTTATCGGGTATGTCGTTGTCGATATACCCCGTCCCCGATAACTTTGACATGAGGGGGGGAGGGGTCACCGAGAGTTTGAGGGGCGAGGGGCGGGAACTAGCTAGGGTAGAAGGTCGAGGGTCACCGAGGGGTCGAGGGTCGACGAGGGTTCGAGGGTCGAGGGGTCGTCATATGTTGTCGTTGTCGATATACCCCCTCTCGACCGTGATAACTTATACCACGGGAGCACCCTCCGGCCCTCTCGCTCGACCAAGACTCTCGAGGACACCCAAACCCTAGAAAAAACGATGTCAGTCTCCTACCCCCTCCCGCCGCGCCCCTACCCGATTGACAAACTCTCTTGAGGCCACCTAAATTTACCAAGTTAAAAGAGCGTTGTCGTCGAGGCCACCCCAAACCCTAGAGAAGCGTCGAGGCCAGGCCACTAATATGCTTCCTTATTGTGCTTAGCTAGCTAGTTCAACGTTTGCCACTAATATATCCATCTGTCATGTTTGAATAATAATTGCCATGTTGTAAATATTTGCAGACGAAGCACAAGAAGTGGTGTTGGGGGAGATAATCGAACATGGAAGTGATGCCGTCTTGTCGTTTCTCAATGGCACATGCATCGATGGTCTGGAAAGACAGGATGAATAAGCAGGCTACGACGACAATGATCAAACAATGGAGGAGGAAGGACACCGTGATGACGGCTCCGGTGACCGAATGGAGGGGGAAGGACACCATGATGACAGCTCCGGTGACCGAATGGAGGGGGAAGGACATAGTGATGATGGCTCCGATGACTGAACGGAGTCCGGCCAGGTATATATATTAATTAATTAAGCATGTGCTGACTATACCTAATTGATGCATTAATTGTTTTTGGTATGTACACATATTAACTCTCTTCTTTTTCTTATTTTCTAGTCCTCCGGATCGAGCAACACTTTGATAATGACGAGGCCCGAAGAGAAAGTTGCGCTCGGATGAAAGGTACACGATCATCAAAATTGATCTCGCCGGCCAACCGATTGAACCCCTCTGGACCAAGCAAAAATTTAATGCTCAGTGCGGGGTTCTAGTTAGGGACATGATCCCGATCAGCATCGAGCAATGGTTGAAGCCTAAGGACAAAGACTCTCAGGTGTCTTATGTCAGCGATAGGCAGAAAGCTGATCTTTGGACCGCGCTGCAGGAAAATTTCACCTTCCCGCCAGAGGAGGATCCGGAGAATCCAGTTAAAAAGCCAATGATCAAGGCTGATGCTCTTAAGAAGATGGCTGAGCTATTCAGGAGGTGGAAGAATGAGCTGAAATCATTGTTTGCCGACCAAGACAAGACTCTAGAATTCATCGGCCGATTTGAGAAGATCAAAGATCAGTGGCCCGCATTTATCACCAATAAGAAATCTGAGAGAGCAGCGAAGATGTCAGCGACAAACAAGAAAAATGCTGCAAAGAAGAAGCATCACCATCGCACGGGGTCAGGTGGCTACCTAAAAGCCCGGTTGTTGTGGGACAAGGCTGAGAATGACCTCATTGCTAAAGGGATCGAACCAGAGACGTGACGCTGGCCAGACCGTTGCAGGACTTGGTTCTTCGGGGTTGGGGGAAAATTGGACCCTATAACAGGGGAGTACATTTGGACCAACGAGCAGCTGAACACACCCATCGAGAAGCTTCAGGAGTATATCGAGAAGGCGCAGCAAGGGACGTTCGTTTCGGACAGAGAGAACGACGAGCTCACAGAGGCCCTCGGGAATCCTGAGCACCCCGGACGGACATGAGGCACGCCAGGCTCCCTTTCGTGGAAGGCTGGATTTCTCGACGCAGGCGGTTACAAACGCCGGGAGAGGAAGTAGAAAAAGGAGTTGACCCAACTACAGGCGCTGCACGCAAGGGTACAAGCGCTAGAGGAACGAGACGAGGCCCGCAGCACGCGACCTGCCGAAGCTGCTACACCCGAAGCTACACCGCCATCTCAGCGGAGAAGCAACTTGGCTTCCACGGAGCTGCTTCAGGAGCCTGTCTTCACGGCTCCTGCTAGCTAACCCGTGGACTTAATCACGGAGTCTCACAATTGCCAGCTTATGACGCAATGGATGAATATGAAAGTCAAGGCGGCTGTTGGCTCAGTTACACGTCCTGAACCTGGCGCAACTTTTCACTGTTGGCCGATTCCAGAAGGATATACTAGGGTGATGGTGGAAGAAATAACGGAGGGATTTGAGGAGTTCGAGCTTGACCACCCTACCGATGAAGGAGAGACTCGGCTGGGTTCTGCTCTGAAGACTCCATGCCTATGGTGGAAGGAGCTCATCAACCTTTCGAACTGGACGCCTCCGCCTCCTCCTCCTCCTCCGGCGAGTCAGGGCACTCCGCCTCCTCCACCGCCTCCTCCTCCGGTGAGTGATCAGGGCACTCAGCCTCCTTCTTCGGCGTGTGGCGGCACTCCGCCTGCGCCGATGCACCCGAGCAGCCACCAGCCTCCTCCTTCTCCAACGCGTTGCGACACTTCGCCTCCTTCTCTGCCTGCGCCGGCGCGCCCGAGCAGCCACCAGCCTCCTTCTCCGGCACGTGGCGGCACTCCGCCTCCTTCTCCGCCTGCGCCGGCGCGCCCGAGCAGCCACCAGCCTCCTCCTTCTCCGCCTCGCCAGCAAGGGCGGAAGAGACCTGCCGCCGCGCCGGCTGCTCCGGCGCGTCGTAGTCCTTCTCCTCTGCCTCGTAAGCAAGCACGAAAGAAGACAGCCGCAGCCGCTCGGTCTGCTCCGGCGTCTAGTAGTACAGCCAAAGGTAGCCAATACAGATTTGGTCCACCTCTCAAGCCTCTAGAGAAGTTACCATACGAGAGGACCATGGAAGAAAACGCGAAGATCGTGGAAAAAGAAGTGAATGACTTCTTTGAAGGGGTGAAAGCAAAGAGACATCCACCTCCGGAGGAGAAGGTAGACCGGGTGAAAGCAAAGCGCACACTCGATGCCCTGAGGAAACCACCAAAGTCTCCGCCGAAAACCAACTATGAGCGCATTACTGCAAAGGTATATATCAAAGCGGAGCGGTCGGGAAATACTATCAGTGATTGAAGGTTAGCAGAACGACGAGTTGGGAAAAAATTGCCCAGCTTGGCAAACAGGCGGACCAATCGTGCCCCCCGCTCAAGGTGTCTAGCGATATCGTCGCTAATGATCCGGGGATGGTGCCCGGTTATAGCAATCTTGAAGATTACCTGCCTGAAGATGTACATTATGATTTCTTGGAGGTGGAAGAACACCAATACCATTACGGGAAGCCTCTTGTCAAAGATGAAAAATCTCTAACAACGATGATGCGAAGATTCCATGATTGGTACATGAAAACCTGCAGAGAGTCTGGGGGGATGAATACTTTGTATCTGAGAGTTAAAGAGGAGCACGACCTCGTTGGAATTGATTTGTTGACTATTCCATTTGAGGAGTTCTTCCAGTGGTTCAATCAAAAGGCCCTCGATAAATTAACGGTCACTTGCTACTGTCTATAAGTACTACTTCTGTCATCAAGTCTCTATATATAGCTCAGCTCTTTCATTGCATGTATATATGATTATCCTCACTATATTATGCATATTGAAGATCGTCGAGTGCAGAAAAGCAGAAATGTATGATATTGGGTTCATTAACACAAATCTCATAGATAAATTTGAGGTTGAAAAGAGCGCCGATGATGCTGAGGCCAACTTGCTCAAATCATTGATAGTAAATCAAAACAAAGATAAAATACTCTTTCCTTACAACTTCGAGTGAGTGTTACTGTCTTGTGCATATTCGGTTTCCCTTATTACTCGAGCGAGGTCATAGTAATGTAATTGATGAGTTATGCATGCGTGCGCAGCTTCCACTATATTCTCCTGGAGATTGAGCTTGAGCACGGACTAGTAACTGTCTTAGACTCGAGATGAAAATCTCCCGAGACCTATGCGGACATGACTAAAATGCTCGAGAAGTAAGTTCAATCGATCATTATCGCACCATATCGACAACTTTTTGTTCATTTCCTGATATCAAGTAATTGTTTTCTTTGTCTCGCAGGGTTTGGAAAGTATTCACCGCACAAGCTCCGGGACTGCCGGGGGAGCTGCGGTGGACATACCCGAAAGTAAGTAGTACTAGCTAGCTAGTTCCGCGCCTCTCGATCCCGTTGATTCTAGCTACTTTCATCAATGCCATTTATAATGCTTCATTATCAGTTTGATTAACCTCTATTTCTCGTAAAGTGCTTGTGGCAGGAACAAGGGAATGATTTCGGTGCATACTACATGTGCGAGTTCATCTACAACGCGACTTGCAAAGATAAGCGGGGCTACTCTAAAAGACAATTTGATGTGCGTAAGCAATAATATTCACAATTTCATTTTATTACACCATCATTTCTGTTGAGTTTCATTCATATATATATATATATATATATATATATATATATATATATATATATATATATATATATATATACGTATTAACCCCCTTCTTCAAATTAGACGTGGGAGATGCGGAATGAACTCCTACCAGAAGATCACATGAAAGCAATTCAAGAGGAATTAGTGGGATTCTTTCTTGACCACGTCATCAATAAAGCCGGAGAATACCATGTGGAACTTGATTTCAGATGCTAGGGGATTGTAACAGATCTTGCATATTGTATATGTATGTAGCCAGTAGCGTTGGATAGATAATACGAAAACTTGTTGTTCGACCAATCTCTCAGAGAAGGAGAGGTCGATCACTTCTCTCGGTATGCATGACGAACTTTTGTACTTAATGGTTTCCTTCATTTTCTTACTAGCTAGCGTGTCGAGGGCCTCTCTATACGTATAGTACGTAGCGTCGACCAAGCACAGAGATAAGAGAGGATGTCGGATTTCGGGTTTCGGCAGACCCTTGAGGTTTGAACACTGGGGTGCGCACGGAGAGCTTTCCCCTACCGATCTACGTCCAATCTCCTCACGTGATCTAAGCTGGAAACAATGAACAACACAAGGGACATGAGGTTTATACTGGTTCGGGCCACCGTTGTGGTGTAATACCCTACTCCAGTGTATGGTGTGGTGGATTGCCTCAAGGGCTGATGATGAACAGTACAAGGGAAGAACAGCCTCACGAGAGGTGTTCTTGAGCTGCTGCGATGAACTGCTAGGGTGAGTTCAGTCGCCTCTCTCTTTCTCTCTCTACTAGGGCTCTACCAGATTTCTAGATGTGTCTCCCTAGATCATTGTCTGGATCCCTCTACTCTGCGGTGGCTAGCTCTACTTATAGAGGCCCTGGGCCTCTCCCCAAATAATGAGCGGGAAGGGCGCCAACAATTGGCCATTTTGAAGGGGAACATATAGTACAAGTTGTCCTGACCAAAGGTGGTCTTTGGCTGCCAACAGCTCTGGTGATGACGCCGTCTTGGGCTCCACGATGACCTCCGTCCTGCCTCTCTCCTGGTCTTGGTCTCGTTGCACCGGAATGGTAACCTTTGCCCGATGCCTTGGCATGTGCTTGCCCTCTTTGCACCAAAGGGGAAACAAGGACACAGCACAGGCCGGCGCCCGCCTGGCGCCCGCCTGGTCTCGAACGTCATAGCTTGCGTCACGGGTTCCTCGCGAGGTACCCCTGCCTTGATCTCTCCGCCTCCTCGTGAGGCCGCCTGACGAGGCTGCCTCTGAGGAAGCTCTCTATCGTCCGCCCCGCGAGGCTTGGCCCCTCGCGAGGGTCTTGAGCTTAATCTGATGAAGATGGGCCGCGCTGGGCCCCCACTTGAGCCACGCCGCATGTTGGGGATATTACTACTGGGCGTAAACTAGCCTACCTGGGCCGGGTTAACTTCGTCAGTAGTTAAGTATGTTAAAGCCCAAGAAGGCAGATGAGGGCTCAAGGCCCATGGTCGGTTCAAGGCCTGTAGCCGTAAACCGGCGTTGGTAGTTAACTTGTATTGTAAGTTAGGAATAAGTAGAGACCAAACCGGACACATCTATGAGCCGGTATTGGGACTCTGTGAACCGACGGGCGTCACCTGTGTATATAAGGGGATGACCCGGCAGCGGTTCAAGGACAACAGACAACAACTCGAGACATAGGCGAAGCTTGTTTGCTCCCTAGTCATCGAAACCCCATCAATTCCATCACAACTAGACGTAGGCTTTTACCTTCATCGAAGGGGCCGAACTAGTATAAACTCTCTTGCGTCCCTGTGTCCGCTTTAACCCCTTCAAGCTAACCCGTCGTGATGGCTCCACGACTAAGTCCTTTCTCTAGGACATCTGCCGTGACAAAACCACGACAGTTGGCGCCCACCGTGGGGCTATCGCACGATGGTTTCATGTTCTTGGAGGGCCGCTTTAAAGGACTCAAGGGCTACGCCGTGGGCCGGATGACTAAGAGTCGTCATGGCAAGCTCTACATCGATGATGCAGGCTGGGGCCCCGAGGCCGGCTCAGTTGAGTACGGGTACCGGGTCCCCTTTGGTGGCATACACATTTTCATCGGCAAGATCGGAGAACCGGGCCCTAAGCGGGATATCTGCACCGACCTCGTCGAAATGGCTCAGCGTGCGTGGTCTGCCCGGATTAAACCGGCCATGAAACGTGCCTTCGTGGGAGTCATCCATGGAGGAGGTCATGAGGATGGATCGGGATCTGGCGGCGAGACCGTCATTTACTCCGGCGATGAGTCATTCGGAGAAACCGAATCTCTTTATCAGCTACAAGATGGCCGGATTGGGGGCTGTTCCGATAGTGACAGTATTCCAGACCCCTCTGATCTACCCAACCGGGTTGGAATATTCATGGCTGGCACACAAGCAGCACTTCATTCTTCGATTGCTCCGCCAATAACCTCCGATTCAGCAGCGGCGAAAGCTGCTGGGGCAGGGAGCTCTGCGCGCTCGCCGACTCAAGTTCTATCAGATCTATTTGATGCATTGGCTGTGCTTATGGCAGAGGCTAATCCGGCAGATCAGGAAGTCCACAATGCGGAGATTGCAAAGGTGAAGGAACAGATCACCCAGGCCAAGGCGGACCTGGCAGCTGAGGACGCCAGGATGACCGCAGAGCGGCCGCTTTAGACGCACAAGCCTACAGGCTCATGTTGGACCAGAACGCGTCGCATGAAGTCATGAAGAGGAAGTACCGATCCCGTTTGCCTTCGGTTTTCGAGGCCAGAGACCTTTTCAACACCCCAGGAGAAGGAACCAGTAATCCGCTGGAGGTAAACCGGACGGAAGCCCCTGCGACCGGCGCGCCGGTTTAGCCCCGTCGGATGGATCTGCCTCGTCAAAATACTGTTATACCTCAGGCTGTTTCGACACCTCCGGGTCACTACTCCAACCCGATGGACAATCTCATTGCCGCTGCTGCACGGCTAGAGGCCATTCCAATTGAAGGTGACTCGCCGCAGGCAGTAGAGACGCGACGGGTCAAGGAGCTTCTGAGGACAGCTTTGGTCCAACAGGAAGCATACTCGTACAGCCGCGACCGGATCCACTCGACCCCCCGTCCAAGCCGGAGCTATAGCAGACATATGGATGAACCAGCAGTGTCGAGTAATGAACGACGTGGAGTGCCCCGTGGCAACAACCTGGCGGGTGGTGCTAATAACGCTCAGGAAGTGGTGGACCGGGCCCGAGCGCGCAGGGAGGCCGAGTTAGCCGCATAGCATCAGGCTCGGCAGCTCACGCCGGTTCGTCCAACTATCTCGATCGAACCTGGTGTTACTTCTAGTTCTTTGGGGGTGCCTTGCCTTGTCCCTGCTTTATGCAATGTGCGCCTGCCCAAGGATTTCAAAGGCCCACGCAAAGTACCAAATTACACGGCGGATCAACCTCCAGAGACATGGGTGGAGAGCTATGAGATGGCCATGGAGATGCTTGATGTGGATGACGCGGCATGTGCGAAATACTTCACCATGATGCTTGAAGGAACGGCCCGTACTTGGTTAAAAAGCTTGCCGGCTAATTCTATCAGTTCATGGGCCCAATTACGAGCCCGGTTTATCAGCAATTTCAAGGATACATGTAAACAGCCTATGTCGATAGTGGACTTAGCTGCCTACGTCCAGGAGGAAGGAGAATCGACGACTCATTGGGTGTGCCGGGTTTCACAAGTGTTGCATTCATCAGACCGCATCAACGCTGACACCGCAGTATTAACCCTAGAAGGCAACTGCCGGTTTGGGCCCCTAAAGCTGAAGTTGGGACGGATGAAGCGTCATTGCACTGACATGGGGACCCTCATGGCCGCTTTGGTAAAGTATGCTGATTCTGATAGACCAAGGATCCTGAATCTGATGATGACAAGGCAGGGAAGGGAAAGAGGAACAGCAACTCCAAAGGTCAGCAGCATCACTGGGCAGGCAATGGTGGTGGAGGCAAGCGTAAAGCAGATGGTAACATGGACTTTGTGGCTAATACCAACGCGCAGGACAATGGCCAGCGACGCAAGGGTAAACCGAAAAATCACAGTGGGGCACCCAACCCTAACCCGGACCGCCTAAACTATCTACTGAGCCAGCCCTGTCCAAGACATGGGACGAAGGAGGCGCCAGCAAACCACCTTTGGAAGGATTGCTTCATTATGTAGGAGTTCAAGAATTCTAATACTTTCCGGTATGATCACGGCTCCGGCAGTGGCTCAGGATCCGGGCCGGGTTACGGTGGAGGAAATTCCGGTTCAGGATTTAATGGTAATCCGGGCGGACATAATAATCAAAATAGTCAGAACAACCAGGGTGGTTACAACCAACAGCAGCAACCGTCAGGTTACCAGAGCAACCCAAAGCAGTTAAGTAGTGGGCAGTACCATGTCTTCACCACTAGCTTGGACAAGCGAGACCGGAAGGTTCAGAGGCGGGCGGTCAACTCTGTTGAACCGGCCATGCCCCGTTATTTACGCTGGTCTGAACAGCCAATCATATGGAGCAGAGAGGATCACCCTCCCTAGGTTGATAATCCGGGTCAGTTGGCTCTGGTGGTGGCGCCTCAGGTGGGAGGTTACAAGTTCACCAAAGTGCTCATGGACGGAGGGAGCAGCATTAATATCTTGTACTATGAGACCTTCCGTCGTATGGGACTAACAGATAAAAATCTCAAACCGTCAAATACGGTGTTCCATGGTGTGGTACCTTGTAAATCAGCATATCCTGTTGGTAAGATAGCTCTAGAAGTGGCCTTTGGGGATGATCATGATTCCAGGTCGGAGACATTGACGTTTGAAGTGGTGAAATCCAAAGTCCATATCACGCCCTGTTTGGGCGACCGGGTCACAAGGGGACAATAACGGTTCACGGAAGCCGCAAAATCGCTTTGGAGTGCGAGGAGGGAGATGCGGCCTATGGAGAGTTAGTGTGTGCCACCGAGGAGCTGAAGTATTATAAGGACAATGTTGATCCGGCGGACATGACTCCATTAAAGAAGCCAACTACGGAGCATGATCCGGCCCTGAAGTTCAAATCGGCAGCAGAAACTAAGCTTGTTGACTTCGTACCTGGCGATTCGTCCAAGCAGTTCAGCATCAGTGCCAACTTGGATCCGAAATAGGAACGCGCGCTCATCGAGTTCATCCATGAGAATTGGGACATTTTTGCATGGAAGCCCTCTGACATGCCAGGTGTACCAAGGCAACTCGCTGAGCACACCCTTAATGTGGATCCTAAATACAAACCGGTGAAACAGTTCCTCCGCCGGTTTAACAAAGAAAGACGCAAGGCGATTGGAGAAGAGGTAGCCAGGCTCTTAGCAGCTGGCTTTATTGTTGAAGTTTTTCACCCTGAGTGGCTTGCCAATCCGGTGCTGGTCCTTAAGAAAAACGGCACATGGCGCATGTGTGTGGATTACACAGATCTTAATAAGGCTTGTCCAGCAGATCCTTTTGCCCTCCCCCGTATTGATCAAATTATTGATGCTACGACGGGTTGTGAGCGTTTAAGTTTTTTGGATGCATATTCTGGCTATCGTCAGACCAAAATGGCAGTTAAGGACCAGGAGAAGACGACATTCATAACTCCCTTTGGAGCCTTCTGCTATGTGTCTATGCCCTTTGGGCTCAAGAGTGCCCATGCAACTTATCAACGGTGTGTACAAAATTGTCTTCACAAGCAGATTGGCCGTAATGTACATGCTTACGTGGATGATATCGTGGGTAAGTCCAGGGAGAAGGAGACTCTGATTGATGATTTGAAGGAAACCTTTGATAACCTGAGGACATACAAGATGATGCTTAATCCGGACAAGTGTGTCTTTGGTGTACCGGCGGGCAAGTTATTGGGTTTTCTGGTGTCCAACAGGGGAATTGAGGCTAATCCGGGGAAGATCACAGCCATCACCTCCCTGGCTAAACCGAAGTGTATCAATGATGTTCAACGCCTGGCAGGCCGGATTGCCGCGTTAAGCCGGTTTATCAGTCGTCTTGGTGAGAAGGCAATCCCTTCGTATCAGATGCGGAAGAAGACGGATCAGTTTGTCTGGAGTTCCGCTGCTGATGAAGCATTTGAAGACTTAAAGCGGCAATTGGCCAATCCGCCTGTGCTCGCCGCTCCCATTGACAAGGAGCCGTTACTGCTATATGTTGCTGCTAATGCTCGTGCGGTCAGCGTGGCTATTGTGATGGAGCGAAAGGAGGCAGGTAAGGAGCATCTGGTTCAACGTCCGGTCTATTATATCAGCGAGGTACCCATTGAGTCCAAGCAAAGGTATCCGCATTGGCAGAAGCTGGTGTATGGAGTTTTTATGGCAAGCCAAAAGCTTAAACAATACTTCCATGGGCACCCAATTACGGTGATCAGTTCTGCTCCTTTGGGGGATATCATCCAGAACCAGGAAGCAACTGGCCGAATTGCCAAGTGGGCTATAGAGCTTGGGCCGTACGGTTTGAAGTATGTGCCTCGAACGGCGATTAAGTCTCAAGCACTTGTTGATTTCATCAATGATTGGACGGAAATGCAAGCACCTAAAGAAAAGCCGGATCACACATATTGGACCATCCATTTTGACGGATCCAGGCAATTGGGAGGCTCAGGGGCTGGAGTCGTATTAACTTCCCCACGAGGTGATAAGTTTTGTTACGTTCTCCGCTTAATGTTCCCTTGTACTAACAATGCAGCTGAGTATGAAGCCTTGCTCCACGGTCTCCAGATGGCTAAGGAGATGAATCTAAGTCGAGTTAAGTGCTTCGGTGACTCGGACCTTGTGGCTCAGCAAGTATCTGGCAGTTGGGACTCCAAGGACCCACTCATAGCAGCATATCGTCGTGAGGTGGATATTGTTGTAGGTCACTTTAAAGGCTATCAAGTGGACCACATGGACCGGCGAAAGAATGAAGCGGCGGACGCTTTAAGCCGGCTGGGCTCTCAACGCAAACCGGTCCCGCCCAATGTTTTTCTGGATGTGCTGCACAACCCGTCGGTCAAGATCCCTGGTGAAGCGGATTTGGCTATTCCTGATCCGGAGGCTCAATTGGTGGCAGCTCTTCATGTTATTCTGGATTGGATGCTTCCTTACCTGGTGTACAAGAACCGGGGCGAGTTACCAGAGGATGAGACTCTGGCCCGACAGATAATCTGGCTGTCCAAGTCCATGACTATTATCAACGGCGAGCTGCAGCATTGCAGTGTGTCAGGGGCGTTTCAACGCTGTGTGTCTCCTGAAGAAGGCCGTGAAATTTTGCGTGAGATCCACGAAGGAGATTGTGGTCGCCACACCGGTTCAAAGTCGCTGGTGGCTAAAGCGTTTCGCCATGGCTTCTATTGGTTAACTGCTCATGCTGATGCGGAGGATCTGGTCAGACGATGTGATGGTTGCCAAAAGTTTTCAAGACGTGCTCATGTGCTGGCTCAAGAATTGAGAATGATTCCAATTACTTGGCCGTTTGCGACTTGGGGGCTGGATATGGTTGGGCCTTTCAAAAGGTCCAAAGATAAGAAGACCCACCTCCTGGTGGCGGTTGACAAGTTTACAAAGTGGGTGGAGGCAGAACCTGTTAGCAAGTGTGATGCGGCCACGGCGGTTCAGTTCATCAAAAAAGTGATTTTCCGGTTTGGCTTTCCACATAGTATCACCACAGACAATGGTACCAATTTGTCCAAAGGTGCCATGTAGGAGTTCTGCGAACGGGAGCACATCTGGCTCGACGTTTCATCGGTGGCACACCCACAGTCCAATGGTCAAGCAGAAAGGGCTAATCAAGAGATCTTGAGAGGCATCAAGCCCCGGCTTATGGTTCCTTTGCAGAGAACACCGGGTTGTTGGGTAGAAGAGTTACCATCTGTGTTATGGAGCATCAATACTACACCCAATAGATCAACATGATACACACCGTTCTTCATGGTTTACGGAGCGGAGGCGGTTCTCCCCAGTGATATCCGTCATGATTCACCCCGTGTGGCGGATTATGTTGAAGCGGACAATGAGATAGCACGGCAAGACGCTTTGGACCTGTTGGATGAAGAACGTGACATAGCAGCTACCCGCTCGGCGATTTACCAACAGGATCTTCATCGTTATCATAGTCGCCGAGTCAGAACCAGAACCTTTCAGGAAGGAGATTTGGTGCTTTGACTCATCCAAGATCAGACGGATATGCATAAGCTATCCCCACCTTGGGAGGGGCCTTTCGTGGTCAGCAAGAATCTGCATAACGGGTTATACTATCTGATCGATATTCGAGAGCATAAAGACTCACGTACATCAGAGGAGGAGACCAACAGGCCGTGGAACATAGCTCATCTTCGGCCTTACTATACCTGAGCCATTGGCTCTACTTATGTACATATTACGACGATGTATATATTATGATTAAATATAATAAACCGGAACCTCAGCTAAAGCGGGGTATCTGTTCTTTTACATCATGTGTGGTTACATGGAGTTGTTCTAAAGCGGCCTCCGGTTTACCCCTTGAGTTAGCTTTTCAAAAGCATCATGTTATATCACTTGGGGGCTTGGTCATGTCCGAACCAATGCAATACCTCTTGATAGGAGAGAGCCACCAGATCACTTGGGGACTTGGTCACGTCTGACCAGTCATGCCTCTTGATCGGCCTAAGGCCACAGAATCACTTGGGGGCTTGGTCGAACCCGAATCATTGCCATGCCACTTGATCGGCATAAATGCCACGGTTTCATTTGGGGACCTGGCTGACTTGAACCATAGCTACACCTATCGGGAGCTTGGTCGTGTTCGACCATGGTAACGCCATCTGATCAGCTCAAATAAGCCTCTTTTTGCAAACGGTTTTGTCATTGCCTTTGCTTCACATTTTTCTTTGAAAGATATTTCTTTCTTTTTATTGCGTTTTTTAAACCGACAAAGTTTTAAGCCGGTTTAAACTGTCAATTGACGGAACACGGTTCATTTTAATCCGGAGACTATTTGCCCGGTTTGATTTTTTTGTTAACATCCTATTATGGAGTAACACGGTGTTTATTATAACCTGGCACGGTTTACATGGTAAACCGGCATCATATATATATAGGAGCTGCTATATCCTCCAAGAGTGTTGGTTTATAAAACTCCACTTCAAGATTGGCCAAGCCAAATTCACGCTCAATGATGGCAGGTATTATGTATCTCAAAAATTTGGTCATATACTTAAAAATTTCGGATGTTTTGATTTCATGTATGCAGACATCATATACCGCCTGACGGTACAACCGCGGTGGCACTTTAAGATTTTTTATTGCAGAAAGTACTTTGGAAAGTTCATCACCCAAAGGAAGAGCCAGTTGCAGTAATTATGCACGAAGGCATATCAACATCAAAAGTATCAGCTAGCCTATTACAAGGCAACACGGTGCCCACAATAAGATCATTGTTTTTCGCAAGGGAGAAGCAGTTTTAAACCGGCTTCCGGTTCAAGCTTGGTCACCAGCCTGGCTTGATGGTTGTGGATCATCCCGCGCCGCTTCAGCTTCAGTTTCTCTACCCAGCGGCTGGAAATCAACAGTTGTCCAGTCGATTCTCATTAATGCTTGAAAGACAGCTTCATCATGGATCAGCAACGACGGGTCAATATCGGGAGCGTAAGTATGCTTACGGATTGGAGGGATAAGATTTTCCGCTTCATGAATTGGTGCAGCTATTTGCTTGTTTTGATTGTCGTATTGGGCTTGATAATGAGACAAGTCTGCTTCTTCAGCCAATTGACAAGCTAGCGGACGCACCTCCCGGTTTATTGCTTGCAGATCCGCTTCACTAAACTCCAACCCGTCTTCCTTCAAGCTGGGATAGCCCTGAGCCGCTTCAATAGGATCAAAATCTGGCACCCAAGCTTTTGCCCGGATTAAGGCATTGATCGCACCGGTTCGAGCAGCAGATTTCTTCAGCTCTTCAACCCGGGCAGGAAGCACCGACAGTTTCATCAGAGTGTCCTGAATCAAAGTGGGCGCCGGCTTGTTGTGGGATGCAGTACAGATGATCCGTTATGCACCAGTGTACAGTTGTTCGACCAACGTGTAGGCGGCTTTCAATTTCTTCCGAACATCTGACCCCAAGTGACCAATGCGTGTCCCTGAAATATCATAAAGGGTTAACAAACCGGCAGCTCTGTAAGATGGCAGAATCAATTCAGAACTCAAACTGGCTTACCAAAGATAGCAGTGGTCATGGCATGCACGTGCCGCTTTATGCTGGTCAGTTCATCCGCCACCGGTTTTAGTGTAGCCTCGCCATCTTCTGCTCGTTTGATTAAAGCGGATTTTTCAGTGGACCAATCCGCCCGCTTCTTCTTGAAGCTCTCCTTAAGCTGTTCCAAGGCGCTTAAAGCGCTGGTTAATTCCTCTTTTGCTTTGGAGGTTTCAGCTTGTTGGGATTTCAGATTATCTTGGAGGTCGGCGACTTGGCTTTCTTTCGTCTTCAGCTCAGCCTGCATGCAGACAGTTATATGATTCAGCAAAACGGTACAAGGATTGAAGTACCAACCACATAACAAGTTATGCACTTGGCACTTGGGGGCTAATGCATATTCGATCTTCATCTTTCAATTGCTTGCAAAGTCCCAAGATCAATACAAGTATTCAACTTGGCACTTGGGGGCTAATGGCTATTTGCTCATATATATTCTGATGCGGCGATCTCAATTACTTAAAGTCCCGGTTTAACTACGCTAAGTTGAACCGGCCCTTGGGGACTACATCAGCGAATTTCAAAGCATTAAGATTTATATTAGTAAGTCCCGGTTTGAAAGAAGATTACAAACCGGTCCTCGGGGGCTAGGAGCGTCAACAAGAATTGAAATATACAAACAGGAAAGAGCATATGGAAGTTACCTCATATTTATCTTTCATCATATTAACCAGACCGGCTTCATAGTCACGACTGGTATACAGCCGGTTCAGGTAGCCGGAATGGATATCTTGGGCGTTCAGAGCAGCGTAAGTCGCCAGATCAGCATTCCACTTGCCTTTGCCAAAGGCAGCAAATTCTTCCTTGGCAGAATGTTTGGACAAAGCGACAGGATTGCTTGGCTCTGTATGGCCAATGCCAGTAATGACAACCTCATCATCCTTGGTATCGCCGGTTTGCACTGGGGTTGTTGGCTTGTCAGTAGGCTTTGTTGGACCGGTGGATTTCTCAATCCGGATGGAGCTTGTGGGCTGATTGACAGGACTTGAGGTATCAATAGGTCTCTCTTCAGTAATAAGATCGTCATCTTGCTGCGGCGGATCATTGGGTATATCCTCAGGAATAGCCGCTTCAAGATCTGGTGTTTTGCCCGGTTCAAGGACGGCATCCTCTTCGGCCGCTTTGTCCAGACGAGCCTTCTTGCTTGGCCTAGGCTTGGCCCTGAAAGGAATAACAAAATCAAATACAGCATATGTTCCAAGGCAATGTGCTGCAAATATTATGATAAGTATAGCTTACCCAAGCACCGTTTTGAGCGGTGGCAGCTGAGTAGCCGATGACTCGCCAGAGGATGAGTGGGAAGTAACCTGATAATCGGAGTCGGATGGATTAAGAGGTTGACCAAAGCAGCCCGCTTTAGGACAAGCACTGACAAGCAAATTAGAGACCTCTAAACGGCGTTTCCGAACCGGACTGTTCGGTAAACCGGCGGAGGTAACTACCTGGCCGTTGTGTCGGGTTGTGCGACGAGCTTCGTGCTGTTGGGTCTTCATAAGAAATTTGGGATACAAATAAGCAAGAGGATGAGAAAAATTAACTTTCCAGTTTGCCTGACGGACTTTTAGGGAAGGCAAAGGTTCTGAATCGGAAGAGAGAATAATTACCTCTGCAGCATCAGCATGGCTGGCTTCGGCATCATCCTGACAAATATCATCATCAATAAGACGCATGAAAAATAAGCCAAGTGAGTCAAGCCCTACCTCAAGGTCCGGATTATCCACATCATCATCAGGGGCCGGATTAGAGGATGCAGTGGTTCTTTTCCTGTGGGCAGTCTTCTTCATAGCTTTAGTCTTTTGTCGGGTTGCTCTTTCCGGTTTGTCTGGTTTTTCTGGATTCTCCTGCGGCAGTTTCTCGCTCCAAAACGGATCATTGCCCTGGTTACACAGACACTGATATTAAACAATGACCAGATATATCAATAGCAGATTTAGCAAAAAGAAAAATCAAACTCTTACAGTTGGCGGTTTGTTGGTGGCACAGAAGGGAAGCAGGCCGGTCTTAGCACAGATGTGTTCCGGTTCATTCAGCATCTTATTCACAACCTCTTTGATTTCTTCATCGGTGAGCTGGATGTTGGAATGTCGCAGTGGGTCATCAACACTGCCAGTATACTCGCACATCAAACCGGAGCGCTGACTAAGGGGCAGTATGCTCCATGATATCCAACAGCGGGAGAGATCAACCCCTGTTAAACCGTTGGCCATAAAGGCTCTGAGCTTCGACAGTTGAGGAGCATATTTGCTTCTCTCCTAGGCAGTCAACCTTTGCGGAAAGGGGTGTGTATTGCTGAGCTGCTCCGAACGAAAGCCAGGCAAGGGATTTTCACCAGCAGGGGAGGTGTCTTTGCAATAGAACCATGTTTGATTCCACTCTTTGCGGTGGCTGTGCAGTTCGGCATGAGGGTATGTGACTTCTTTCCTTTTCTGAAAAGCCACGCCACCCAACTCCGTATTGGAGCCGTCAGTAAACTCAGTACGGCGGTTTAGATGGAAACAGTCTCTGAACAATTCCACTGTGGGCTCCTCTTGAAAGAACGCCTCACAGAGCACTTGGAAGTGACACATGTTTGTAACAGAGTTGGGGCCAGTATCTTGTGGATGGAGTTGAAAATCGGCTAAAACATCCCGGTAAAATTTAGAACCGGGCGGCTTAAAGCCCCGGGCTAAGTGATCTACGAAAACGACGACCTCTCCTTCTTGAGGTGTGGGAGGGCATTCTTTGCCAGGAGCCCTCCAATGGATGATATCTTTGCTTCCTAAGGCGCCGATCAGGACTAAATCGTCCAGTTGAGCCTCTATGACGCGAGAAGGAACCCAGTTGCACTCATATACTTGCTTGGCCATGATGAAATCTACAAGGTAGATGATCCCGGTTCAAAAATGCATTGATTAAGGTACATTGGTATGTGCAATGTTAAACCGGAGACAGATTTATCTAAACCGGAGTTTTATAAAGCAACAACATCTGGCGGTTCAACAAGGGGACTAATGATATATACCGGTTTGGCAATTTTTTCTACAAAGTTAAACCGCCTGGTCTAAACATTGAAGCAGATGAGTAAGTTTACAGAAACATATTTCACAAGACTTCTCTACAGCAACGGATCTGAAGCAAGTTCAGAAAACAAGGAAAATATTCAAGGTTCAAAAAAGAACAGTACTGAATCAATGGGCAAAGATATATATAGATCTATGGTCTTGAGGCATGAAACTAAAGGCGGATGCTAAAACCTACCGCTACACAGAGCAAGGATTCACAGATGCATCTAGGAGCTATCGTATGAACACGAAACAGGCGATGAACACTAGAAGAACATGAAACCCTAGAACAGATCTGTGTTGAAAAGAACAGAAGACTTACTGGAGATGAGAAAGACGCGGAAGGTTGCCGCGGTACTCTGGTGCGCCCAGGTTGATGCAGCGGCCAAGGTTGATGCAGAGGTTGACGGTGGCGGCGGAGCTCCGAAGCTGGGCGACGCGAGGAAGACGAAGCAGAAGGGCACGGAGGGGAAAAAGAAATGACCCTTTGGTCCTATTTATAAGGCAAGGGACAGGAGTCAGGGGCGAAAATCAAGGGACCGAGGGTTTGGAAACGAAGATGTTGCCTTAATTGTCGCAGACCTATTAAGGTCCTTTATAACAGGTGACGTCACGCCGGTTTACAACGACCAGAGAAGATGACATCACGGCGGTTCAACAAACTACAAGAAGATATTGAAGATGAAGATTTTTGCTAAAGGATTGACATGAACATGTTCAAATCAATCTGGGGCCTAATGTTGGGGATATTACTACTGGGCATAAACTGGCCTATCTGGGCCAGGTTAACTTCGTTAGTAGTTCAGTATGTTAAAGCCCAAGAAGGCAGATGAGGGCTCAAGGCCCATGGTCGGTTCAAGGCCTGTAGCCGTAAACCGGCGTTGGTAGTTAACTTGTATTGTAAGTTAGGAATAAGTAGAGACCAAACCAGACACATCTATGAGCCGGTATTGGAACTCTGTGAACCGACGGGCGTCACCCGTGTATATAAGGGGACGACCCGGCGGCGGTTCAAGGACAACAGACAACAACTCGAGATATAGGCGAAGCTTGTTTGCTCCCTAGTCATCGAAACCCCATTAATTCCATCACAACTAGACGTAGGCTTTTACCTTCATCGAAGGGGCCGAACTAGTATAAACTCTCTTGCGTCCCTGTGTCCGCTTTAACCCCTTCAAGCTAACCCGTCGTGATGGCTCCACGACTAAGTCCTTTCTCTAGGACATCTGCCGTGACAAAACCACGACACCGCAGGCAGGCAAGTCTAGGGACCCCCGTTCCCAGAACACCGACAGTAGCCCCCGGGCCCAAGGCGCGCCCGGGCTTGGCCTAGCAGGAAAGCGAAGGGGCAAGCGCGAAGCGCCGAGGGCCCTAACAGCCTGCGGCCTTGGGTGCCGCGTGGCGATTGATTGGACGTGGGCGCTGCACTCCCCCACAATGCCTCAGCAACCGCATGACTTGACAAGTCCCTGCATGCAGAGAAACCGGTCATGATTACCTGCGATCGTGGTGCTCGGCGGTTGGCCTCCTCCGGCTATAAGTACGGGGCTACGCGAGTCCCTTCAGTCCATCCCTTCCTGCTGCTCCTTTCCTTCTCCTTCCCCGCTCTTGCTTCTCCTTACGCCAATGGCACCAATCCGCCGGTTCTCTGCAGAAGAGAAGGGAAAGCCCCCCCGAGAGGGTCCTGACCCACTTCCGCCGAAGAAGCGGCTGGTCCTCCGCCACCGAGATGAGGGTGCTCAGCAGGAGGCACCGAGGCCCTGGTACGAGCGGCCGCCGCCTGGGTTTCCGCTACCCTTGCACGCCCGCGTCGTGGGTCCTGGGGGAGAAGGCGTTGAGGGACATCGACGGTGCCTCCATCGACGCCGGCGAGTCATGGTGGTGCGCATCGTTCCTCCTGGAGTCCACGCTGAGCGCTCCTCTTGCGAGCTTGTGCTCCACGCTGCCATGCCTCCAAGCTCTTGCATTGACCTCCCTCCTTCCTTCGCCTTTGAGATGCCGCCGAGCGGGGCTCTGGAGCTCTGGCTGCAGCACGTTGACTGCAGTACCCTTGCGACCGGAGCAGAGGTCGCGGTTGTCGCTCCGGGCAAGGTCTTCATGACCCGGGGCTGGGGCGAAATTGCCCGGGTCTGCCGGACGGTAGGCGCCCTCGTAATTCATCTTGAATACGACGGCGCCTCACTGATGTTCTTCAAGGTCTTCGATGCTGAAGGATGCCGGCTGGAGTGCTGCCCCAGGGAGAGCCGCAGGGGGCAACGAACTGGCGAGGACCTGGTCCGCCCATCGGCCCCTCAGCAGCTCCTCAGGCAGTAGCGGCGGAGCTGGGGAATCTGGCGGCTCCCCCGAGCTCCTCACGACTTCGAAGACGAGCGACGACAGCTACGAGCCGCCGAGCTCGTGCGGTGCTCGGAGCGGGGCGCCGGCGTTGGGCAGCCCGCTGTTGATGATGGCGTCCCTTGCGGCGGTGCGGGCGATTAGTGTTCCTTAGGATTAGTACTCTTGTTCCCTGTGAGGAATCGAAGCGACACCCCGCGGGGGTATGTAAGGCGTCTGCCATGTCTTTTATGAATATTATATCCTTAATATGAATCAATGCGACGTGCTTGTCCTGTCTCGGCTCGGCTCCCCTTTCTATCCTCACGAGGACTCGGCGCTCTACGCTGACAGGTCCCAGTCCCTAGGCAGGCTTCAGCCGTCGCTGGTATGCCAGGTCGCGATGCCGTGGTCAAGGCCAGGAGGTGAGCGGCCCGAGGGCCGGTAAGAGCCCCCGAGTCGCGATGCTCGGGAGGTCCCCTTTAGCGCTCAAGAAGCCCTCGCTGGGCGAGAAAGGAAGGTAACATCGCCGTGACAGAGCCACACTGGGCGAGGGTTTTGCGCTGCATTGGTCCAACTCTTGTAAGGGCGTGACTTATCTCTTGAGTTTAGTGTAGCTCCTCGATGAAGCGCCTGGAGTTAGCTTCTGGCTGGGCCCGTTCCGCTGCCTCCGTCCGAGCAGCGCTGAGCTAGGCCGTGGCGGCCTCCGAGGGGGAGAAGCAGGCCACCAAACAAGCCAAGGACGCTCGCGACGCTGCCCTGGGCGACGCTGAGGCTGCCAAGGCTCGCTGCGAGGCGCTGGAGACCGAGCTACAAGGCCTGCGCGATGAGCTCGCCAAGGAGGTCCACGGCCGCCAGGAGAAAGAGAAGGAGGTGAAGGCTCGGGAGGCTGCCGTCAAGGACCGGGACGTCAAGCTTGATGACCGCCACGGCCGGTTGGAGATGCTGGAGCGGTCGCTGAAGGCGGAGAGGACCGAGCTAGACGCCAAGGTGAAGGTCCTGGCGGAGGATCGGGTGGCCTTCATGAAGATGGAGAAGAGGGCTCGTGCCGCGCTAAAGACGCTTTACGAGAGCGGCTTGGAGGAGCCGCTGGCCGGTGCGGAGGACGGCCCCACCAAGCTGCTTCCCTTCCTGGTCTGTGCGCTTGAAGATGTCGTAGACAGCCTTGGCCCCACGGCCAAGGCCGAGGCGCGTGCCCTGTCTTCGGCGGCGCTGACGCATGTCCTCAGCCACATCTACCCGCGCGACCCCAACGTCGACCTCGACAGCCTGCTGGAGCCCATGAGCAGCGACCTTGCTGCCGCTGCCGCTGAGACCGTGAAAGACCGAGCCGAAGCTTTGCTGGGGAGGTTCCGCGCCTTTAGCATCTTGCCCGGGCGCGGTGCCGCCAGCTCCGCGGCCCCAGGAGGCGGCGCCACTGGAGAATGATCCCTTCGCGGCTTCTGTTCTGCTTTTATTCCTGTAACATGCACCATGCCTCGCGGAGGCGTTTAAACTTGTGTTTGGCGTCGTGAAACAATCTATGGCTTGTAACATTTGCTTTGAACTTCCTGGAATTTGCATTTTTCTCCCCTACTTGCTCGCGCTCTACGTCGGCAGGGCCCGGCCCCGCACATACCTCACCCGTTGTTAGCCCCGACCGGAAACCAGGACGGGACTAAGGAGTGAGGGGCTACGTGGCAAGTTAGGCTCCCGAGTCGCGATGCTCAGGAGTCCCCCTTAACACGCAAGAAACAAGTAGGAAAGGGGAAACGAGGAGTAGATTGATCGTTCTGCATCGGCAGGGCCCGGCCCCGCGCATACCTCACCCAGCAAAGCTTCGGCTAGGTGAACAACTCTTATTGTGGGTCTCATACCCATCTCCCTCGATGCATTATCTATCACATTACATGATAGACCCTTAGTGAAAGGATCTGCCAGATTTTTAGACGTTTGGATATAATCCAATGCAATAACTCGGGAGTTTCTCATTTTCCTGACATACTTTAACCTTCTCTGAAAGTGTCTTGATGACTTCATGTTATCCTTTGAGTTGCTCACTTTCGTGATCACAGTTTGATTGTCACAGTTCATAAGGATACCCGGTACAGGTTTCTCAACAACCGGTAAGTCATTCAAGAGCCGACGAAGCCAATCTGCTTCGACCGTAGCTGTATCTAGTGTTGTGAGTTCTGCTTCCATTGTTGACCTCGTTAAGATGGTCTGCTTGCAAGACTTCCAAGAAACAGCGCCACCTCCATGAGTGAATACATAACCGCTCGTGGCCTTTATCTCATCAGCATCTGAGATCCAGTTTGAGTCACTATACCCTTCAAGCACCTTTGGGTGCCCGATATAGTGAATTCCATAATTTGCAGTGCCTTTCAAGTAACGCAAAACTCTCTCTAGAGCTTTCCAATGCACATCTCCTGGTTTTGAGACAAACCGACTCAGTGTGCTAACAGCAAAAGAGATGTCAAGTCTTGTAGCACTGGCTAAGTACATAAGCGCGCCAATAATCTGAGAATATTTCAATTGATCTCTAGCAATTCTTCTATTCTTTCGAAGTAACACACTCGCATCATATGGTGTTGGAGAGGGCTTGCAGTCACTATAGCCAAAGCGACTCAAGATCTTTTCCACATAGTGAGATTGAAGCAATGTAATCCCACCATCATCATCTCTCAACAACTTGATGTTCAGAATGACATCAGCCACTCCTAAATCCTTCATCTTAAAACAACGAGATAGGAAATCCTTGACCTCATTAATAACATTCAGATTTGTTCCGAAAATCGGTATGTCATCAACATACAAGCAAAGGATAACTCCCTTGCCCCCATAATAACGATAGTACACACATTTGTCAGCTTCGTTTACAACAAAGCCTGCAGCTCTTAAAGTTCTTTCAAACTTCTCATGCCACTGTTTGGGTGCTTGCTTGAGTCCATACAAAGACTTTAGCAACTTGCACACTTTTCCTTCCTGACCATCTAGTACAAACCCATCTGGTTGTTCCATATAGATTTCCTCATCCAACTCTCCATTTAGGAAAGCAGTCTTAACATCCATTTGATGAACGAGAAGACCATGTGAGGCAGCTAGTGAAAGTAGAACTTGAATAGTGGTTAGTCGAGCCACAGGTGAGTAAGTATCAAAGAAGTCTTCACCTTCCTTTTTGGTATAACCTGATAACCCACAAGTATAGGGGATCGCAACAGCTTTCGAGGGTAGAGTATTCAACCCAAATTTATTGATTCAACACAAGGGGAGCCAAAGAATATTCTCAAGTATTAGCAGCTGAGTTGTCAATTCAACCACACCTGGAAACTTAGTATCTGCAGCAAAGTGTTTAGTAGCAAAGTAATATGATAGTGGTGGTAACAGTAACAAAAGAGTAACGAAAGCAAAGTAATGTTTTTGGTATTTTGTAGTGATTGTAACAATACCAACGGGAAAGTAAATAAGCGTAAACCAGTATGTGGGAAGCTCGTAGGCATCGGATCAATGATGGATAATTATGACGGATGCGGTTCATCATGTAACAATCATAACATAGGGTGACACAGAACTAGCTCCAATTCGTCAATGTAATGTAGGCATGTATTCCGAATATAGTCATGCGTGCTTATGGAAAAGAACTTGCATGACATCTTTTGTCCTACCCTCCCGTGGCAGCGGGGTCCCAATGGAAACTAAGGGATATTAAGCCTCCTTTTAATAAAGAACGGGAACAAAGCATTAGAACATAGTGAATACATGAACTCCTCAAACTACGGTCATCACCGGTAAGTATCCCGATTATTGTCACTTCGGGGTTAACGGATCATAACACATAATAGGTGACTATAGACTTGCAAGATATGATCTAGAACTCTCATATATTGATGAAAACGTAATAGGTTCAGATCTGAAATCATGGCACTCGGGCCCTAGTGACAAGCATTAAGCATAGCAAAGTCATAGCAACATCAATCTCAGAACATAGTGGATACTAGGGATCAAACCCTAACAAAACTAACTCGATTACATGATAAATCTCATCCAACCCATCACCGTCCAGCAAGCCTACGATGGAATTACTCACGCACGGCGGTGAGCATCATGAAATTGGTGATGGAGGATGGTTGATGATGACGACGGCGACGAATCCCCCTCTCCGGAGCCCTGAACGGACTCCAGATCAGCCCTCCCGAGAGGTTTTAGGGCTTGGCGGCGGCTCCGTATCGTAAAACGCGATGATTTCTTCTCTCCTATTTTTTTCTCCCCGAAAGCAGTTATATAGAGTTGGAGTTGGACTCGGGGGGTTTCCAGGGGGCCCACGAGGAAGGGGCGCGCCCTAGGGGGGCGCCCCCGACCCTCGTGGCATGGGTGTGGGCCCCCTGGTCTTCATCTTTGGCAAGGATTTTTTATTATTTATTGTAAGATATTCCGTGGAGTTTCAGGTCATTCCGAGAACTTTTGTTTTCTGCACATAAAACAACATCATGGCAATTCTGCTGAAAACAGCGTCAGTCCGGGTTAGTTCCATTCAAATCATACAAGTTAGAGTCCAAAACAAGGGCAAAAGTGTTTGGAAAAGTAGATACGACGGAGACGTATCAACTCCCCCAGGCTTAAACCCTTGCTTGTCCTCAAGCAATTCAGTTGACAAACTGAAAGAAATAAAGAAAAACTTTTACAAACTCGGTTTGCTCTTGTTGTTGTAAATATATCAAGCTAGCATTCAATTTTTTAGCAAAGATTATAACTAACCATATTTGCAATAATTCTCAGATCTCATAATTACCCGTATCAATAGCATAATCAACTAGTAAGCCATAATAATAAATCTCGGATGACAACACTTTCTCAAAACAATCATAATATGATATAACAAGATGGTATCTCGTTAGCCCTTGCTGAGACCGCAAAACATAAATGGAGAGCACCTTTAAAGATCAAGGACTGACTAGACATTGTAATTCATGGTGAAAGAGATCCAATCATAGTCACACCCAATATAAATTAACGGTAATGAATGCAAATGACAGCGGTGCTCTCCAACTGGTGCTTTTTAATAAGAGGGTGATGACTGAACATAAAAGTAAATATATAGGCTCTTCGCAGAGGGAAACAGGGATTTGTAGAGGTGCCAAAGCTCGGTTTTGAAATAGAGGTGAATAATATTTTGAGCGGTATACTTTCATTGTCAACATAACAACCAAGAGATGGCGATATCTTCCATGCTACACACATTATAGGCGGTTCCCAAACAGAATGGTAAAGTTTATACTCCCCCTCCACCAACAAACATCAATCCATGGCTTGCTCGAAACAACGAGTGCCTCCAACATACATCGGGTCCCAGGGGGAGTTTTGTTTGCAATTATTTTGATTTAGTTTGCATAAAGCATGGGAGTGGGCATCCCGGTGACCAGCCCTTTATCTCGTGAGTGAGGAGCGGAGTCCACTCCTCTTGAGAATAACCCGCCTAACATGGAAGATACGAACAGCCCTAGTTGATATCTGAGCTATTCGAGCATACAAAACAGGATGATTATTTGAAGGTTTAGAGTTTGGCACATACAAATTTACTTGGAACGGCAGGTAGATACCGCATATAGGAAGGTATAGTGGACTCATCTGGAATAACTTTGGGGTTTTAAGGGATTGGATGCACAAGCAGTATTCCCGCTTAGTACAGGTGAAGGCTAGCAAAAGACTGGGAAGCGACCAACTAGAGAGCGACAACAGCCATGTACATGCATTAAGATTAATAAACATTGGATGCAAGCATGAGTAGGATATAATCCACCATGAACATAAATATGGTGAAGGTTATGTTGATTTGTTTCAACTACATGCATGAACATGTGCCAAGTCAAGTCACTTAAATCATTTAGAGGAGGATACCACCCTATCATACCACATCATAACCATTTTAATAGCATGTTGGCACGCAAGGTAAACCATTATAACTCATAGCTAATCAAGCATGGCACAGGTAACTATGATCTCTAATTGTCATTGCAAACATGTTTATTCATAACAAGCTGAATCAAAAATGATGAACTCATCATATCTACAAAAACAAAAGAGGTCGAGTTCATACCATCTTTTCTCATCTCAGTCAGTCCATCATATATCATCATAATTGCCTTTCACTTGCACGACCGAACGATGTGAATACTAATAAGAGTGCACGTGCATTGGACTAAGCTGGAATCTGCGAGCATTCAATAAACAGGAGAAGACAAGGCAATATGGGCTCTTGGTTAAATCAACAATAAAGCATATAGGAGCCAATTCAACAATTTAATCATGGTCTTCTCCTACTGACCCCCAAAGAAAAGAAAAGAAATAAAACTATTTACACGGGAAAGCTCCCAACAGGCAAAAGAAGAACAGGAAATATTTTTGGGTTTTCTTTTTAATTACTACTACAAGCATGGAAAGTAAATTAATTAAAAGCTACAACTAATTTTTTTTGGTTTTTCTTAAGGTTTATTAAACACAGTAGAAGAAAGCATAAAAGGAAATAAACTAGCATGGATAATACAATAAAAAAGTATGAGCACCGACATCTAGCAATGAGAGTGTGTGAACCTAAATGTAATGTCGATGGGAAATGCGTACTCCCCCAAGCTTAGGCTTTTGGCCTAAGTTGGTCTATGGCCACGGCTGGCCTGGCTGATATCCATAATAATAGTTGTTGGGGTCGTACTGTGATGCAGCAGTTATCGCCTCCTGAGCTGCAGTGTGGCGACGAGCGGCCTCCGCTCTCCTCTCGTACTCATCTACCTCCTCTCTGGTAATAGTATATCCTCATCTTGCCTGATAATCAAAGATAGCAGGAGCAGGGAGAGTAATATGGACAGCACGGCGTCTGCCAAAGATTAGTCGGTACTGGAGAGGTGATTCGTTCCTCTCGACAAAATGGTGGGAAACCATAGAATCAAAATCTAAATAAGCAGGAGGCAACTCCATGTCTCCTTCACGAACGTCTATCTCAATAAATTTAGCTAAGCGGGTTGCATAAATTCCTCCAAAGAAATCTCCATTATGTCTATTATGATGCAACCTACGAGCTACAATGGCTCCCATATGATAAGATTGGTCTCCTGACACAGCACTCCTGAGAATGCTAAGGTCAGGGACACACATGTGACATGCTTCATCCTTAGCATTTATGCACCTACCTATGAAGAGAGCAAAATAATGTATAGCAGGAAAGTGAATGCTCCCTATGGTAGCTTGCGTTATATCTCTAGATTCCCCTACAGTTATACTAGCAAGAAAGTTTCTAAATTCAGATTTGGGGGGATCCCTAACACTACCCCATTGTGGAAGTTTGCAAGCAAAAGTGAAATCCTCTAAGTCCATGGTATAAGATTTGTTATAAAGATCAAACATGACTGAAGGAGAATTACGCGAAGATGAATACTCAAACCTCCTCACAAAAGAGCCTGTGAGATCATGATACTGGGGGCATTTGTCTGCCTCAAAGTCCTCAAGACCGGCATTACACAAATATGCGTTGAATTCTTCTTTTATTCCCGCTCGATCCATAAAATTTTCAGAAGGCCACTCGCAAGGACGCACTGGAGCTTCTCTTGGTGGCTCTTCGTCAGCATCACGCATTGCAAGCCTGGGTCCTTGCTTCTTTGAAGAACCACCTTGGAACATTTTCCTAAGCATATTTCTTCCTCTGAAAAATTCTTAAATTTTTTAGTAACTTCAAAATAAAAGTAAACCAAACTCAATAATATTGATAGCAACTACTCCTACAAGTGCCTAGGGCCTATATCATGCATCAAACTACTTTTGACCATATAAATTTGACATGCAAGCTCAAGAACAGGGTCACCTAAGCAACACAAATTTGCAATGTATAAAGCACTAGAACAAAAACTAATTGGACCAATGGAGGAGTCACATACCAAGGAACAATCTCCCCAAGCAGTTTTGTGAGAGGTGCTTTGAGCAAGGAGAACGAAAATGGCAGGAAAACGAGCTTGAACTCGAGTTTGAGTTAGTTATTCGTGTTTGGGGGAGGAAGAAGAAGAAGATGGGTGCAGGAATAAGTGGAGGAGGGTCACCGTGGACCCATGAGGTAGGGGGCGCGCCCTAGAGGGGTGGGCGCGCCCTCCACCCTCGTGGCAAGGTGGTTGGCCCCCCTGGTGTGTTCTTTGTTCCATAAATCCTCAAATATTCTAGAAAAAAAATCATATTTAATTTTCAGGGCATTTGGAGAACTTTTATTTTCGAGGTATTTTTATATTGCACGGATAATCAGATAACAGACAGAAAATTATTTATTTTTACTTTATTTCAACTAAATAACAGAAAGTATAGAGAGGGTACAGAAGGGTGTGCTTCTAGTTTCATCCATCTCATGATCATCAAAAGGAATCCACTAACAAGGTTGATCAAGTCTTGTTAACAAACTCATTCCGATTAACATGGAACCGGAGAAATTTCGAATAACACTAGGTACCTCAACGGGGATATGCACATCCCCAATAATAAGTATATCATATTTCTTCTTGACAGTAGGAAGAGGAAATTCAAAACCTCCAAATATAATCGATGGAATTATTCCAATAGAGTTGATACTATGAACTTGAGGTTGTTTCCTCGAAAAGTGTACCATGTGCTCATTACCATTAACATGAAAAGTGACATTGCCTTTGTTGCAATCAATAACAGCCCCTGCAGTATTAAGAAAAGGTCTTCCAAGAATAATAGACATACTATCGTCCTCGGGAATATCAAGAATAACAAAGTCCGTTAAAATAGTAACATTTGCAACTATAACAGACACATCCTCACAAATGCCGACAGGTATAGCAGATGATTTATCAGCCATTTGCAAAGATATTTCAGTAGGTGTCAACTTATTCAAATCAAGTCTACGATATAAAGAGAGAGGCATAACACTAACACCGGCTCCAAGATCACATAAAGCAGTTTTAACATAGTTTCTTTTAATGGAGCATGGTATAGTAGGTATTCCTGGATCTCCAAGTTTCTTTGGTATTCCACCCTTAAAAGTATAATTATTAAGCATGGTGGAAATTTCAGCTTTCGGTATCTTTCTTTTATTTGTAATAATATCTTTCATGTACTTAGCATAAGGGTTTTAAGCATATCAGTTAATCGCATACGCAAAAACATAGGTCTAATCATTTCAGCAAAGCGCTCAAAATCCTCATCATCCTTTTTCTTAGATGGTTTGGGAGGAAAAGGCATGGGTTTCTGAACCCAAGGTTCTCTTTCTTTACCATGTTTCCTAGCAACAAAATCTTTCTTATCATAACGTTGATTCTTTGATTGTGGGTTATCAAGATCAACAGCAGGTTCAATTTCTACATCATTATCATTACTAGGTTGAGCATCATTATGAACATCATCATTAACCTTTTTATTAGGTTCATGTTCATTGCCAGATTGTGTTTCAACATCAGACATAGAGATATCATTTGGATTATCAGGTGGTTCAGCAATAGGTTCACTAGAAGTTTGCACAGTTCTATCATTTTTCTTTTTCTTCTTTTTAGAAGAACTAGGTGCATCAATTTTATTTCTCTATGAATCTTGCTCAATTCTCTTAGGGTGGCCTTCAGGATACAAAGGTTCCTAAGTCATTCTACCAGTTCTAGTAGCCACTTTAACAGCATAATCATTTTTCTTACCATTCATCTCATTGAGCAATTCCTTTTGAGCTTTAAGTACTTGTTCTACTTGAGTGGTAACCATGGAAGCATGTTTACTAATAAGTTTAAGTTCACCTCTAATATTAGCCATATAATCACCCAAGTATTTAATCATATCAGCATCTTGTTTTAATTGTCTACCAAAATAAGCATTGAAGTCTTCTTGCTTAAACATAAAATTATCAAATTCATCCAAGCATTGACTAGCAATTTTAGCAGGAGGGATTTCAGCTTTATCATATCTATAGAGAGAATTTACCTTTACTACCTGTGTCGGGTTATCGAGGTCTGGAGGTTCTTCAATAAGTAAAGGATCAAGGTCATATGTTTCTGCAACAGGCAGTAAATTAAGTCCATGTATTTCTTCAATAGGAGGTAAATTCTTAACATCTTCAGCTTTAATACATTTTTCTTTCATAGATTTCTTTGCCTCTTGCATATCTTCGGGACTGAGAAATAGAACACCTCTCTTCTTCGGAGTTGGTTTAGGAATAGGATCATTAATTGGAGCAGGATCTGGCTCAGGAGGTGCCCAATTATTTTCATTTGTCAACATATTATTCAATAAGATTTCAGCTTCATCCGGTGTTCTTTCCCTGAAAAGAGAACCAGCACAACTATCCAGGTAATCTCTGGAAGCATCAGTTAGTCCATTATAAAAGATATCAAGTATTTTATTTTTCTTAAGAGGATGATCAGGCAAAGCATTAAGTAACTTGAGAAGCCTCCCCCAATCTTGTGGGAGACTCTCTTCTTTAATTTGCAAAAAGTTGTATATTTCCTTTAAAGCAGCTTGTTTCTTATGAGCAGGGAAATATTTAGCAGAGAAGTAATAGATCATATCCTAGGGACTACACACACAACCAGGATCAAGAGAATTAAACCATATCTTAGCATCACCCTTTAATGAGAACGGAAATATTTTAAGGATATAAAAGTAGCGAGATCTCTCATCATTAGTGAACAGGGTGGCTATATCATTTCATTTAGTAAGATGTGCCACACCAGTTTCAGATTCATAGCCATGAAAAGGATCAGATTCAACCAAAGTAATTATATCAGGATCAATAGAGAATTCATAATCCTTATCAGTAACACAGATAGGTGAAGTAGCAAAAGCAGGGCCAGCTCTCATCCTAGAATTTAGAGATTGCTTATTCCATTTAGCTAATAATCTTTTGAGTTCATATCTATCTTTGCAAGCTAAAATAGCTAACGAAGCTTCGTGATCAAATAAATAACCCTTAGGAATAACAAGTGATTCTTCATCATCACTTTCATCTTCATAATCAGATTCAATATTTTCAATCTCTCTAGCTCTAGCAAATTGTTCCTCGAGAAAATCACTAAGTGGCATAGTAGTATCAGGCATAGAGGTAGTTTTATCATAAGTATCATGTATAGTAGAAGTAGCATCATCAATAACATGCGACATATCAGAACGAATAGCAGAACCAGGTTTAGGTGTCGCAAGCTTACTCATAACAGAAGGTGAATCAAGTGAGAGCTAGATGGCAGTTCCTTACCTCCCCTCGTAGTTGAGGGATAAATCCTGGTTCTTGGATCTTTCAAATTCTTCATAGTGTCCAGCAGATATAAATCCCAAGTGACTCAAAGAATAGATCTATGCTCCCCGGCAACGACGCCAGAAATTAGTCTTGATAACCCACAAGTATAGGGGATCGCAATAGCTTTCGAGGGTAGAGTATTCAACCCAAATTTATTGATTCGACACAAGGGGAGCCAAAGAATATTCTCAAGTATTAGCAGCTGAGTTGTCAATTCAACCACACCTGGAAACTTAGTATCTGCAGCAAAGTGTTTAGTAGCAAAGTAATCTGATAGTGGTGGTAATATTAACAAAAGAGTAACGAAAGCAAAGTAATGTTTTTGGTATTTTGTAGTGATTGTAACAATAGCAACGAGAAAGTAAATAAGCGTAAACCAGTATATGGAAAGCTCGTAGGCATCGGATCAATGATGGATAATTATGTCGGATGTGGTTCATCATGTAACAATCATAACATAGGGTGACACAGAACTAGCTCCAATTCGTCAATGTAATGTAGGCATGTATTCCGAATATAGTCATACGTGCTTATGGAAAAGAACTTACATGACATCTTTTGTCCTACCCTCCCGTGGCAGCGGGGTCCTAATGGAAACTAAGGGATATTAAGGCCTCCTTTTAATAGAGAACCAGAACAAAGCATTAGCACATAGTGAATACATGAACTCCTCAAACTACGGTCATCACCGGTAAGTATCCCGATTATTGTCACTTCGGGGTTAACGGATCATAACACATAATAGGTGACTATAGACTTGCAAGATAGGATCTAGAACTCGCATATATTGATGAAAACATAATAGGTTCAGATCTGAAATCATGGCACTCGGGCCCTAGTGACAAGCATTAAGCATAGCAAAGTCATAGCAACATCAATCTCAGAACATAGTGGATACTAGGGATCAAACCCTAACAAAACTAACTCGATTACATGATAAATCTCATCCAACCCATCACCGTCCATCAAGCCTACGATGGAATTACTCACGCACGGCGGTGAGCATCATGAAATTGGTGATGGCGGATGGTTGATGATGACGACGGCGAAAAATCCCCCTCTCCGGAGCCCTGAACGGACTCCAGATCAGCCCTCCCGAGAGGTTTTAGGGCTTGACGGCGGCTCCGTATCGTAAAACGCGATGATTTCTTCTCTCCTATTTTTTTTCTCCCTGAAAGCAGTTATATAGAGTTGGAGTTGGAGTCGGGGGGTTTCCAGGGGGCCCACGAGGTAGGGGGGCGCGCCGCCCACCCTCGTGGCAAGGGTGTGGGCCCCCTGGTCTTCATCTTTGGCGAGAATTTTTTATTAATTACTGTAAGATATTCCGTGAAGTTTCAGGTCATTCCGAGAACTTTTGTTTTCTGCACATAAAACAACATCATGGCAATTTTGCTGAAAATAGCGTCAGTTCGGGTTAGTTCCATTCAATCATACAAGTTAGAGTCCAAAACAAGGGCAAAAGTGTTTGGAAAAGTAGATATGACGGAGACGTATCATAACCCTTAGCCACGAGCCGAGCCTTGTACTTTTCAATAGTACCATCAGGCCTAAGCTTCTTCTTGAATACCCATTTGCATCCTATAGGTTTGCACCCATAAGGACGATTAGTTATCTCCCAAGTTTCATTCACCAAGATGGAATCCATCTCTCTACGAACCGCTTCCTTCCAGTAGTCAGCATCTTCAGATGCATAGGCCTCTGAAATAGAACTGGGAGTATCATCTATGAGATACACAAGGAAATCATCACCAAAGGACTTTGCAGTCCTCTATCTCTTGCTCCTAGTAGGAACTTCATTGTTCTCCTCCATAGGACTTTCAAAGTGTTCCATCGAAATGGCAAGTTTGGTAATTGTAACTGGTTCCTGATTCGATGAACTAGGCATCTCCTGATTAGATGAGGTAGCCATATCCTTCATGGGAAAGATATCTTCAAAGAAAGTCGCATCATTCGACTCCATGATCGTACCGACATGCATGTCAGGTAACTCAGATTTTACAACCAAGAATCTATAACCAATGCTATGAAAAGCATATCCCAGGAAAACACAATCCACGGTCTTTGGTCCAAGCTTGCGCTTCTTTGGAATTGGCACATTGACTTTCGCCAAACAACCCCAGGTTCGTAGATAAGATAGTTTTAATCTTTTCTTCTCCCATTCCTCGAATGGAGTTATCTCTTTATTCTTTGTGGGAACTCAGTTTAGGACATGACATGCAGTCAATATCGCCTCCCCCAACCATGCCTTGGAGAGACCCGATGTGTCTAACATGGCGTTAACCAAAATCTGTTAGAGTATGGTTCTTTCTTTCGGCCACCCCATTTGACTAAGGTGAATAGGGAGGCATCCTCTCATGGACTATACCATGTTCTGCACAAAAAGCATCAAATTCATTGGAAAAATACTCTCCACCACGGTCGGACCTAAGCCTCTTGATTTTTCGATCAAGTTGGTTTTCCACTTCAGCTTTATAGATCTTGAAAAAGTTCAAAGCCTCATCCTTAGATTTCAAAAGATACACACGGCAGTATCTAGTGGAGTCGTCAATTAACGTCATGAAATACTTCTTTCCACCTTTTGTCAAAACACCATTCATTTCACATAGATCTGAATGTATGAATTCTAGTGGTGCAAGATTTCTCGTTTCCACAGTCACATGATACTTACGAGGTTGCTTAGCTTGCACACACACTTGACACTTAGATCCCTTGACAGTGGTGAAACTAGGGATTAAGTTCAACTTCGCTAGTCGCGACATGCAACCAAAGTTAACATGACAAAGACGTGAATGCCACACATTTGATTCACTATTGTTGCAAATATGATTAACAACTTTATTGCAAACGTCTGATAAGGATAAACGAAATAGGCCTCCTGACTCATAGCCTTTACCAACGAAGGTTTCATACTTGGATATTACAAATGTATTTGACTCAAAGACAATCTTGTAGCCATCTCTAAACAGAAGAGATCCGCTAACAAGATTTTTATTGACGGAGGGGACATAATGCACGTTCTTCAGCCGCACGATCTTCCCCGAAGTAAACTTCAGATCGACCGTGCCAACACCATGAACAGAAGCACTTGAACCGTTGCCCATCAGCACGGTTGAAGTCCCTGCGGTCTGATAAGATGAAAACATGGAAATATCACTTCATACATGCACATTAGCACCCATGTCAATCAACCAATCAGGAGAATGACATACTGAGAGAATAGTGGGAAATATACCATGCCCAGCATCCTTCATGTCAATGTCTCCAATGACAACATTAGCGGTCTTGCCGCCTTTCCCAGGATGACGCTTGTCATAGCGATTAGGGCAACTAGGAGCCCAATGATCAGGATCCCGACACACCTGACAAACACCTTTCTTCTTGTCATTCTTCTTCTTGAAATTCGTGTGTTGCATAGCCTTGTTCTTCCCATCAAACTTTGCTTTGCCATCAAACATGCCCTTGTTCTTAAACTTGTGGGGCTGGAAGTTCTTCTTCTGTACCAAATTGGCACTAGATCCTCCCTCAATACCTTGAGCACGTGTGTCCTTTGCTCTCGCATTTTCTTCCACATCAGGAGTGCCAATGAGATCCGGAACGGAAAACTCCTGCCTCTTATGCTTCAGTAAGGTAGCAAAGTTCCTCCATGAAGGAGGAAGCTTAGTGATGATACCTCCGGCAACAAACTTGTCCGGTGGCATACAATTGAAGTGCTCAACTTCTCAAGCAAATGACTGTATCTCATAAGCTTGCTCGACCACGGAGCGCTCTTTAGTCATCCTGTAATCATAGAATTGCTCCATGATGTACAGCTCAGTGCCTGCATCCGAGACCCCAAACTTGGCCTCTAGTGCATCCCACATATCTTTTCCATTATCAATTGACACATAAGCATCAACTATGTTCTCACCAAGAACACTCAAGAGAGCAGCCTTAAACAGAGTATCCATTTCCTGAAAAGCTTGTTCCTGTTGGGCATCAGACTCCCCTTCAGGTTTGCCAAGAGTGGCATCATAGCAACTCATGGTTTGAAATCATAAGACCGCTCTCACGCGCCACCACTTATAGTGGATACCCTCAAACATATGAGGTCTTATGGAAGTAGCAAAACCACTTGGGGAAAATTGCCTATAATAAGGTTTTTGGGTTGTTGAAAATATGAGCAATTTACTGAATGATTTTATGAACAGAAATATTAGATAAAGCATGACTAATATAACAGGGATAAAACTAGTCATGTGATTTGACAGAGAGAAGGTAAATAACATGGGCATATATGAACTGTAATCAAGTTTATCTAGAGCAGACAGTAGGGCAAGTTTCATATATGAAGTAGAATCTAACACATCTAGGACAAACAGCAGACCCAGGAATTGTGGCAAGACCTCGAACAGAAAGGAGAGGAGCACATACGGGACAGCAGCAGTAGTAGCACTGGACTTGGGGTCGGTGTCCTCGCCAGCCATGTCGTCGAGGAGGTTGTCGACGTCGGGGAAGTAGTCGTCGGAGTCCGGGGCATCCGTGACGAAGAAGTCAGTAGTCGCGTTGAGCGCTCCCCAAAAATCTTATCACCCTTCTCCCGTACATGACTCAAAATGTGCGGTTCCGGAGGCCTACTGTCCCGACCTGCGGTGCACGCCGCAAGCCGGGATGGGGAAGAACGTAGCAGCAGCGCAGTGCTCAAGAACTTGTGGCGAGAGGAAGAAGGGTTTCTAGTGCATCTCTCTGAGAAGAGTGACCTCCCTTTTATAGGCGCAAGAGAAGGAGGCGAGAGGCTGTGCTGGGAGCTGAAGAGAACGAGGGAGACGAAACGAAAAGACAGCAGGCGAAGAGGTGCGTCATTCGTATTCAATCTCCACTAAAGCAAAAACGTGGCGTGGCGTGGCGTGCGGTGGGGAAGGAGCACGCGTGGATGTCCCTGTTGTTCTCATCCTCATACATGTGGAGAAATAGCCTCCCTTATAAAGAGGTCCAACTACCTCTAAACTAGCAATATGAGACTAAACTTTAGTTCCACCTCTTGTCTTGCACGAATGGGCTGCGTGGGCCTCTAGGATTTGTTAGGAATTTTTGAAACTGCTATTGGGCTAGGCCTAAAATAGACAAAATTCCAGCATTATCTACTTTTTTTCTTTTTGAAATCTAGAAAAATGATCTACCTCCTGCAGCAGAATAATCAATACAGTGTGCCTGAATTTACCATACGCTGAATAACTTTGCAGAAAAATGGATCGTGCACAGGAATTTTTCTTTAGGTGGGAGACTCTTTTACCTACCTCGTGATGCATGGTGAGCTGAAATCACATGACTTTCTTGTTAATTGAGGACCAAGAAGGTAGATTTCTGTACGATGATGGGCTGGGAGTCCTAGAACGACCCATCCCTACGATCACACCGTACCACACCGGTCCTCCTTGGTTAGACACATCATACGGGCACTAACGCTGGATACAGTGGCTACCAGCGATGGCCGATTCGACAGCACGGGCGCCGGCGAGGTGAGAATCCCGCGACCACCGTCCCGCCGTTCCCCTGCAGATCGCTCATGTCTTTGGCCTGTCCTCCAGCTGCGCTCCGCTGACCTCCCTCGTGATGGTTGAGGTCGTCACTGTCACCACCAAGGCCCACACGGACCTCTGCCTCCGGGGCTCACAGAAGACGCTAATGGATAGCTCAACATCGCAAACATGAAAACTTAGGTAGAAAACACTGCGGTAACTTTGACCTGGCGAAAAGAGTTGTTAAAGACACACCCTGATAATTTTTGTGTAACTAACAATGATAATATGTGCACGCTAGACCTGATAAGTTAGGTACAAACGCTGCGGTAAATTTGACCTAGGGAAAATAGTTGTTGAAAACATACCCCCGGTAGTTTTCTGTTTAAATACCATGTAATATATGCACCGTGGACGTGATAACTTATTTAGCCCAGACCCGGTAACTCCTGACCCAAAAAAGTTGGCACACACCAACATATGATTTATTTTGAAGGTCCCATCACGATGATTTTTTAATGTGAAAACGGATTTTGAATTGGACCGATGGTTTCGGCTACAAAACATTTTGAATTTTCGATTTTAATGGAATCTTCGTTGACAACACTTTTTCGTCTTATATGAATGTCTGCACACTTAAATTAGTGTTGTTATAGAAAGAAAATAGGTTCAACAGCCAAATAAAGAAGGTTCGAATAGTATGATATTCTATGATTTGTAAAACAGGCAAGCCTAATTCAGGTAGTTACTGGACCTGGTTAGCAGTATGCCTCGCCTCCGGTCGTAGATTCGATACCCACGTAACTCAACCAGTTTTTTCCGCTTTGTATTTTACCCTATTTAGCACCCGGTTTGGAAGAAAATCAACCGCTCGGGAAAGAAAAAAGAAAACCGGAAGGCGAGAAAAAAAATTGGTCGCGAAGCTATGGAACGTGGGGTAAAGATCATTCGGTAATGTTGCTTACAAACGTAATCGTTTGCCAACTATCAACCCCATTTATTTATTTATTTATTCAGGGTAATTGACTTTTTTACTTAGAAGAAGTTAGTTCATTAAACATATTTTTAGAAGTTTTGGAATATGTAAATAATTAAGGGCGATCAACTTTATATTTTGAAATAATGTGGAATGGCCTTTTACTACTGAGTGCCTTTTTTCACTTTCGGTGCAAGATGGTGGGAGAGGTTTAGCAAGGTGGCCGAGCAGTGCCACGTGTAATTCTATGTATCTCTACAATTGAAGCCGAGTCCGCTCGTCATTCGTTTCGTCTCCTGCAGTCATTAATCCAATTTCTTTTTAAAATCAAGCACCGAATCAATTTGAAAATCGAGCCATTAATGCAATTAATTAACTAGACATTTAATTAGGTTTGTTAAATAGGGATTTTTTGTGTCGAATAAATTTAGAAACGGAGCCATTAGTACAATTAATTAGTGAGATAGTTAATTTAGAGTGCAGTTAATTAAGTCCATTTAAATAGGGATTTTGCTCAGCAGCCTAATAATAAAAAGGGATGATACTTCATACATCCTCGGCCCTATAATTAATCCTGGACAGAGGGAGTAGCTTCACTAATTTTTAAATTTTTCACATATCCAAATATGTCAACTGATTTTTTTGGTTGCAGGGATAAAAAGGAGAGTATAAGAGTCCATCCCTACACAGACTAGGAATGTTAACCGACCCGGAGCGGATCCATATAACCGTACAGTCCTCTATTTGACCAAAGTTTGCTAACGCATGGCTTACATTATTTTTCTCTCTAGGAATATGAGTAACCACACACTCTCTTTCACCCAAAATACTCTTCACCTCATGAATCACCACGGCATATAGTGATCTATTTTGGTCCAGTGAGTTGATCATCGATCATCTCCACTGCCACTTTACTGTCGCACTTCAGGATGATCGGAAGCTTGGTCCATCTCAACTGATTTGTACATGTAACTGAATGAAGTTTTCCATTTAGATAATCAACATATCATGCGGCAACAAGGGTTTCTACACTAGGGCTTTTATGCCCCCACCCCATTCCTCTCTACTCTGTGGTCGGCTCCGATGGCAAGGTGGCTCCGTCACGACGACTATGCATGATGTCCCATCTACCTGCACCGACGGTCATGCTAGCTAGGTCGTGCATCCTCGCTTATTATCCATCAATGAGCAGGCGACATGGCACACTAGTGTGTCCATCCGTTGTCGTCATGCGACAAAGCCCAAGGAGACATGGATGGTTGGGTCAGACGACAACCGTCGAGGATGAATCTAAAATCCGACCCCACCTCTCATCTGGCCACTCTTCTCCGGCAGGAGCTAGTAGCCACCAATGTTTTCGCAGCACAGTCGATGCCACCGTGGCCGAGGACGATCAGTCACACACCAACACTCTTTAGATATTGTTTCATCCTATAGCAATGCACAAATATTTAGCTAGTGGTGATAAAATTTGAATGATAGCGAATTAGAAATCAATCGGCTAGTAGTGATAAGGTTCTATTCTTCTAATATATGAAACGGAAGAGCTCATGTCGGTTGCTCAGAAAAAATAAATCAGTCGACTGTCAAATGGATAGCCCATACATGAAATGAAAGTGGGTTGTTGTAAAAGAAAAATTACATGCAAATATACGGCGAACTTCTTTTTTTCGCGACATCTTAATTCCCAAGATTATTTTTATCGCGCAATCCCGTACAACAGCCTGAACACAATCTAATCTCACTGAACTTTTTCGTTTTTTGAGGGAAATCTCACTGAACTACTCGTGTGTAGGTAACGCGTCAGCACTGGCGATGCTCCCACGCATTGCCCTGCGAGCTCTGCCTCCTCGTCTCGGCACAAGGATGCTCCTCACTGGCCGTGCTCTGACAGGGAGCGTCGGAGGAGGCCGGCTCGTCGGAAATAACGATCTCCAAACGGGTGGACAACACGTCCATACGGTCTGTGCCCACCGCCGCAGTCACCGACGCCGTGGCTGGGTTTGCTTCGCGCAGCGCGTCGTGGTCCGACGAAGACGTCGGGACCTGGAATGGCGGAGCAAGGGTCGCGATCGGACAGGTGGCGCCGGAGGAGGCCGACTCGTCGGAAATAACGATCTCCAGCTCCAGACGGCTGGACGTTACGTCCATGTGCTCCGCGCCCACCGCCGCCGTGGCTGCGTCTGCTTGCTGCAGTGCGCCCTGATCTGACGAAGATGTCGGCGCCTGGAACGGCGGCGGCGCCATGGCGACGGCGTAGTACACGGGCGGCATTGTCCCGGCGGCGGCGCGGTGCTTGGTGGTGGAGCGGCATATGGGGCAGGTGGGGTGCTGCCGGAGCCAGGTGTCGATGCAGGCGGCGTGGAAGGCGTGGCCGCAGTAGGGCAGCACGCGCACCACGTCCTTGGCCTCGTACTCCTCCAGGCACACCGTGCACCTGCACACTCACTTGCGTCAGTACACCATTATTTTCGCAGTAGGGCAGAACTGAAACAGAGCAATGTGCTGAACTCTGAACTGAAACAGAGTAATGTGCTGTGATCCTTCTTCTCCTAAACAGAAAATGTGCTACTCTGCATAAAAAGAAACGAGAAGTGGAGCCGTCTTAACTGTGACTCCTCCTGAGCGGGCGGCCGCTGCGAGTCGTCGCCGGTCCCGAACTTGGCCGTCGGGAAGGTGGTCACCATGGACGGCTCCATCCCACGGATGCCGCGCTCCACCTGCCCAACAAATACAAGTTGTAAATTCGCAATAGAACGGTAGTGTGCTTGCGGCACGTACGAGGAGGAAGGATGCCTAACGTGAATGGCCGGGAAGGACACGGCGTCGCTGGCCTGGGCGGCAGCGGCGTGCTCCGCCGCGGCGGCCCTGAGGTGGATGCGCGCGCAGAAGAGCCTGGTGAAGACGAAGAGCACGAAGAAGGCGCTGACCGAGAAGGCCATCACCGTGGTCACCGTGTTCATGCCCATGCTGCTCGGCCCCGCCGGTGAGGTCATTCCTCCCCCTCTGCTCCTGTACGCTGATTCGGCTCCGTTTCTTCCACACGTCTTCCAGGCACAGGGGCAATCCACCTTCGCGCGCGCGCGCTACAGGGAATTAATCTCTGAAAAAGGAATTTTGCAAGAACCCTAGTATCATCTACCTCTCCTCCGTCTCCCTCCGTTTATTCTTGCATAATAAAGAGGAAGAGGACATGGAAGAAGAGGAGGAAGAAGAAGATGCGTTGCGGATAGAGGCCAAGCGTAGCGACAGGGAGCCCGCCCTGCCCCCTGATGCCCGTCTCGCCCACAGAGATTGTTTAATCATGCGCTAACTAATAATCCATGCTCGCCTGTGGACTAATGCCGGAGAATCTAACCTAGTTGCTCATGCGCTAACTTGTACTACTACTTAGTAATTAACAAGTCAATTATAGAGTAGGCCGGCCGTCGGTCTCATCCGTGGTGGCGCCCGCCCGTCGTCGCGTTATGAATTTGCAGCGTGAGCGAGCGGGCGAGTGTTTGTCAGTGTGTCCCTGCGGCCGTTTCCACGGAACCAACGCCGTGGCCAAAACGCCCTGCTTGTTTCTTAGGAGTACAGAGAAGGATGGTGGGTGGTCTACGTGGTAATAGTCGATCGACGCACCGACCTGCCGGGGAAGCAAGATGGGTGTGCTCTTGGAGCAGATAGCACGGCACGGCGAACCGGAGAAGAAAATCTAACGCGGCCTGGTCTTTATAGGAATTATTATTACAGTTTGTCTAATTCACATCCAAATGTTTTTAAGGATGTCACATCTAAGCTCCCACAAATATATAACGAAGCAACAAGAAACAAAATAAACTAGGACAAAAAAAATAAACCACAAACAGAGTGGACATCAGTTTAGATGTGACATAATTATGTCACATCTAGATGTGTCCTAGTCAGGCCCTTATTATTAGTTCATTACGATAATTAAAGGATAATCGATGTTTCGTCTTAATCTGATATACTTTGCTTGTTGATCCACGCTAATTCTAATTCTCTTAACATGCCGCTTTATATGTCAATTCAACGTGACATCATGTTGTTTTTGCAAACACATAAATCTTGCAGATCTTTCCGTTGATACAAAAAAAATAAGGAATACAAAAAAGGATACACCACATGAGACGAACGCAAGAAGGCGTGAGTAGATGCTCGGAGCAGAGAGAGACAAGGATGCTCGACCCGAACAAAGAATACAACATAGCTAAACCCACCTAGCCCAGACTCCAGCAATGGAAGGCGAGGAGACGGGACTCGGGATACCCAAACCGTCTCACAACCATCACGAGGCACCTCTGTTGTGCTGTCACGCCTCCAAACCTGACTACATAAACATACCCCCATCAAGAACACCTAGAAATCGACAATTGGGTTGCATGACCTGACCGGGTTGGACGTGGGAGTAGTGAGGGAAGCACCGACGGCATCGTTCATTACCCCTGGATGCCCACGCCTAGGGAGGTAGGCCGAACCAACACGGGTGTCTAACATCTAGAAATTCAACACCAGGGACGCCCGCGAGAGAACAAGACATTTCATATTCCATGATTCCAAAATCTCGTGTTACAAGACTGTGAAATAACTTTATGTGGTATGGATGCTGATAATGCATCGTCTAGCTAGCCCTATCTATGAAGTACTGCCACTTGGTAAAAATACATGTATGTGGTGAGATAAAGTAATAATTTAGGCTATGTTTTATAGCAAAGTATCATAAAAACCAAAGCATCAAAAACTACAGTAATTTAACCTGTAGGTATAAAATACCACGGTTTTAACATAACAGAGTTTTCTTGGAGTATTCAGAATACAAGGCACATGTTTGGCTACATCACACAATGCTGTAAAATTTGCTGTCAGTCGCATATAGCTAGCCGTTGCTACACGTGCAGCTGGCCGGTTGTATACTGTTTCTGTTCGTTAATCTAGCCAGGTAGCTAGCTTGGCTAGCCCTTGCCATTCGCAGGCATGCACAAAACGATGGAATGACTATCTTGTATTTTTTTGACACGGATCCAATACCAACCCAGCCAAGCTATCTCATACACGGCCGGACGGGGGATCGGCACGGCCGTTCAGAGGCAGGAGGTTATGGCTTGATAGTGAGGCGAGTCTGTTGAGAATAGCTAGGGACGGGCTCATTTCTTTCGCTTGCTCTGTTTTAAAAAAAGAGGTTCGGGGCTCTTTTTTTTATACAAAGAATTTACCACAGTATTGAAAATACTCTGGTTTTGATAATGCAGTTTTTATTCCTAGCCAAACAGGTCAGTGTAAATAAAACCATGGTAAGTAAAAAAATGTAGTATTCTGAGAATACTTAGAAAATACTTTGCTACACATTTTTAGATTTCTACACATGATGCATCCCTGTAAAGTGTGCCATTGTGTTTTTTTTTACAATAAGAGGACTTTAGTCTTCAAATGATGGTCATATCTATTACAACAAGGTGAGAAATAAAGACATGGTTTGAAGATTCCGAGAAACTTGATATCTAGTGCTAAAAGAGTTTTTTTTTCTTAGCCATCCATAATTTTGTATGCCCTTGTGTATATGCAACAATTGTACTTGTTATGCCAATTATGTTCTTTAGGTTATATACATCCAATCAATTTATGTTGAAATTTCCGCATCATGGACTAGGTTATTGATGTTTTGTTGCTACCCAGTTAGTTTTTTTTGTGAACTGCTACCCAGTTAGTTGATACTAGTGCCATGTTTTTCGTTGTTAAAAGTGTATGTACATACAAAAACATCTACAGTGATGCATTTGAAGTGTTGGAACATTTCTTTCTTCTAATAATGTTGAAACATTTCCTTGCACTCACATGGTAAAGAAAGTAAAATAAAAGAAATGCGAGATGTATCCAAAATTGAAGACCCTATACAAAAGGGCTAGTGCCTTTGTAAATGTCGCGGCACCCGACCTAGAGAGTTGAATCCAAGGGCCGATAAGTCAGGTGTGCTAATTATGTCGGTGCATAAACTAGAGAGGTCCCATATGGCACGTCTAGCACCCGTTCCCAAATTGGCGCTCGCGTGCCACCTTAGTGGGCCGTCTACCCATAGCGCACTTGCGCGCAGGCTCTCGCCCCTTGACGGATGGCATGTTGGACAATCGTCGTTGCCATCTGTTGCAGAACTATGGCCATTGACCATTGACCATAGGGAATCATTGACTTTTGCAACAACAAGAATATAACAAATCATAAATTTCAAAATAGTTCCTAAATATTCATTTTTTTCTCAATTTTTAAAATTTTATATATTTGAAAAAAATCACTAATTTAAAAAAACTACAAATCTTGAAAAAGGTCATCAAATGTAAAAAAATATGAATTTGAAAAAAGTTCTTAAATTTCGAAAAGTTCCATGAACTTTCGGAAAAGATCGTGCCTTTGGAAACGTTCATGGATTTGAAATTTTCAAAGAAAGGAAAAAAAGTTTGACAATTTGAAAATCATGCACACTTTCAAAAAAGCTCACCAAATTGAAAAATATCATGAAATTAAAATTAAAAATTAAAAACTAAAAATTAAAACTAAATAGAAATAAAAAGTAAAATCAATAAATAAAAAAAGAAAAGACAGAACAAAAAATAAGCAAAAGAAAAACCCAGAAAAAACACATGCCTAGAAAACCGGAGGGAACCTTCTAGAATGTTCCCAAAATAATCTGGGGAAGAGACAATGGGCCCACAGCCCATTTAAGACATAGCGATAGAAGGGGCCGAGGTGCGGGTCCCGCCTATGTCTCGTTTATCGCGAGACAGATGGCTATCTTGAGTGCGTGCACATTACAGGCAGTCGATTTGCGCCGGCTCAGTGGAGACATAGGTTGACGCGATGACAACATGTTAACGTCATACTAATGTTTCTTTTTTATTTTAGTTTATATTTTAAATAATTATATTTCATAAACGTAAATTTACATAAGAAAATGTGAATAACTTAAATCTGAAAAAATGTTAGCGCAGTTTCAGAAAATATTGATAGCATTAAAAAACTGTTCATCATAATGAAAAATGCTTTTGTTTTCAAAGAAACGTACGTATAATCTTTGAAAAAGACAAATACAATGCACAAAATTGGGTTTGGGTAGTAATAAGAAAAATCACCATTTAAAATAATGTACGTGATATTCTAAATAAATGCTCCCGCATTTCAAAACGAGTATGTAACATTCTAAAAAAATGTTTATAAAATGTAATAAAAGTTTGAATAGGATTAGAAAATATTTAATGCCATTAAAAATGATTTAACATGTATTTGAAAAATATTGACCATGTGTTCAAAACATATATTAAAAGAAAAATGTACATCGTCTATTTGAAAATGTTTAATGTGTATCAAATCTTTTTTACGTTTATTTGAAAAAACTATACATGTGTTAAAAATAAAACAAAAACGAACAGAGAAACAAAGAAAACCAAGACAGTACAAATAAAACCAACATATAACAAAGAAAAAACCCAAAGAGAACCAATGAAAGGCAAAGAAAGTCAAAGAATAATGAAGAGAAAATGACAACATAAGAAAACAGGTGGAGAAATAAAAAACCAAAGAGAAAAAAATAAAAAGTTAAAAGATAGAAAATTAACCCCAAAGAGTGAAAATCAGACAGAGAAAAACCACACAGGAAAAACGACCCAAACAGTAAAAAAAATACCAAAAGAATAAGCGCAGATTAAAGAAAAGGATGATCTGCTACAGTACTGGGCAAGCACGGTCGCGCCGCGGTTCAGGCGAGGGGAGTTACCATCTCGCTGTAAGCGAGATATAGGCCCCATGGGTGTGCGCCGTAAGCGTCAAATAGGATTTGGCCACAAACCACGCCTTAAAATGGCTTGCTCATGTATCTATTTAAATTCAATCTATTTTTCTATGTGTTTGTATGCTGGATTTTTCGTTGGTCTTATTGTTTGTTTTCTCTCTACAAGTTTTTGTCGGGTTTCTCCTCGTATTTCAGTCAATTTAGCTTTTCCTTTAGTTCTTTTTCTCACATTTATATTTTTGTTTTTCTTTATCTTTCTGTTTTCTCTTCGTTTTTAGTTGTTTTTTATTTTTTTTATTTTTACTTTTCTTCTATTCTCTAGCTCTTTTGCTTTTCCTCCATGGTTTTGTTCGTTCATATTTTAATTTCACCTTTATATAACTTGTACAGTAAACATTCTCCCAATAATGGGAACATCTTTTAGATAGACATTGAACTTTAAATATAAGTTGTAAACTTTTAAATACATAGTGACATTTGTTGAAATACACGCTTAATTTTTTTAAGGGCAATGTTTTTCAAATACATGGTTAACATTTTTAAACATATATTGTTATTTTAAGTTTTCTAATATTTATATCTGTAATAAAGATCCATCATCCTATTTTTGGAGAAAAACCCGATGAACTCGCTCAAGGGAGCACACCATACATTGTCAAAGTAGGCCGGCCCAATACACTTGACTATGTGCTTAGCTTCAACTATTTTACCCGTAAAGCATCAAGCGTCAAATAGGAGGACTCAGGGCAACTCCGACTCGGATCACCAAATCGCGTGGCAATGTCATGGGTGGATGGTCCAAACACTTTTAACCATCCAACAACTGTCCGAACTGGTATGGCGTCCAATATTCCACAAACTGTCACTAAATCAGGTGTGGGGGTGAGTGATGAGTGATATTTTTACACTCATTCACCATTGTTTAAACCGAGATGTTTCATTCAAAAAGAGATATTCGCTTCAATATTTTTTTTGACCTGGTACTGTAGGGCAACCACCCTACAGCTCTTGCATTTTGTTTCACTGTACAAAAATTACATAGTATCTACACCAAAAGAAAAGCTAAAAGCTAAGATATTGTCACTAATAAATAATGAATGCAGAGGATTCCATAAATCCTCTCTTTGATATGTTTCCACAAGAAACGGGCTAAAAAGGGAAGAAATCACATGTGGAATTGGAAAGAAAGGAAAATGAAGAAAGAATGAATCAACATGAGGTGTTTCTACGAATACAGAGCAAAATATAGTGTTCCATACGGGCGCGAGTGTCTGTATGTGATAACCCACAAGTATAGGGGATCAATTGTAGTCTCTTTCGATAAGTAAGAGTGTCGAACCCAACAACGAGCTAAAGGTAGAACAAATATTCCCTCAAGTTCTATCGACCACCGATACAACTCTAATCATGCTTAACGTTCGCTTTACCTAGAACAAGTATAAAACTAGAAGTACTTTGTAGGTGTTTTTGGATAGGTTTGCAAGATAATAAAGAGCGCGTAAATAAAAAGTAGGGGCTGTTTAGATAAAGAAACAATAAAGTTAGTATAGCGAGTGTGGAAAAGTGGTGGTAGGAGTTGTGAAATTGTCCCTAAGCAATTGACTACTTTACTAGACCGATAGCAAGTTTTATGTGGGAGAGGCCATTGCTAGCATGTCATCCCTGATTTGGAATTCTATGCACTTATGATTGAAACTATTAGCAAGCATCCGCAACTACTAACGTTCATTAAGGTAAAACCCAACCATAGCATTAAGATATATTGGCCCCCCTTCAATCCAGTATGCATCAATTTCTATGGTAGGTTGAAGCTTCTGTCACTTTTGCCCTCCAATGGATAGTCCTATCAACATACAACTAACCCTATGGTGTGATCCACACGCGCGCGCTCATATGATGGGCTCCAAAGGACAGCAACATAACCACAAGCAAATTAAACCAATCATAGCAATTCACCAATTACCGATAGGACAACGAAAATCTACTCAGACATCATAGAATGGCAACACATCATTGGATAATAATATGAAGCATAAAGCACCATGTTCAAGTAGAGGGTACAACGGGTTGTGGGAGACTGGACCGCTGTAGATAGATGTGGGAAGGTGATGAAGACGTTGGTGAAGATGACGGAGGCGTTTGTGTAGATCGTGGTGATGATGATGGCCCCGGCAGCATTCCGACACCACCGGGAAAGAGGGGGAGAGAGCCCCCATTCTTCTTCTTCTTCTTCCTTGAACTCCCCCCTAGATGGGAGAAGGGTTTCCCCTCTCACTACTCGGAAAACGCTTATAGATAAAAGTTTAACAGTAGCATTTGTTTATAACCCCACGCTACTACTAGTTAGTAGTAGCGCTGGCTATAAAGAGCGCTATTGGTATTAGTTAGCAGCAGCGCTTGTTACACAGCACCACGCTACTGCTAAGTGTAATACACCACACACCCTGGTCAAAAAATAGCAGCAGCGCCTGTCGTCCAACCTGCGCTACAACTAGTGGGCCTAGCATTAGCGCTGGCCCATTTCCCCCGCTGCTGTTAAGCCCACTACCCCCCACGCCCCCGGCCCGGCTGGCCTCATCTCACTCTCACTCACACTCCCACACTCCGGCCCTCTCGATCCCCCGCGCGCCGCCGTCGACCCCCGCACTGCCGTCCCCCGCGCCGGCCCTCCTCCCTGCATCGGCCGCCCTCGCCCGCGCCAGCCTCCTCCCCGCAGGCCGCCCAGCTCCCCCACGTCGGCCTCCCTCCTCTGTCCGCCGCCCCGGCCCCTGCGCCGGCTCTCCTCCCGCGTCGGCCCTCCTCCACCGAGAGGTACTCCTCCCTCCTTCCTCCTCCTCCCTCCCTCCCTAGTTATAGTAATTAGAGTAGTTATTTTGAATTCTGTAGGTGAAAAAATGTAGCTTATTAGAATAATTTAGGTTATGCATGATCGAACCCTTGCTTGGACAGATTAGGTATGAACCCTAGTTAATTCGTATGAACCCTAGGTTTTTAAATTTAGCTAGGTTTTAAAGTTAGGACAGAAATTTAGCTAGGTTTTTAATTAGGTGTAGTTAATAGAATTTAGGTGCTTTAAGTGTATTTAAAAGAGTTTTAGGTGTTTTAGTTGTTTTATGTGTAGTTAACAGAATTTTAGGTGTTTTAGTTGTTTTAGGTGTAGTTAACAGAATTCTAGGTATTTTTTAGTTAAAGCAATTGTTGTTATTTTTTTATTTAAAGCAATTTTTCCTGTTATATGCAAATTTGCAGTGGACATGTCATATTTTTGAAGTGGCCTATGTTTTACCAGAAATGTCAATTCATTTACGTTCTGGCAAATTTCAGGCGCTCGATATGTCCTGTTTATAGCAAAGGCCATGCCAAATTTTGCTTATTGTGTTTATTAATTTTGTTTTCATAATTAAGCATTTTGTTCTCGACGTCGACGATGCCTATCCTGCATCCTCGTCATCGACTCGGCGGAGGACTCCTGGTTGAGCCGAGGGGCCATGTCCGGGACTGGGCTCCGCCGGGCTGGTACTGGGTTGTGCTACCTTCTAGTGAGCGCAGCTTAGTGAGGAGCCAGCCCGTCGTCGACCCGGAGCTTCTTTGGTGGCGGTCACGTGGGCCTGCATCGGTGGAGAGGCTTGAGTCCCCCGCGCAGGTGGTACAGCACCGTGTCACGGAGGAGAACGCGCACGTCCAACGCTACTTGGTTGCGTTGGCGAACGGCTGATTCTCCAATACCTGGCAGATTCTTTGGGGATCTCACCGGAGCTATGATCCAGTGATGGTTCCTTCTCTTTGGGTGTCCACCGCGGCACTCTGAACCTAGAGGAGCTATTATTCGAGATGTATTAGTGATATTATATGATGATCTTTGCTACAAACTACTATATATGTATTCGATGATGGATTATTAATTACCTATTAGTTATTTGCTTATTGAATGCAAAAGATGAGCGTGGTTTGAGCTACAAACTACTATATATGTATTCATAATGGACTATATGATGATCTATGCTACAAACTACTAAAACTACAAATTTTAGGTGTTTTAGTTGTTATATGATGATCTTTGCTACAAACTACTATATATGTATTCGATGATGAATTATTAATTACCTATTAGGAAATGTCTGACGACGAAAGGGAATTCGCTATGTGCGAGTACTGCGAAGATAAGCGCGGTCTGTGCGACATGCCTCACTTGGTAGAAGGTCGGCGCTTCAGCATCAAGCTCCAAGAGACCTTCGATGTTGAAACAGTACGCAACGACGACAAGTGTTTTTTGTTATTTTTTGCACGACTTCTCTGCTTCTTCAACGTGTAATTTTCTTCTTTTATGATTCAACTAGCTTATTCCATTCTATGCAAGATGCTATGTCTTGGAGAAGATGGGTTTTGAAGATCATGAAAGAATGGAGACAAAGATAATTCAACTAAGGACCCATCATGGTTATGATTTTGCTGTAAATCTATACAATTCTGTGAACTCATCCAATTTTGGTTGCCTGAATTGGGAAGCCCTTTGCAAGGCGTATGATTTTCATGAGGGTATGCTTCTCACCTTCGATCTTGGTGATCCCGACATCGACGAAAATGATATGACCATTTGGGTCCTTGTTGACACACTTCCAGTTCTACCGCTGTGTGAGTTTCTTAAACATATTTACTAAGTAATTTATATTGTTTATTTCAAAATATTTGACATTTTATTTCCATTGATAGCTTATTTTCATTTTTCAAAAAATGTACGGAAAATGCTAGACAGAACCTACTACTACAATGATGAAGCACAATTAACTTATAAGGAGCAAGATGGTCTTATTGCATTTTTTACTGATATTGAGAATTACAATAGCTATTATCAAACTCCTCCACATTATGGTCAATACGTGACACTAGTGCACGTGTTGAACTATGGTAACATCAATGGAGATATCATGGTAAGATTTTCAACTATTACGCCATCCGTGCATCTTTTGCATAAATTCTTCTAAAACTAAACTATATTGCTAACTACAAAGTTATTACTATGTTTTTGAACAAAAAATTCTGATGGATTGTGTGCCTCATCTAATGTTGACGAGAGGTCGCGTTAATGTTATGAGCTTACGGCCACCACGGCCAGGTCAGCCGCAGTATCCACATCACTCCTGTCCATACCGGATTTCTAAAAGCAAGGAAGCCATGATAATAGATGATTTCAAAAAATGTTTGAACCATCGTAGAGAGCTACTTGGAAGCAACATTGTGCATAGGCCAAGACTTGGAGACAAGATGATCTCCATTCTTTATTATGGAGAGTCAATTTTCCTTAATGCAGCGTCAATGCCTATCTTGTTTTATGATATTTTACCTAAGAGAGGGTAGAGTAGGTCCTATGAGAGGAGTAGGTCATAGCTAGAATGTGTTATTATGTGCTACAATGTGTTAGAGTTGATGATGATGAGGAGGAGTTGTGATTATGACTAGTGACCAACTTGTTATATGATGTCTCATTGACGAACATTGTTTGATGGTGATGACAAGTGGTAATGAATATGCTATTTAAACAGACTAGTTCATGATGAGTTGTTATTGTATAAAAGATATATCTGTTTAAACATGTACAACGCCAAAATGCTAAAAAAAATTGTTAGCAATAGCGTGACCCTGAAAACGCGCTACTAGTACTTGAACTTACCAGTAGCGCTGGCCTAAAAACACGCTACTGCTACAAAATAGCTGTAGCGCCGTAGCAGTAGCGCTGGTGCCCGCGCTACTGGTAGCTCAAAAACCAGCGCTACTGGTAAGCATTTTCCTAGTAGTGTCTGGTCCTTGGCTTCCATGGCGGCGGAGGGACGGGAGCCTCTACGAGATTGGATCTGTCTCTCTGTCTCTTTCTGTTTCTGCTTTCCCTGATTCTGCCCTTTCACCGTTTCTTATATTTCCGGAGATTCGTAACTCCGATTGGGATGAAATTTGGACATGATTTTATCCAAATATTAGCTTTCTTGCGGTGAAAGAAGCGCACCAACTGCCTTACGGAGTGCCCACGAGGGTCAGGGGCGCCCCCCCTGCCTCATGGCCCTCTCGGGCATCGTCTCACATTGATTCTTCTTCCCAAAAATCACATATATTCCAAAAAAAATCTCCGTAAGTTTTCATCCCATTTGGACTCCGTTTGATATGGATTTTCTGCGAAACAAAAAACATGCAACAAACAGGAACTGGCACTGGGCACTGGATTAATATGTTAGTCCCAAAAATAGTATAAAAATTTGCCAAAAGTATATGAAAGTTGTATAATATTGTCATGGAGCAATAAAAAATTATAGATACGACAGAGACGTATCAGCATCCCCAAGCTTAATTCCTGCTCGTCCTCAAGTAGGTAAATGATAAAAAAAGATAATTTTTGATTTGGAATGCTACCTAGCATAATCTTGATCATGTAATCTAATCATGTCATGAATATTAAGACACGAGTGATTCAAAGAAATAGTCTATCATTTGACATAAAAGAATTTAATACTCGGGCATCCCAACAAACAATCATGTCTTTCAAAATATTAATGCTAAAGAACACTATCCCTACAAAATTATATAGTCTTGTATGCTCCCTTTTCTTAACACTAGGTACCCCTCATGCCCATCCTGGTGTCAGCCAAGCAATTGTTTTCATACTTTACTTTTTCGAACCTTTTCAACTCTTCACGCAATACATGAGCGTGAGCCATGGACATAACACTATGTGTGGAATAGAATATGATGATGGAGGTTGTGTGGAGAAGACAAAAAAGGGAGGAAGTCTCACATCGACGCGGCTAATCAACGAGCTATGCAGATGCCCATCAATTGATGTCAATGCGAGGAGTAGGGATTTCCATGCAACAGATGCACTAAGAGCTATAAGTGTATGAACGCTCAAACTGGAAACTAAGTGGGTGTGCATCCAACTTGCTTGCTCATGAAGACCTCGGGCATTTGAGGAAGCCCATCGTCGGAATATACAAGCCAAGTTCTATAATGAAAATTCCCACTAGTATATGAAAGTGATAACTCAAGAGACTCTCTATATGAAGAACATAGTGCTACTTTGAAGCACAAGTGTGGTAAAAGGATAGTAGCATTGCCCCTTCTCTCTTTTTCTCTCTTTTTTTTGTTTTTTTGGTGGGCTTGTTTGGCCTCTCTTTTTTTGTGTGGGCTTCTTTAGCCTCTTTTTTTGTAAAGTCCGGAGACTCATCCCAACTTGTGAGGGAATCAAAGATTCCGTCATCCTTTCCTCACATGGGACAATGCTCTAATAATGATGATCATCACACTTTTATTTACTTACAACTCAATATTACAACTCCATACTAGAACAAAGATATGACTTTATATGAATGCCTCCGGCGGTGTACCGGGATGTGCAATGATCTAGCATAGCAATGACATAAAAAAATGGACAAGCCATGAAGACATCATGCTAGCTATCTTACGATCATGCAAAGCAATATGACAATAAATGCTCAAGTCATGTATATGATGATGATGATGGAAGTTGCAAGGCAATATATCTCGGAATGGCTATGGAAATGCCATGATAGGTGGGTATTGTGGTTGTTTTGAGGAAGATATAAGGAGGCTTATGTGTGATAGAGCGTATCGTATCACAGGGTTTGGATGCACCGGCGAAGTTTGCACCAACTCTCGAGGTGAGAAAGGGCAATGCATGGTACCGAAGAGGCTAGCAATGATGGAAGGGTGAGAGTGTGTATAATCCATGGACTCAACATTAGTCATAAAGAACTTACATACTTATTGCGAAAAATCTATTAGCCCTCGAAGCAAAATACTACGACGCATGCTCATAGGGGGAGGTTGGTAGGAGTTAACCATCGCGCGCGCCCGACCTTCACGCAAAGATAAACAATCAAAATACAATGCACGCCAATTTGGTTACATAGTTAGGAGATCATATGTGCATGCTTCGGGAATCACAAACCTTAACACCAATATTTTTACTAAACCACAATCATTCACTAGTACCTCCCACATATTAGCATCTCTACATCACAAAACTATTGCAAGGAATCAAACATATCATATTCAGCGATCTACAAGTTTATGTAGGATTTTATGACTAACCATGTGAATGACCAATTCCTGTCAACTCTCTAAATAGATATAAGTGAAGCAAGAGAATTTAATTATTTCTACAAAAGATATGCCCACGCTCTAACAAATATAAGTGAAGCAAAAGAGCATTCTACAAATGGCGGTTTTCTATGTGTAGGGAAACAGACAATCCATACTTCATATGATATAAGCGAAGCACATGAAGCATTCTATAAAGCCATACTCAAAAGATATAAGTGAAGTGCAAAGAGCATTCTATAAATCAACCATGGACTATATCATACCAGCATGGTTCATCAAAGAAAAGTGAAAACTAAATGCAAAAGACGCTCCAAGATTTGCACATATCACATAAACGAAACGAAATCGAAAACATACCGATACTTGTTGAAGAAAGATGGGATGCCTTCCGAGGCATCCCCAAGCTTAGACACTTGAGTCTCCTTGAATATTTACTTGGGGTGCCTTGGGCATCCCCAAGCTTGAGCTCTTGCCTCTCCTCCTTCTCCTCATATCGAGGCCTCCTCAATCTTTGATCACTTCATCCACACAAAACTCAACAGAAAGCTCGGTAAGATCCGTTAGTATAATAAAGCAAATCACTACTCTAAGTACTATTACAAACCAATTCAAATTTTGTTTTTGCATTTTAGCTACTCTAATATAACTTTTCCATGGCTTAATCCACTGATAGAAATCGATAGTTTAATCAAAACAAGCAAAACAATGCATCGAAAATAGAATATGTCTTAAACAGGACAGTCTGTAGTAATCTGAACATTCACCATACCTCTGGTACTCCAAAAATTCTGAAAAATTAGTAAAACTAAACAATTTGTATAGAAATACAGTGCAAAAAGTTTCAAAACCGTTTGACGTTCCAGTAAGAAATGTAAAATCGCGCAGTACAACCAAAGTTTCTGTTTTGCACCGCACAAACCAACAAGCAATGTAAACATCCTAAAGGAAAACATTGGCACATTGTTTTTATGTTACAATGGAATTGTACAAGGGAATAATTATTTTTTTTAAAAAGTTTCTGTAATTAAGATTCACAAAGTTTCCGTGAGCATGAACAAAGTTCAAGGAGCTCCCCCACTTCAACAATGCTTGTCTCTCTCACTTTCACTTTCCATTTTGAAAAGTTTTGGGTTCCCCTCTATATTTTTTTGTTTTTAAACTTTATAAAAGCACTCAACAGAAATAAATGACTCTCTAAAACTTCCGGGTTGTCTCCCTGGCAGCGCTTTCTTTAAAGCCATTAAGCTAGGCATAAAATGCTCAAGTAATGGATCCACCCGGATCCCAAGGTATATCAAAGTCAATTTTAATTAACAATGATTTGTGATTTAGTAGTGAGCATAAAGTAACATATATCATGCAATAACGAAGTCTAACTCTCTTCCTATGCATCGGCATGTCATAAAAGAACAATTCATGCACACATAGTAAGGGCCAATGCATAGTATAAACACTTTCTTGCAATTTTATCATATTGGAAACATGGAGAGGCGGAGATGTAGTTCCTCTATCATAATAATTGCAAATAGGAGCAGAAAGCACATGCATATTATATCTATCAAAATCATCATGTGTAGTAGTAAAACGCAACCCATCAATATAAACCTTAATAAGGGCAAACTTCTCCGATATAGTGCAGTCGGGAGAATTCAAAAATATAATAGGACTATCATGAGTGGGTGCAATAGCTACAATTTCATGTTTAACATAAGGAACAATAGAAAGTTCATCTCCATAAGCATAATTCATATTGGCATCATGGCTACAAGCATAGCAAGCATCATCAAAAAAGGATATTTCAAAAGAATCAACAGGATCATAACAATCATCATAGCATTCATCCTTCGGTAAATTCGAAGGGAAATTAAACAATGTATGGGATAAAGAGTGTTGGAAATATGCCATAGAGGCAATAATAAAAGGATTATTATTATATTTCCTTCATGATAATTGTCTTTTATTCATGCAAATTGTGTTATCCGGAAATCGTAATACATGTGTGAATACATAGACACCAACATGTCCCTGGTAAGCCTCTAGTTGACTAGCTCGTTGATCAACAGATAGTCATGGTTTCCTGACAATGGACATTGGATGTCATTGATAACGAGATCACATCATTAGGAGAATGATGTGATGGACAAGACCCAATCCTAAACATAGCACAAGATCGTATAGTTCGTTTGCTAGAGTTTTTTCCAATGTCAAGTATCTTTTCCTTAGACCATGAGATCGTGTAACTCCCGATACCGTAGGAGTGCTTTGGGTGTACCAAACGTCACAACGTAACTGGGTGACTATAAAGGTATACTACGGGTATCTTCGAAAGTGTCTGTTGGGTTTACACGGATCAAGACTGGGATTTGTCACTCCGTATGACGGAGAGGTATCTCTGGGCTCACTCAGTAATGCATCATCATAATGAGCTCAAAGTGACCAAGTGTCTGGTCACGGGATCATGCATTACGGTACGAGTAAAGTGACTTGCCGATAACGAGATTGAACGAGGTATTGGGATACCGACGATCGAATCTCGGGCAAGTAACGTACTGATTGACAAAGGGAATTGTATACGGGGTTGCTTGAATCCTCGACATCGTGGTTCATCCGATGAGATCATCGAGGAGCATGTGGGAGCCAACATGGGTATCCAGATCCCGTTGTTGGTTATTTACCGGAGATCCATCTCAGTCATGTCTACATGTCTCCCGAACCCGTAGGGTCTACACACTTAAGGTTCGGTGATGCTAGGGTTGTAGAGATATGAATATGCAGTAACCCAAAAGTTGTTCGGAGTCCCGGATGAGATCCCGGACGTCACGAGGAGTTCCGGAATGGTCTGGAGGTGAAGAATTATATATAGGAAGTGCAGTTTCGGCCATCAGGAGAGTTTCGGGGGTCACCGGCATTGTACCGGGACCACCGGATGGGTCCCGGGGGTCCACCGGGTGGGACCACCCATCCCGGAGGGCCCCATGGGCTGAAGTGGGGAGGGGAACCAGCCCATAGTGGGCTGGTGCGCCCCCCTTGGCCCACCCCCTGCGCCTAGGGTTGGAAACCCTAGGGTGGGGGGGGGGGCGCCCCACTTGCCTTGGGGGCCACTCCACCCTTGGCCGCCACCCCCCTAGGAGATCCCATCTTCTAGGGCCGGCGCCCCCCCTTGGGGAGCCTATATTAAGGGGGGGAGGGAGGGGCAGCCGGACCCTTGACTCTTGGCGCCTCCCTCTCCCCTGCTACACCTCTCCCTCTCGCAGTAGAACAGCGAAGCCCTGCTGCGGTGACTCCTGCATCCACCACCACGCCGTCGTGCTGCTAGATCTTCATCAACCTCTCCTCCCCCCTTGCTGGATCAAGAAGGAGGAGACGTCATGCTGACCGTACGTGTGTTGAACACGGAGGTGCCGTCCGTTCGGCGCTAGGATCTCCGGTGATTTGGATCACCTCGAGTACGACTTCCTCATCCCCGTTCCTTGAACGCTTCCGCGCGTGATCTACAAAGGTATGTAGATGAAATCCGATCACTCGTTGCTAGATGAACTCATAGATGGATCTTGGTGAAACCGTAGGAAATTTTTTGTTTTCTGCAACGTTCCCCAACAGTGGTATCAGAGCTAGGTCTATGCGTAGTTCCTTTTGCACGAGTAGAACACAATTTGTTGTGGGCGTAGATGTTGTCAACTTTCTTGCCGCTACTAGTCTTATTTTGCTTCAACGGTATTGTGGGATGAAGCGGCCCGGACCAACCTTACATGTACGCTTACGTGAGACTGGTTCCACCGACTGACATGCACTAGTTGCATAAGGTGGCTGGCGGGTGTCTGTCTCTCCCACTTTAGTTGGAGCAGATTTGATGAAAAGGGTCCTTGTGAAGGGTAAATAGAAGTTGACAAATCATGTTGTGGCTTTAACGTAGGTAAGAAAACGTTCTTGCTAAAACCCTCTTGCAGCCACGTAAAACTTGCAACAACAATTAGAGGACGTCTAACTTGTTTTTGCAGCAAGTGTTCTGTGATGTGATATGGCCAAAGTTGTGATGAATGATGAATGATATATATGTGATGTATGAGATCATGTTCTTGTAATAGGAATCACGACTTGCATGTCGATGAGTATGACAACCGGCAGGAGCCATAGGAGTTGTCTTTATTTTTTGTATGGCCTGTGTGTCATTGAGAAACGCCATGTAAATTACTTTACTTTATTGCTAAACATGTTAGCCGTAGTAGTAGAAGTAATAGTTGGCGAGCAACTTCATGGAGACACGATGATGGAGATCATGGTGTCATGCCGGTGACAAGATGATCTTGGAGCCCCAAGATGGAGATCAAAGGAGCTATGTGATATTGGCCATATCATGTCACTATTATTATTTGATTGCATGTGATTTTTATCATGTTTTTGCATCTTGTTTACTTAGAACGACAGTAGTAAATAAGATGATCCCTCATAATAATTTCAAGAAAGTGTTCCCCCTAACTGTGCACCGTTGCGACAGTTCGTTGTTTCGAAGCACCACGTGATGGTCAGGTGTGATAAATTCCAACGTTCACATACAACGGGTGTAAGACAGATTTACACATGCAAACACTTAGGTTGACTTGACGAGCCTAGCATGTACAGACATGGCCTCGGAACACAGAAGACCGAAAGGTCGAGCATGAGTCATATAGAAGATACGATCAACATGAAGATGTTCACCGATGTTGACTAGTCCGTCTCACGTGATGGTCGGACACGGCCTAGTTAACTCGGATCATGTTATACTTAGATGACTGGAGGGATGTCTATCTAAGTGGGAGTTCATTGAATAATTTGATTAGATGAACTTAATTATCATGAACTTAGTCTAAAATCCTTACAACATGTATTGTAGATCAAATGGCCCACGTTGTCCTCAACTTCAACGCGTTCCTAGAGAAAACCAAGCTGAAAGACGATGGCAGCAACTATACGGATTGGGTCCAGAACCTGAGGATCATCCTCATAGCTGCCAAGAAAGATTATGTCCTACAAGCACCGCTAGGTGAAGCACCTGTTCTCCCTGTAGAACAAGACGTTATGAACGCTTGGCAGACACGTACCGATGATTACTCCCTCGTTCAGTGCGGCATGCTTTATAGCTTAGAGTCGGGGCTCCAAAAGCGTTTTGAGAGACACGGAGCATATGAGATGTTCGAAGAGCTGAAAATGGTTTTTCAAGCTCATGCCCGGGTCGAGAGATATGAAGTCTCCGACAAGTTCTTCAGCTGTAAGATGGAGGAAAACAGTTCTGTCAGTGAGCACATACTCACTATGTCTGGGTTACATAACCGCTTGACTCAGCTGGGAGTTAATCTCTCGGATGACGCGGTCATTGACAGAATCCTTCAGTTGCTTCCACCGAGCTACAAGAGCTTTGTGATGAACTTCAATATGCAGGGGATGGAAAAGACCATTCCTGAAGTATTTGCAATGCTGAAATCAGAGAGGTAGAAGTCAAAAAGGAACATCAAGTGTTGATGGTGAATAAAACCACTAAGTTCAAGAAAGGCAAGGGTAAGAAGAACTTCAAGAAGGACGGCAAGGGAGTTGCTGCGCCCGGCAAGCAAGTTGCCGGGAAGAAGCCAAAGAATGGACCCAAGCCCGAGACTGAGTGCTTTTATTGCAAGGAAAGTGGTCACTCGAAGCGGAACTGTCCCAAATACTTAGCGGACAAGAAGGCCGGCAAAACGAAAGGTATATGTGATATACATGTAATTGATGTGTACCTTACCAGTACTCGTAGTAGCTCCTGGGTATTTGATACCGGTGCAGTTGCTCACATTTGTAACTCAAAGCAGGAGCTGCGGAATAAGCGGAGACTGGCGAAGGACGAGGTGACGATGCGCGTCCGGAATGGTTCCAAGGTCGATGTGATCGCCGTCGGCACGCTACCTCTACATTTACCTACAGGATTAGTTTTGAACCTCAATAATTGTTATTTAGTGCCAAGTTTGAGCATGAACATTGTATCAGGATCTCGTTTAATACGAGATGGCTACTCATTTAAATACGAGAATAATGGTTGTTCTATTTATATGAGAGATATGTTTTATGGTCATGCTCCGATGGTGAATGGTTTATTCTTAATGAATCTCGAGCGTAATGCTACACATATTCATAGTGTGAGTACCAAAAGATGTAAGGTTGATAATGATAGTCCCACATACTTGTGGCACTGCCGCCTTGGTCACATAGGTGTCAAACGCATGAAGAAGCTCCATGCAGATGGACTTTTAGAGTCTCTTGATTACGAATCATTTGACACGTGCGAACCATGCCTCATGGGTAAAATGACCAACACTCCGTTCTCAGGAACAATGGAGCGAGCAACCAACTTATTGGAAATCATACATACTGATGTGTGCGGTCCAATGAGTGTTGAGGCTCGCGGTGGTTATCGTTATGTTCTCACCCTCACTGATGACTTGAGTAGATATGGGTATGTCTACTTAATGAAACACAAGTCTGAGACCTTTGAAAGGTTCAAGTAATTTCAGAGTGAGGTTGAAAATCAACGTGACAGGAAAATCAAGTTCCTGCGATCAGATCGTGGAGGAGAATACTTGAGTCACGAATTTGGCACACACTTAAGAAAATGTGGAATAGTTTTACAACTCACGCCGCCTGGAACACCTCAGCATAATGGTGTGTCCGAACGTCGTAATCGCACTCTATTAGATATGGCACGATCTATGATGTCTCTTACCGATTTACCGCTATCATTTTGGGGCTATGCTTTAGAGACTGCCGCATTCACTTTAAATAGGGCTCCGTCAAAATCCGTTGTGACGACACCGTATGAATTATGGTTTGGGAAGAAACCTAAGCTGTTGTTTCTAAAAGTTTGGGGATGCGATGCTTATGTCAAGAAACTTCAACCTGAAAAGCTCGAGCCCAAGTCGGAAAAATGCGTCTTCATAGGATACCCTAAAGAAACTATTGGGTATACCTTCTACCTCAGATCCGAAGGCAAGATCTTTGTTGCCAAGAATGGATCCTTTCTAGAGAAAGAGTTTCTCTCGAAAGAAGTAAGTGGGAGGAAAGTAGAACTTGATGAAGTATTACCTCTTGAACCGGAAAATGGTGCAACTCAAGAAAATGTTCCTGAGGTACCTGCACCGACTAGAGAGGATGTTAATGATGATGATCATGAAACTTCAGATCAAGTTGCTACTGAACTTCGTAGGTCCACAAGGACACGTTCTGCACCAGAGTGGTACGGGAACCCTGTCTTAGAAATCATGTTGTTAGACAACGGTGAACCTTTGAACTATGAAGAAGCGATGGTGGGCCCAGATTCCAACAAATGGCTTGAAGCCATGCAATCCGAGATAGGATCCATGTATGAAAACAAAGTATGGACTTTCATAAACTTGCCCGATGATCGGCGAGCGATAGAAAACAAATGGATCTTTAAGAAGAAGACGGACGCAGATGTTAATGTTACCATCTATAAAGCTCGACTTGTCGCTAAGGGTTATCGGCAAGTTCAAGGGGTTGACTACGATGAGACTTTCTCTCCCGTAGCGAAGTTGAAGTCCGTCCGAATCATGTTAGCAATTGCCGCATTCTATGATTATGAGATATGGCAAATGGACGTCAAAACGGCATTCCTTAATGGTTTCCTGAAGGAAGAATTGTATATGATCCAGCCGGAAGGTTTTGTCGATCCTAAGAATGCTGACAAGGTGTGCAAGCTCCAACGCTCGATTTATGGGCTGGTGCAAGCGTCTCGGAGTTGGAACATTCGCTTTTATGAGATGATTAAAGCGTTTGGGTTTATGCAGACTTATGGAGAAGCCTGCGTTTACAAGAAAGTGAGTGGGAGCTCTATGGCATTTCTCATATTATATGTAGATGACATACTTTTGATGGGAAATGATATAGAACTTTTGGACAGCATTAATGCCTACTTGAATAAGAGTTTTTCAATGAAGGACCTTGGAGAAGCTGCTTATATATTAGGCATCAAGATCTATAGAGATAGATCAAGACGCCTCATAGGTCTTTCACAAAGCACATACCTTGATAAGATATTGAAGAAGTTCAATATGGATCAGTCTAAGAAGGGGTTCTTGCCTGTGTTGCAAGGTGTGAAATTGAGCTCAGCTCAATGTCCGACCACGGCAGAAGATATAGAAGAGATGAGTGTCATCCCCTATGCCTCAGCCATAGGTTCTATTATGTATGCCATGCTGTGTACCAGACCTGATGTAAACCTTGCCGTAAGTTTGGTAGGTAGGTACCAAAGTAATCCCGGCAAGGAACACTGGACAGCGGTCAAGAATATCCTGAAGTACCTGAAAAGGACTAAGGAAATGTTTCTCGTTTATGGAGGTGACGATGAGCTCGTCGTAAAGGGTTACGTCGACACTAGCTTCGACACAGATCTGGATGACTCTAAGTCACAAACCGGATACATGTATATTTTGAATGGTGGGGCAGTAAGCTGGTGCAGTTGCAAGCAGAGCGTCGTGGCGGGATCTATATGTGAAGCGGAGTACGTGGCGGCCTCGGAGGCAGCACATGAAGCAATCTGGGTGAAGGAGTTCATCACCAACCTAGGAGTCATACCCAATGCGTCGGGGCCGATCAAGCTCTTCTATGACAACACTGGAGCTATTGCACTTGCCAAGGAGCCCAGGTTTCACAAGAAGACCAGGCACATCAAGCGTCGCTTCAACTCCATTCGTGAAAATGTTCAAGATGGAGACATAGATATTTGTAAAGAACATACGGACCTGAATGTAGCAGATCCGTTGACTAAACCTCTCCCTAGAGCAAAACATGATCAACACCAGAATTCCATGGGTGTTCGATTCATCACAATGTAACTAGATTATTGACTCTAGTGCAAGTGGGAGACTGTTGGAAATATGCCCTAGAGGCAATAATAAAAGGATTATTATTATATTTCCTTCATGATAATTATCTTTTATTCATGCTATAATTGTGTTATCCGGAAATCGTAATACATGTGTGAATACATAGACACCAACATGTCCCTGGTAAGCCTCTAGTTGACTAGCTCGTTGATCAACAGATAGTCATGGTTTCCTGACTATGGACATTGGATGTCATTGATAATGAGATCACATCATTAGGAGAATGATGTGATGGACAAGACCCAATCCTAAACATAGCACAAGATCGTATAGTTCGTTTGCTAGAGTTTTTTCCAATGTCAAGTATCTTTTCCTTAGACCATGAGATCGTGTAACTCCCGGATACCGTAGGAGTGCTTTGGGTGTACCAAACGTCACAACGTAACTGGGTGACTATAAAGGTATACTACGGGTATCTCCGAAAGTGTCTGTTGGGTTGACACGGATCAAGACTGGGATTTGTCACTCCGTATGACGGAGAGGTATCTCTGGGCCCACTCGGTAATGCATCATCATAATGAGCTCAAAGTGACCAAGTGTCCGGTCACGGGATCATGCATTACGGTAAGAGTAAAGTGACTTGCCGGTAACGAGATTGAACGAGGTATTGGGATACCGACGATCGAATCTCGGGCAAGTAACGTACCGATTGACAAAGGGAATTGTATACGGGGTTGCTTGAATCCTCGATATCGTGGTTCATCCGATGAGATCATCAAGGAGCATGTGGGAGCCAACATGGGTATCCAGATCCTACTGTTGGTTATTGACCGGATAGCCATCTCGGTCATGTCTACATGTCTCCCGAACCCGTAGGGTCTACACACTTAAGGTTCGGTGACGCTAGGGTTGTAGAGATATGAATATGCAGTAACCCGAAAGTTGTTCGGAGTCCCGGATGAGATCCCGGACGTCACGAGGAGTTCCGGAATGGTCCGGAGGTGAAGAATTATATATAGGAAGTGCAGTTTCGGCCATCAGGAGAGTTTCGGGGGTCACCGGTATTGTACCGGGACCACCGGATGGGTCCTGGGGGTCCACCGGGTGGGACCACCCATCCCGGAGGGCCCCATGGGCTGAAGTGGGGAGGGGAACCAGCCCATAGTGGGCTGGTGCTCCCCCTTGGCCCACCCCCTTGTGCCTAGGGTTGGAAACCCTAGGGTGGGGGGGCGCCCCACTTGCCTTGGGGGCCACTCCACCCTTGGCCGCCGCCCCCCCTAGGAGATCCCATCTCCTAGGGCCGGCGCCCCCCTTGGGAGCCTATATAAAGGGGGGAGGGAGGGGCAGCCGGACCCTTGACTCTTGGCGCCTCCCTCTCCCCTGCTACACCTCTCCCTCTCGCAGTAGAACGGCGAAGCCCTGCTGCGGTGACTCCTGCATCCACCACCACGCCGTCGTGCTGCTGGATCTTCATCAACCTCTCCCCCCCCCCTTGCTGGATCAAGAAGGAGGAGACGTCATGCTGACCGTACGTGTGTTGAACACGGAGGTGCCGTTCGTTCGGCTCTAGGATCTCCGGTGATTTGGATCACGTCGAGTACGACTTCCTCATCCCCATTCTTTGAACGCTTCCGCGCGTGATCTACAAAGGTATGTAGATGAAATCCGATCACTCATTGCTAGATGAACTCATAGATGGATCTTGGTGAAACCGTAGGAATTTTTTTGTTTTCTGCAATGTTCCCCAACAAAGAGTTACTCTCATTAGATGGTGGGAACGGGTGATCAATCCGCTCTTCCTCCTTTTGTTCTTCGCTCTCCTCCTCATCTTTTTCATCCAATGAGCTCACAATGTAATTGATTTCTTCTTCCATAGGCTCCTGCAAAATATTAGTCTCTTCTTGGACGGCGGAGACTCTCTCAATAAAATCATCAATATCGGAATTTAATTCATAATTCTCATAGCAATATTTAAGTATAGCAAAAAATTTAGGTCTGTAAACAACATCATCAAGATTTTCACACTCTTCAAACAAAGATTCAATTTCATAAGCACCCATAAAAGCAACGAATTCTTCTATTTGTTCCACATCATAGTAATCATATATACCATTAGCATAAGAATCCAAGGTTTTATCATTATTAAATTTGCATGAAAAGGGAAGGTGTGGAGCCTTCATACTAGAGCAACAAGTATAATCATATCTCAAGCATAGTTCCCGAGCATACCAATGCAACATATGAATTTGATCCCATAATAGTTTCCCTTTTTGAGTCAAGCGATAATCCCTAAAGTATTCACATTGATCCAACATGTCTCCCATTACATAATTGAATGGGGTTTTCTCAGGATTATTAAAGTAGTGCATAATATTTTTCACATAACCAGCATCGAGGGTTTTAGGAGGTTCCCCATCTCCATGAGTAGCAAGTACACCTAATTTTTTTGGTATTTCGTGTTCCATATCCATAACTAAAGATAGAGAACAACTTAGAACAGAAAGTAAAAACTACTTAGTGATAAAGCAAACAAGCACACACGAGAATATTCACCCCACGTTATAACTCCCCGGCAATGGCGCCAAAAAAATGTCTTAATAACCCACAAGTATAGGGGATCAATTGTAGCCTATTTTGATAAGTAAGAGTGTCGAACCCAATGAGGAGCTAAAGGTAGAACAAATATTTCCTCAAGTTCTATCGACCACCGATACAACTCTATGCACGCTTAAAGTTCGCTTTACCTAGAACAAGTATAAAACTAGGAGTACCTTGTAGGTGCTTTTGGATAGGTTTGCAAGATAATAAAGAGCGCGTAAATAAAAAGTAGGGGTTGTTTAGATAAAGAAACAATAAAGTTAGTATAGCGAGTGTGGAAAAGTGGTGGTAGGAGTTGCGAAATTGTCCCTAACAATTGACTACTTTACTAGACCGATAGCAAGTTTTATGTGGGAGAGGCCACTGCTAGCATGTCATCCCTGACTTGGAATTCTATGCACTTATGATTGGAAATATTAGCAAGCATCCGCAACTACTAACGTTCATTAAGGTAAAACCCAACCATAGCATTAAGATATATTGGTCCCCCTTCAATCTCGTATGCATCAATTTCTATGGTAGGTTGAAGCTTCTGTCACTCTTCCCTCCAATAGATAGTCCTATTAACATACAACTAAACCTATGGTGTGATCCACACGCGCGCTCATATGATGGGCACCAAAGAACAACAACATAACCACAAGCAAATTAAACCAATCGTAGCAATTCACCAATTACTGATAGGCCGACGAAAATCTACTCAGACATCATAGGATGGCAACACATCAATGGATAATAACATGAAGCATAAAGCACCATGTTCAAGTAGAGGGTACAGCGGGTTGCGGGGGAGTGGACCGCTGTAGATATATGGGGGAAGGTGATGAAGATGTTGGTGAAGATGAAGGAGGTGTTGGTGTAGATCGCGGTGATGATGATGGCACCGACGGCATTCCGGCGCCACCGGGAGAGAGGGGGAGAGAGCCCCCCTTCTTCTTCTTCTTCTTCTTCTTCTTCCTTGACCTTCTCTCTAGATGGGAGAAGGGTTTCCCCTCTGGTCCTTGGCTTTCATGGTGGCGGAGGGGCGGGAGCCCCTCCGTGATTGTATCTGTCTCTCTATCTCTTCCTGTTTCTGCGTTCCCTGATTCTGCCCTTTCACCGTTTCTTATATTCCTAGAGATCCGTAACTCCGATTGGGCTAAAATTTGGACATGGTTTTACCTGGATATTGGCTTTCTTGTGGCGAAAGAAGGGCACGAACTGCCTTACGGAGTGGCCACGAGGGTCAGGGGCGCGCCCACCCCCCTAGGGTGCGCCCCCTGCCTCGTGGCCCCCTCGGGCATCGTCTCGCGTTGATTCTTCTTCCCAAAAGTCACATATATTCCAAAAAAATCTCTGTAAGTTTTTATCCCGTTTGGACTCCGTTTGATATGGATTTTCTGCAAAACGAAAAACATGCATCAAACAGGAACTGGCACTGGGCACTGGATCAATATGTTAGTCCCAAAAATAGTATAAAAAGTTACCAAAAGTATATGAAAGTTGTATAATATTGGCATGGAACAATCAAAAATTATAGATACGATGGAGACGTATCAGTGTGGCATAGAAACCGAGGCAGATCGGCTACCCGGACAACTTTTATAAAGGGGACCCCATTGAAATTTCAACAGGAGAGCGTTGACAAAAGCCAGAACATCATCATCTTCATCATCATCCACTAGACCTAGCCGCGGCCATTTCCATCTCCATAGCCACCATCACCTCCATAGTGCTTCCTCATCTAGTTCATACTTATGATCGTGCATCACACAAGGCATCCATTGTGAGACATATTTGTAATCAATCAATGTTCAAGATGTGTTCTTCAATGTTTTCTTCTCGCGATCTGATCTCCATGTGTGAGTAGTTTGGTAAGGTATGGGTTGAGGCATAGGCCTTGTAACCCTCTGTATTTGATGTGGAAATCAATGGAAGGGCCTTGAATGAACATCTCGTATGCGTGAAATAAAATTATTTCATAGATGTCTCTTGTCTTGTCCGCGATCTTCATCCCTGCAGGTACCCAGGATCATGGAGACCGAGCACTAGTGAGCCTAGGAGCAAGGAAACCGTGAAGTGTTATACCGAACACCGGTGACAATAAGGTTCAGTAGGGTAACACGGATCCTATCCTTGGGGATTCACGAGGTGTAGTCATTAAACGCCCAAAGACGTTGTTTGATTTCATTATCTTAATTATCGAGGCAATCCCGCGCGACGGATAGGGCATGCGGTAGGACAACTGATTCTTGATGCAGGACGCATGCCAGCCAAGATATTATTTGGACACATCCCCCACTTCGGTCCGTTAGAATCACATCTCGATGGGTGACTTCCAGCGCACAAATTAAGATCATATCTGGCCCCAACACAAATACATGGTTGTGCATTAAGACCTCATACTTGTACCTCTTTTTAAAGTGTTTGAATCACTATTTACTTGCTTGATCCCGTCAAAAGCTTGAATTTACACTTTAACATAAGCTTGCTGGAGACCATTGCTTCAAGAGAATCTTCCTCTCGTGGGTTGGATAACATAGGGTCACCAATGTGGAAATAGGTGCGGGACATACTTTTTTGTTCCAATACCAGATCATTAAAATGAGGTATCAGGGAGTCTGGGCCTCTGGGTTCGGAGACTTCAATGTCGGACTCCGACACCCCAACCCACCCAAAATCGAGGGGGAGCTCGCGCATTTAGACACTTCTCTCACGATTCTTGAGCAAAAACCCGCCCTCCTTGCCCTGATCGTAGTCGCCCATTTGTTTTATCCCCCACCCGGTCATTCATCACCCATTTCGTCGTCTGTTTTGCCACAATGGATCCACAGGAGCCCATTGATAGGTATGTTGTCCCTTCGAACCTGGGGGAGGTTGTACATGCAGCCGCATCCACAGAATGGCCAGGCTGACACTTGAAGCCAAGGGAGAGGAAGAAGGCAATGGCAGCCGGAGCACCGCGCGCCTGCAAAGCAGACCACTATGCCGGTCACCCACGCAATTGCAACCCTGCCACCCCTCCAGCCGCCAGTACAATCCGCTGTCGTACTACGCCCACTATCTAAACGGTCACCCCGATATGCAACAATTGTTGGAAATATGCCCTAGAGGCAATAATAAAAGCATTATTATTATATTTCCTTGTTCATGATAATTGTCTTTATTCATGCTAGAACTGTATTATCCGGAAATCGTAATACACGTGTGAATACATAGACCATAATATGTCCCTAGTAGGCCTCTAGTTGACTAGCTCGTTGATCAACAGATAGTCATGGTTTCCTGGCTATGGACATTGGATATCATTGATAACGGGATCACATCATTAGGAGAATGATGTGATGGACAAGACCCAATCCTAAGCATAGCGCAAGATCGTGTAGTTCGTTTGCTAGAGCTTTTCCAATGTCAAGTATCTTTTCCTTTGACCATGAGATCGTGTAACTCCCGGATACCGTAGGAGTGCTTTGGGTGTACCAAACGTCACAACGTAACTGGGTGACTATAAAGGTGCACTACAGGTATCTCCAAAAGTGTCTATTGGGTTGACACGGATCGAGACTGGGATTTGTCACTCCGTATGACAGAGAGGTATCACTGGGCCCACTCGGTAATGCATCATCATTATGAGCTCAAAGTGACCAAGTGTCTGGTCACGGGATCATGCATTGCGGTACGAGTAAAGTGACTTGCCGGTAACGAGATTGAACGAGGTATTGGGATACCGACGATCGGATCTCGGGCAAGTAACATACCGATTGACAAAGGGAATTGTATACGGGGTTGCTTGAATCCTCGACATCGTGGTTCATCCGATGAGATCATCGAGGAGCATGTGGGAGCCAACATGGGTATCCAGATCCCGCTGTTGGTTATTGACTGGAGAGCGATCTCGGTCATGTCTACATGTCTCCCGAACCCGTAGGGTCTACACACTTAAGGTTCGGTGATGCTAGGGTTGTAGGGATATGTATATGCAGTAACCCAAATGTTGTTCGGAGTCCCGGATGAGATCCCAGACGTCACGAGGAGTTCCGGAATGGTCCGGAGGTGAAGAATTATATATAGGAAGTGCTATTTCGGCCATCGGGACAAGTTTCGGGGTTATCGGTATTGTACCGGGACCACCGGAAGGGTCCCGGGGGCCCACCGGGTGGGGCCACCTGCCCCGGGGGCCACATGGGCTGTAGGGGGTGCGCCTTGGCCTACATTGGCTAAGGGCACCAGCCCTAATAGGCCCATGCGCCTAGGGTTTCCAAAGGGGAGGAGTCCCACTAGTGGAAGGCACCCCTAGGTGCCTTGGGGGGAGGGAAACCTCCCTTGGCCGCCGTCCACCCTAGGAGATTGGATCTCCTAGGGCCGGCGCCCCCCCCTAGGCCCTCCTATATATAGTGGGGGAAGGAGGGCTTTTCTTCCACGCCTTTGGTTGCATCCTTCTCCCTTTCCAACACCTCCTCCTCCTCCATAGTGCTTGGCGAAGCCCTGCCGGAGTACTGCAGCTCCATCAAGACCACGCCGTTGTGCTGCTGCTGGTGCCATCTCCCTCTCCTTTCCCCTTGCTGGATCAAGAAGGAGGAGACGTGGCTGTTCCGTACGTGTGTTGAACGCAGAGGTGTCGTCCGTTCGGTGCTAGGATCTCCGGTGATTTGGATCACGTCGTGTTCGACTACCTCATCCCCGTTCTTTGAACACTTCCGCTCGCGATCTACAAGGTACATAGATGCATCTAATCGCTCGTTGCTAGATGAACTCATAGATGGATCTTGGTGAAACCGTAGGAAATTTTTTGTTTTCTGCAACGTTCCCCGACAACAATCGTTGCAGCACTCTGCCCCTCCTTCACCTCTGCATCCGGGTACCCTCAATCGTACATGGTTGATCTCAAAATAGACTACATATTCACGGAGGCGTACTCGCAACAACTCGTGTGGTCACGGTTTTTGTCAGAGGAGCCCTCGTCCGTTTGTGCCCGGTCACTCTTTGCTAGAATGCCTCCCCCAAGTTTGACGACGACAACCGATGAGGCTATGGTGAACATGATCAACAATGGTGGCAAACAAGAAGACGGAAATGTCGAGGACCTCTGCTCGCCAATCAAGAGACAGAGCCGCACCCGGACACCGAGAAGCCTGAAGGCGACCCAGAGAAGAAGATGGGCAACACATACAATGACAAGGAGGATGAATGGTCTGTTTAGCGTGGTTGGCCACTAGTGTTGATGTGCTTCAAGGCATAGAGCCAAAGGGTTCGGATTTTTGGCAAAGTACGCACGGTTGGTTTCATGAGCAAAAACACTACGACCACTGCCAGAACTAAGTCATCCATTATCACAATCCAGAGTTGTTATCCCATCCATGGTACACCATTCAATTGGAGGTCAACAAGTATGCCAACGCATATAACAAGTGCAAAATCGATGGTGAATTAGTGTGACAGTCCTCGAGCTCATAAGTTTTGCAGCTTTGTTGCATCATGTGCTAGTCATTTAATTGATTTTCTTAATATTGCAACTTGTTGATCATGTCCTTTTCTTGCTTTGATAGCCACATGCATGTGTACTTTGTACAAGAAGGCGGATAAGAAGCCCTTCACGTTGATGCATTTGTTGGATGGATTTGAATGGAGAAAGAAAGTGTGCAAGCATTTACAATTCCAAGAAGACCGCGACCATCGCCAAATAAATTGATGAAGATGGCGATCCAACATAAGGAGGGTTGCACTGGCCACCCATGTGGCTAGGTCTAGGGGAGAAGAAGTTGGAGGCGGAGAAGGAGAAGTGAGAAGGGGTGGCGGCCAAGATGACGGAGAAATTTGAGGTCATTGTAGCAAAAAAGAAGGAGACGACTGCAAATGGCAATGAGATGAAGGAGGAAAAGAAGTCGGAGAGGTTTGACATGTTCACAGAGATGCAAAAGAAAAGCTTAAGCTCGAGGAGACAAAGATTGCTATGAAGGCTAAAGACATGGCGCAAAAGTTATTATTCATGGTGGTGGACTTGGATCTCAATGCGGTGAAGTTTGTTCAAGAGTAGTGTGCTACTAATTGTAAATGCTTTGCGAAAAAGAAGACTAAATAAGAGGTCGATAATTGAGGTATTTGGCACGGACTACCGGATTGGGGGCTTTGGGATCGATGGATGTGAAATACTTAGTGAACATCGACGCTTTCAGGTGTAGTTGCATTTGTTTGCAACTATTTAAATATATAATTTAATTACTATTGATCTAGATAAATTTGTCAAAAAGCAGTCCGGAAATGAGACAGAGATTTGGTGACTCTAGGATGACCTCCGCGCTACTGACTATCTGTGAACAGATCCAGATGTATCTGCAAACATTTGATGATGTCCATCTGATGATCCGCATTGAAGTCGACCTCACCACCAAAGCACAACCTAACTAATAAAATTGCCCACTGATGTCGGAAAAGGGACCCATGAGTTGCCCACGCAAGATGGGCAAGATCGTGCGCCCAGAACCTAATATGTTTTGACCCCAATATAGGTAATGTCAGAGTTATAGAGCTCCCAATGAACGCCCACAAAGCCTTCGGATCACGATCAAACGGATGTCAATTTCTCTGTGTAACGTAGCAAATTTTCTACCATACTTTTGCAATACTTGGCAACTTTTGGCCCCGATCATGGCGAATATACTAAAGTTACTAAAGTTGCCATGGCAACTTTAGTTGGTATGATGTGGCAAGTTTGGAGCATTCATTGGAAAATATTCCCCAAATAAGGTTTCCCATATGTTTTCTTCATTAAGGACCCATACCCTAATATGTTGGCTCATTGTACTTCGCCCAACACTCGACACAATTTCATATTCCTTATTTTTTTAAAAATCTTGATATTTTCTTAAATTCATGAATATTTTCTAATTCATTTTAAACAAATCATATTTTTCATAATTTTATACATTTTATAATTTGAAAATATTTTCCCAAATTCACAAACATTTTTCATAATTTCAAGAATTTCTAAAATTGAAGATATTTTTTAAAACATCAACATTTTTTTATTATAGAAAAGGTTTAAAAATTAAGAAAACACGAGAACCATTTGAACGACTTAGCGTAAAGGCGGACGAGGAAATGAGCACTAGTAGGCGGAGGCTCATAACGATCGGCAGGGTCGGCTAGAAGGAGCTGCCACTCGGCAGACCCATGGCTGAGGTTGGGGGCATTTTGGATTACACAGTGTAGCCCACGAGCACGACAGATCGAACCCAGTCTTCAAAACGGGGAACCTATTTGGCGCATAGGTTGCCCGATAGCGACAGAGCGTGTACCCCCGCTTTCGTTCCGATCATGTGGGCCGGCCCATGTAGCTCGTTAACCGGTTTTTAAATTTTTGTTTTTTTCTCGTTTAATTTTTTCTTTTCCTTTCTATTTTAACATTCATTTTTCCTTTATTTTTCATTTTTATCTTTATCCTTTCCAAATTCACGAACATTTTCAGAAATCCGGGAATATTTTTACAATTTGTTCATGTAATTAAAAAAAAGATCATCATATTAAAAATGTGTCCACAAATTTTAAAAAATGTTCGATGAATTAAATTTTTTTTTAAATCCAAATTAGTTAATAAAATTTGAAAGAATTTTATTTTATTTTCCATCAAATATAAATATTTAACTTAATTAAATTATTTTTATAAATATTTCAAATTTTATGCATTCAAAGACAAAATATGTTCATTTTTTGACAGAGTGAACATTTTTGTGTATTCTTAAACATTTTTTAAATTCATGAACATTTTTGGCATTAGTGATTTTTTTTTGAAATTTTAATTTTTTTTAGGAAATAAAAACTAAAAGCAAAAAAGAAAATAGAAAAAGGGGAGCCCTGCCTTGCACCTGGGCCGTCCCAAGTTAGTGTGTTTGGAGCGAGGGGGTGTGCGGTGGGGAGAATATCTTGTGCACTGGTGCTTATGGTGCTACGGTGCATCGAACTCATATAGTCATATTGCATATTCTAAAATCTTCAAAAAGATAGAAAATAATTTACCACATTCACACAACATAAATATAGGTTCTCACAGAATTTCAAGTCAAAATTCAAACATAGCTTAGGAAGCAAAAAGGACAAATTTAACACTGAATAGTACATAACATAAGCTGGGTTTTAGATTTGGCCCATAATCACATATGTGTCAAATTTGTCATTTTTGTATCTCAATAAATGTTTCGAATTTAGATACGAAATCTTGTTACAACAGTGATTGATGTTGTGTCAATGTCCTAGATTTTTTTTCAGATCCGTTGAAATGTTCTACGGCATCCGATGCACGGGTAGCACCGTAAATGTGGGTGCACGGGATATATTGTGGTGTGTGCGCTGTGTCTCTTTCCCAGGAATAGGAGGTCCCCTTAGGCATTGTACAATGAGAGGTGCTTAGAGAAATAAACCATATTTTCCTTAAGCACCGGTGCTTATTTGTACAGGATAGACGCTTAACTAAGCGTCTCTCCTATAGAAATAGGCACCGGTGCTTCAGAAAAAATCGATTTATTTGTCTAAGCACCTCTCTAAGCATCTCCCATTGTATAAGGCCTAACGGCACGGCCCACGCCGACCCCGCGCCCATCCACTGCCAACGGAAACAGGGAAACCGGCCCACTCATTGTACAAAGCTGCATCTCCCATTGTACAAAGCTGCATCTTCTTACCGCAAAAAAAAAAAAAAGTGGATCTTATTGCCGCTCAAAAAAAAAGTGCATCTTCTTGACACGTACGCTTGATACGTACAGGCGGCGTACATGCCCACGCCTGTAGTACAGCGACAGTGAGTAGAAGCAAATTCTTGCCCAAAAAATCAGCCTGCAGTGCATCAATCTCGACAGTTGGAAACTGAGCCGTACATACGTACGTACGTCCTTACGTCCTTGCGTCCCTCCGATCCCCTAATTTGGGTCCATCGGAGCACCCATTTCTGCGTACGTACGTCCTCACGTGTGCCCGAACGATCTTTTCAATTAGTTGCCGTCGGTTTTCTCTGTGTTTGGATCTTTACCGGACGGTGGCTAGCTCCCTGCTGTATATACGTTTTGTCGACTGTGCATGCGTATGTCGGCATATCGGTCGACAGAGTTCTGGACTGTGGCACTGTGCTGAGAAACACCTCTGAATGCAAGGAGACCATAATACAGAGAACGCTTTTGGCCTCACACGACGGCAAAATTCTGTGTTTTGACTCTTTTGGTCACGTTTAGTGAGATCTGATCCCAGTTGCAAAAGTTTTCGTGATCTGACCATTTTTCCTACCGTCAGGGATCATGGCGATAGGCTTGAACATGCTACCGCAGTGGGCACCGGCGATAGCCCACTTATCCACGTCAACCTTGCCAAACGGCTGCCGTTTCCTGTTGTCGACCCTAACGCCAGGGCACCCAGCGGTAGGCAGTGCGACCCTACCGCCAAAGTCCCTGGCGGTAGGTGTCGAACCGTTATAAGCCCGCGGGGGCCAGCTCGTGGGGCCCACCCACGAACCCAGCCCCCATCTTCTTCTTCCCTGCCGCCGCCCACAAAAACAAAGAGGCGAAGCCCTCTCTCATCTTCTCCACTCCCCCATCCGATCTTCTTCGTTTGTCCACCATTTCTGCGGATCGAGATGGCTCCGAAACAAGAAAAGTAAGCTCTCTCAATCCCTCCAAATCGTTTTAGTTAAGAAGCTTTTGATTCGACGCATTATTTGGCACAAGATGAACCCTATTTCATCTAGTAGATTTTGATTTTTGTTGTTTTTAGGTTTGTTTAGTTAGGAGTAATATGATGTATGATGTAGTTGAATATGATAGAGCCTATCCTATATAGTTGATGAACCCTAGTTCATGTTAATATTATTTTGAATAATTTATTAATGTTTGATGTGGTTAAAAATGTTTGAATATGATTGATACGGTGATGTGGTTGAATATGATTGATGCGGTGATGTTGTTGAAGTTGAATATGATAGAGCCTATTTTATATAGTTGATGAACCCCAGTTCATGTTAATTTTTTTGAACTATCTATTGATGTTTGATGTGGTTAAATATGTTTGAATATGATTGATGCGGTGATGTGGTGATGTGGTTGAATATGTTTGATTTGTTAACTAGTTTGAAGATGAAGCTAGTTTGAAGGTGAACCTAGTTAATCTTTTTGTTTTACAATTGTTGAATATGATATGATTGATGTTAGTTGAATGGTTGAATATGATTGGTTAATGTGATATGATGGATTGAAAGGATAGATTAACTAGTTTGAAGATGAACCGTAGTTCATTTTCATAGTATTTTTTTACATTTGTTGAATATGATATGATTGATGTTAGTTGAATGGTTTAATATGATATGATTATATGTTGATAACAAAATGTTCTTGTTTTAGGAGGCCCCCCATTGGTCCGGCGATCGGCACTAATTACACTATGCTTGACCCGGCATTCAACAAGGGTCATCGCGCCCGTTACATCGAGAACAGAGTGGTAATAGCACTGATCAATGTATTGCATCAAAAATTGCCTACCCAAATTTTTTGCCTACACATTGACAGATGCTTCCGCCATTACGTATGGGGGGTCACAGCAAGGTCAAAGAGATAAAGTACGACAACCGCTACGAGCCGTATTACAGGAGAGCTGGGCTCTTGGGTTTCGTGCTCCAGTTCAAGCGTACGCCGCCGACGCTTGTCCACACAGCTCTTACAACGTTGGTGGACCGTTAATGGCCCGAGACGCACTCTTTAATTTCCATCTCCCATGTGGTGAGATGACGGTGACGCTCAAGGACTTCGCCATGATCACGGCCCTACCGATCAAGGGCCATGCTCTCATTGGGCGCGTGGATAGGAAGAACTGGCCGACCAGGGTTACCGCCCTCATCGGCGACTACCCTGCCATCAAGAGTAACCGAATAGATCTCCACGAAGATCGAGGAGAACATTGTATTGAGATCCAAAGAGAGAGAAGAAGTCATCTAGCTACTAGCTATGGACCTGAAGATCTGAAGTAAACTACTCACACATCATCGGAGGGGCCATGGAGCTGATGTACGTAGAGGCCCTCCATGATCGATGCCTCCGGCAGAGCTCCGAAAAAGGCCCCAATATGGGATCTCTTGGGTACAGAAGGTTGCGGCGGTGGAAATAAGGTTTCGTGGTGCTCCTGGATGTTTTCGGGGTATGTGAACATATATATGAGGAAGAAGTAGGTCGGTTGAGCCACGAGGGGCCCACGAGGGGGAGGGGGGTATGCGCGCCCCCTGCCTTATGGACACCTCGTTCGTTTCTTGACGTCCACTCCAAGTCCTTTGGATCATGTTTGTTCCAAAAATCACGCTTCTGAAGGTTTCATTCCGTTTGGACTCTGTTTGATATTCCTTTTCTGTGAAACACTGAAATAGGCAAAAAAACAATAATTTGCACTAGGCCTTGGGTTAATAGGTTAGTCCCAAAAATAATATAAAAGTGTAAAATAAAGCCCATTAACATCCTAAACAGATAATATAATAGTATGGAACAATCAAAAATTATAGATACGTTGGAGACGTATCAGCCGGCTATTAAACATGCGTCTAATTTTTCTCTTATCGGTTCAATCAAATTGTTGTGCAACGCCCGATCGACATCCAAAGGCCTTCTGCTTTCTTCTTCCTCCAGTCTTCTTCTTTCCCTATATTAAAAAAATAAAAATAAAAGTTGAATCTTTCTAAGAGAAAATAATATTTTTTGTGAGATTAAGAAAACTTGCACAATAATTATAACTTTTTTTATAATATGCAAGGAATAGACCAGGGTCGTCTCCAGGAATTCGGGACCCCGGTGCGAAAAGCAAAATGGTGCCCTAACATTAAAAAACATACAATAATGCAATATACTCACCTAATTATGTAATTAAAATTTATGTCATTTCATACAATGCTTAATTAGAAATTCTCAAGTGTCAATTGAAAATAGTAAAACTAATAGGACGAGCAACTAGTGAAATATAGGCTTGTGACTTGTATAGATAAATAGAAACTTAGAATCAGATAGAACCTTGATTTTGGACTTGGACGATAGGACGAGCAACTAGTGAATTCTTGAATCTGTGACTACTTCTGAACTTCAACGACTGCACAAAAAAATCGTTCCAAAACATATTAGTAAAATCTACCCCTAATAATAAAGGAGCTATTGCTTCTGATCGTCTGTCATGGAAGTTGCCCCCGAAGTTGTCCATAATTACCCACCATTCCACCAATAAGTGGATGAAAATGATTCGCCTTTCTTTTTAGTCACTGGCCGTCGCATTTATTAATATTCAGCTAGCTCCTGATGTAGCACAACAAAGAAGTAGGCCAACTGGCTCGGGGTCCCCCGTCTTCTAAATGGGAGACCCGATTTGACTCCCCATTTTTTGAACAGAAAGGGGTTTCCCCCGCCTCAACTTTTTATTAAGCCAAGGCAAAACCAACACATAGACTGTTAACCAGCGCTCGATGGCAACCAGAGAGTAGCTGCCACATATGGGAACCATCAGGGTTCTAATAAACTACCCCTATTACAGCAAATATTTAATAAAGTTCCAGGAAGGATACAAAGCCAGGGAAAGCATACATGCTAGCTCACAGATAGATCAAATCATAAATAGTAAGCTAGCAGTACTTTCTAGACCCGACGGCGCACCAAAGCTTTTAGCGCCAGGCGATCCTAAGAAATTCCCCTCTTCGGTGGTCCAACAACCTTAAGCACCGGAGAAGAAGCGCACCCTGAGCCTCTGAACATAGGATTTTCCATTGCCTGATCGTTGCTCCCAACAGGTCCAAAGCACAACGTATACTTCACCATCTTCGCCCCTGGAAAACAAAATCATTTCGCAAACGCCATAAGCTCCACAAGGCAGCAACAATACTTATGTTCAGAGCTTCACAACGTTTCCTTTTCTTCCAGAAGGAAGCTAGCATAGTAAAAGAATCAGGAATATTAATGTTAAAACTTTCAGCCACCAGCTCCTACACTTGTCTAGCAATTATACAATCAAAAATAGATGTTGAATTGTTTCTGGTTTGCAAAAGACACAAGTCTTGTCCTCTACATGTCTACGTTTGGCCAAATTATCTCTGGTCAAGCTTTTATTGTAATAAATCAACCACAGAAAAACATGTATATTGGGAGGGGTCTTAATTTTCCAAATATCATCTTTAATCTCAGTAGAAATCCCCCCAAAGTTGATCATTTTGTAAAAATATTTGGCTGAGTATTTGCTGGAAGAATCCAGCATCCACACTGGTTGGTCTGGGGAGTCAGATAGCACAACCTGTTTAACTAAACTAGTAAGCTCATCCCATTTAACCAAAGCCCTTTCATCAATAAATCTCCTAAAAGTGAGATGGAGTTCATTCCCCACCCAGACCTGCGCAAGAGTAGCCTCTTGCTGTTGACAAATGTCAAGCAGGTCCCAAAATGCAGTTTTAAAAGAGCAGTTCCCAACCCAAATGTCATGCCAGAAGGCAATACTTTTACCATCCCCAGGGATCCACCTATAGAAGTTTTTAGATGCTGCAAGTGCTCAAGATAGGCTTTTCATGAATGGAGACCCACAATTAGACCTAGTGTTGAAGAAGTTGGGATTGTTAGTGTTGTATTTATAGGCCATAATATTTTTCCAATCACCATCTCTACCATCATAGAATCTTTTCCCTCAAGAAGCCAAAAGGGCCATATTGAACTCTCTAATGTTGGGAACCCCCAAACCACCAAATTCTTTCTTCCTGGAAATCATCCCCCAGCTAGCAAGATGATATTTATGGGTTTCACCCACATTCCCCCAAAAGAAGTGAGACATTTGAGATGTAATCATATCAATAGCCCATTTGGGGAATTTAACAATAGACATCAAGTAGGAAGGAATACTGGCAATACAAGTAGTAAGAAGAATTAATTTGCCCCTGTAAGAGAGAAATCTCCCCAGCCAGCCAGCTATATTCTTAATAATCCTGTCTATAATGGGTTGAAGATATTCCCTTCTCAATTTTTTAAAATGCAAAGGCACCCGTAAATATTTAAAGGGGAAATCCCCAAGTTGACAACAGAACACCCGAGCAAAGTCTTTTGATATTTGATTAGAAACATTAATAGCGTGCAAATCACTCTTGTGAAAGTTAATCTTCAACCCAGACAGTTTTTCAAAGCAAGTGAGAATCCACTTCAATTTTTAGCACAATCTAGAGAATTATCCAAGAAAAGAATAGTATCATCAACATATTGTAGGCTAACCACCCCACCAGGAATGGCATGGGGGTAGCAATCCACAAATCAAATTTCTATTAACAGCTTTCTGTAGCATCTTAGAGAAGACATCAACTACCAAGTTAAACAGCAGAGGTGAGTGGGGATCACCTTGCTTCAATCCTTCCCCCCCGAACAAAGTGGGGGCCATTTGTGTCATTGATTCTAACATGAAAAGCCCCCTGGTGAATAGTGGACATAACTCAGCCAACCCACTTACTGCCAAAACCTCCAGAAAGAAGCATTTCTTTCAGGAAATCCCATCTCACTCTATCATATGCTTTCTCATAATCAAGTTTAAGAATCAGCCCACTAGAGCCAGACCTATGAATCTCATGGATAACCTCATGAACCATGACCACACTTTCTAAAATGAACCTCCCCTTAATAAAGGCAGTCTGATTAGTAGAAATAAGCTTGTCACACAAAGGAGAAACACTAGTGGTCATAGCTTTATAGAAAATCTTGACAGCACAATTACTTAAGCTGATAGGTCTAAAAAAATTCATGTCTTTAGCAAAAGGCACTTTAGGAATGAGGGTAATAATGGCATAATTGAATTTATACATGTCTAGGCTACCATTCTCAAAATCTTCAACCATCCACATAAAATCCTTTTTGATCAGTTCCCAAAAGGTTTGGTAAAACAAAAAGGAGAGGCCATCAGGACCAGGAACACCACTAGCATAAGAGCTCATTATAGCTTGCTTAATTTCCTCTTCAGAAAAAGATTTCTCTAGAAGTTCTCTCTCCTCATCACTAGCCAAGTCCTCATTGGACCAAAAATCAGCATCCAAGTGGATGTCAGGTTTGGGTTCAAAAGAAAATAATTCCTTGTAAAAGGAAGTAGCTACCTCAAGCATATCCTTGGTAGAAGTAACCACCCCATCAGGGCCATTTAACTCAGTAAGATGATTTTTCCTATGGCTATGATTGGCAAGGGCCTGAAAGTAAGCATTGTTTCTATCTCCTTCCAAATTTTTTTCTATCCCTAGATCTCTACCATAGGGCAGTTTCCTCCTTACTCCAAATCTCCTCAAGCTCTTTCTTAATCTTCTTCATTTTATCAAAATCAGTAGCAGAGAGCTGCTGAGATTCATATAAGACATCAAGGTTGTCAAACTCCACAAGGAGTTCCTTTTTTTTCAAGGATGCCTCTCTATTAATACTTCACCCTTTAGTTTTCTTCCTAAAGACCCTAGTTTTAGTCATCCAATTATCAACTGAGGAGTTAGAGGAGGACACAAAATTCCAAGCTTCTATGACCATTTGGTGGAACCCAGGTTGGGATAACCACCATTTCTCAAACATAAATGGTTTAGGGTTAGAAGGGGTTCTAGCCCCAGTGTCCAGGACCAAAGGAGTGTGGTCACTTCCCACTCTGGGGAGTGCAGACAAGGTAGAAAAAGGGAAATGAGCATCCCAGTCCATCAAAGTGAACACTCTGTCAAGAACAACAAAGATAGGGGAATTCTGGTTGTTAGACCAGGTAAAGACCTTGTTAGAGATAGAAATCTCCATCGGAGCCCACCTGTTGATCCAGTCATTGAAGAGGAGTGCAGTCTGATGGTTAATCTGACAACTACTCTTCTCAGTTTCATTCCTAATCAAGTTAAAATCTCCACAAATCAAGATGGGATAGGATGCACTAATCATACTATCATGTAATTAAGCAATAAACTCCATTTTAAATTCAAGGTATGCAGAACCATAGACCAACACCATTTGCCAAACAAAACCATCAATCTTACTTTTAATAGTAGCAATACTAGAAAATCTTTAGTTAACAAAACCAACAACCTCAAAAATACTTTTCTTGAAACCTAATAAGATTCCACCAGCAGTATTAACAACAGGAAAGAAGTGCCAAGCAAAATTATCAAACCTATCAATAGCCTTGAGGAAACCCTCAGAAATAATTTCCCTCTTAGTCTCTTGAAAGCCAATAAAATCAAGATTAGTTTTAGTAATAGTATCACAAAGGCACTGAATTTTCCGAGGTTGTCCAAGACCCCTAATATTCCAAATAAGCCCTATCATAGTTAAGCAATTTTAAAAGTGTGTGATAAGCCACAAGGCTTGGACTTAGTTAGAACAATGGGTGTTTTCCTACTAGCAACAACAGTGCCAACTGGCTCATAGGAAAATTCACCCACAGGTGTACTAACTACCTCATTGATATCAACATCTATATTATCAGGAAGAACAATTTCAGGATTCTTGCTGGCAAAAACCAGACATCTCTCTCTTTCCTCAACCACCATTTCATCAATAGTGTCATTCTTTTGAGTTTCATCACCTCCAATTTTTAGATTAAGTTGTCCATTTGATCAGCAAGAATAGTTTTATCAAACAGTGGACAATGATTTACCTTTAAATGTTTTAGGGATTTCTAGATTCTTCTTCCTCTTGTATGCAACATCTTTCTCCATGATGTTAACATTTCCATGCCCTCTAGTAGCAGGATTCAAAGTTACAATAAGTCCCCATTTAGGTTTCTTCTCAAGAATGGATCCCTCTTTCTGAGCTTGGTTGAGTGATTCCAGTAAGGACCTTTTCAGAGCATCACTTTGCAAGATAAGAATGGCCTCAGGTGGGAGAACCCCCAACCCCACTTCTTTATATTCCTCATTTTCAGACTGAGATAAGTCCACAGACCTGAGCATGCCCTCACTATAATCCATACTCCCAGATATCTCCCCAAGTAAGTCCATATCCTTTTTTTTTCAGAGGGGCCAGGAGGTTTTTCAAAAATGCTCTCCCCAACTATGAAGTCACTCTCTCTCTCACAACTATCAAACTCTTGATCTAACCCTACCACTGTATCTTTGTGTTGAACCCTCATCCCATATCCATCATAAGATGGAACACCTTTATTAGCTTCAATCATAGCACATTCCAAGATGAAGTACTCTTGATCAAAATCAGGAAACATCTCCATAGGTGACATCACCACCTTCTGAGATACATGCTTGCCATGCCCATTTTTGGCTGGGAAATTAGCTTTATCTATCTCATCAATGGCCAGACCCCCATCCCCAGACCCATTAGATGCATGTTCTCCATGGGCCCCACTGCCCTCTGCTATTTGATCTTCTTCAACTCCTTCTCCTTCATCCTCACCATCCTCCACATCAATAACAGAGTCTGCTCCCCCAACCTATTCAAAACCTTCAACAGTAAAGCCTAATAGGAAAAGTTTCTTCTTCATCTCAATCAGCCTCTCAAAAGGAATCTTGATAGGATCTCTACAAGCATTTTTTATCCTGACATTCTCAAAAAAGGTTCTAAACATGCCATTCCAATCTACATCAGTAAGAACCCCAAAGAGAGAAGCAATCTGAGCAAATACTTTCCATGTACACCATTTAGGAGGAATTCCCTCAATCAGAACCCAAGCTTCGATCAATTCCCCAAAAGGGTCACATCCACCCTTCCATTCAGTCAAAGTAACATTCACTTCCTGTGGTAAAGAGAAACCAGGCAGCTCAATAAGGTCCTCAACTTTCTTCCAAGGGGGAAATCTAACCAAGAAGGTCTTGCTAGATAACCCTCTGATCTGCCAAGGCCATTGTCTAGTCTTGCAACATATTGCAGTCAGGAGTTCCATCAACTTATAGTAATCCACTTCACCTTTCAAAATGTTAACCACAACACAGTTCTGAAAATTCAACCATTTTGACTCATTGGCAACAGGGCAATCCACATGGTAGAAACCAAGCCCTCTTTCCCCACTACCAAAGAAAGCAGCAGCGGGATGAACTTTGGACCACACTGCACAACTATTGACATTATGGTTCTGCTGGCATATGAAACATGCTTTTGGCTTCACACAGTTCCCCACATAGTGACCACGGCCTCCACAATTGAAGCATATCATGTCTTTGTATCTAGGATCAAGGACTTTCTCTACTTCTACTTCACCAGATTGAGAAGATTGTATCTGGGCCGAGCCCGCAGTCGAGGTTGTGGATCTTGTGGGTTTAGGGGCAGGAGCCTGTTCTTTTGCAGGCGGAGCAGATGGCTGTTTGCGCCCAGCAAAACAGGCAGCCTTCTGTCCCGTGGATTTTGATTGGCCGGCAGCAAGATTGCCGCCCCCTCCTACATGACGATCAATCATTTCTGCCCCTCGCTTCACCACCTCCGCAAAGGAAAGTGTACCAGGGCCAAGCCCTTCACGCGAGACTTTGATGTTTTTCGGTGGTGGATCGAAAGGGCGAATCAAGGTAGGGAAACAATCAACAGTTGCAAAGGAGTTGCTCTCAACTAGATCTTTCCGAATCCAGCAGAGGAATCCGGGTTTCGAGTTGTTTTGTGGCTGAGGGGTGTGACTTTTGTAGGTGCGGCGGTGGAGAGGGGAAGGGATAAGCCATAGCTAGCCAAAGTGCTCCTACACGCTTTCTAGGGTTTCTGCTATACGTATTCGACTCACC
>NC_041386.1:619117596-619125705 GCF_002162155.2 Triticum dicoccoides
CAAGCGCCACCGCCCCCACCACGGTACTGTGTGGATGTTGCCTGAGCCCCTCGCTGGACTCCAGCTCCGGCGAGGTCTCGCCAGTTGTATAAACAACATCTCGCCTCTCATCACACGCATTTCCTTGGGGGAGAACCCCCAATTTCATAACAAAACCCTCACCCTGATTACAAACACCCAAAGTACTCTGGCTAACGCCCCTTCGCCAACGAAATTGAAATTCCCGCAGTCACGCTCTGAGATGTATATCAACATGAATATGATGCAAATCTAGCTCACCTGGCCAAGGCGGGGGCTCGATGGGTCGTCGCTGAGCTCGGACCAATTGGGTAGACGATCTACTGGCGGCGCTGGGGCCAAACAATCCCCGGCGGCAGAAACTCCAGCGGAATATTGGCGATGCCCTCCCACGAAGGCGGTCGGATGTTGAGCTTGGATGGGTTCGCCGTCCTGAAGTTCTCCCACCGTGCGGCTTGACACGGATCCGGTGATTCGGCGTCCTGGATCGCCCAGAAGAGTAGCTCCAGATCCTCGCAGCCATCGTCTCCGATGAAGTGCGCACACTCAACGAAGTTCGCGTGGCGGAGGATATGGAGATGGATCTCACCCCACTCGTCCCGATCGGGGAAGCACTCCAACACCACCCGACGCATCTCGCGGCGAGCCTCCGGCCAATGCGGGTTGATCTCGGGCACCGGTGTCGCTGCAGGCGGCGACAGAGCCCGCGGCTCCGCTACCCTCGCCACCGGCGCAAGCCGGCGCACCCGAATGCCGCGGCGACGCTCTCTAGCCATGCGAGATCTCCGAAGTGGGACTGGGGCGGGAAGGACTCGATGAGATGTGAGGGTGGGTGGGAAGCTGCGGATAAGCAAGCTTTAGCGCCTCTGTCGCTTCTCCCGAGCAGAAGGGGAGGGGAGGGGAGTGATGAAGCTATGTACTTAGGGTAGGGTCATGGATCTGTCCAACATACCCTCCCCAAGGACATCTCTATAAAGAATCAGAAGCAATCGAAGAGAAACCATCATCCACTGGACCGTGAAGATGTGCTCACTCGACCACCTTGAAGACACTCGACCACCAGAAGATGAGAAACCCTCCACTCTGCAACGGTCAGGACTTAAACCATAGCTTTATGGGCATTTACAACACTTTACTGCAGACGTTACCAGTAATGCCCCTCCTTTATGAGCATTGAACCTTGTGTAACGAAGGGGATCTGGGGTCCTGGCGTACTCTATATAAGCCACCCACTCCTCTGGGACAGGGGTTCACACTTTATGTAATTCACACGCATATATTCAGTCGACCGCCTTCGGGCTCCGAGACGTAGGGATGTTACATCCTCCAAGAAGGGCCTGAACTCGTAAGACTCGTGTGTACAACTCCTCCATAGCTAGGATCTTGCCTCTACATTCCTACCCCCCTATTCTACTGTCAGTCTTAGAACCACGACAGTTGGCGCCCACCATGGGGCAGGTGTCTTAGCGACTTGTTGGAGAAGTTGCAATTTTTCTGATCCCCTTCATCATGGTTCCAGGCGGAGGTTTGGCTGAGGGCCGCGAGATCCGTCTCGGCGCGCTCGTGTTTATCGCCGACGACTCCGCTTGGCTTCAGGAGGCACCACTCAACGCCGATGCGCTCCTCGCCCGCGGGGCAATGCACTTTCGCGCATGCGTTCGCGGCGTCCTCCTGCGGCAACCATCGACCCAGTATCAGTCGACTCCAGTAGCTTTCCCCCTCCCTGCAGCCCACCGGAGCAAACGCTCCGGTCGGTCGAGGCTTCACTGGTGGGTGAAGCATGCGGTGGCCCGCCAGTCGGCCACCCCTCAAGTCGCGGCGATTGAGCCCGACGAAACTCTCTACGACCTGTTCGATCTGTCGACTGGCTCCGTAGAGACCGCATCCGAGTGCGACAGCAGCGGCCCGGCGGTGGAAGTCTTGATGGTCAATGGACCACGCAGCCCTCCTGGCTTCAACCGTGAAGACGGAGGCGACGGGAACGGCGATCCGTTGCGCGTTCACGAGGAGTACCGCCCCAAACCCCTCTCCTCGCAGCAGAGGGAGGAACTTCGCCGCCAGAACATGGATGCATTGCATACTCCTATAGTTGGAGAAACCCCTGAGGCCCAGGCCTTGGAGCAGAAGCGCTTGGCCAACCAGGCTGAGCGCACTCGACTGGAGAACCTCCAGCGCACACTCGACGATCGAGCTTGACAACGTGCTCCTGAGTCCAGTCGACGCCATATTTTTCCACCTCCGACTCAGGTATACCGAACAACGATCCAGAATCTAGCAGCTGCTGCCCGAATAGCAGAGTCGATCCAACCTTCCCAATCAGAAGCTGACCGAGGTCTGGTGCAGATCAGAGCCTTGCTCCGGGCAGCGGGAGAGCAGAATACGGTCGTATCTCAGTCGTGGAATAGGATCCATAGCAGATCCGTGGTCGCAGACACAGTTCAGTCGGCCCATAGCCCAAGATCGCCCCCGAGGCATGAGGGACGTGGAGATCAGCATGATCAGTACAGAAATCGAGAGCAGTATGATCGCCGTGCCGATCGCGATGATCGCCGTCGAGTGCCCACGCCTCCTCCAAGGAGTGGGTCATACATGCCTCGGCCACATGAAGACAGACGCCCTCACAGTGTCGGACGAGGTATTCCAGTCGATCCCAGGGATCCAGGCTTTGATGCGAGATCTATTCTCGTGCAGGGCTTGGTCGACAGAAACAAAGCTCACCGAGAGGGCCACGATAGAGATTCGCAAACCAGCAACAGGGTGCATGTCTCTGGTCCAGAGTGCTTCAGTAGAGCTATCAGAGGTGCGGTGATTCCCCCCCAACTTCAGGTTGGCGTCTGGAGTCAGTAAGTTCACCGAAGAGTCCAAGCCTGACACTTGGCTTGAAGACTACCGAGTAGCTGTCCAGATTAGTGGCGGCAATGATGAAGTGGCCATGAAACACCTTCCTCTGATGTTGGGGGGCTCGGCTAGAGCATGGCTGAATCAGTTAGCGCCTGGCAGCATATATACTTGGGAAGATCTCGCCCGAGTGTTTGTCAGAACATTCGAGGGCACTTGCAAACGGCCGGCAAGTTTGACAGAATTACAGTGTTGTGTTCAGAAATCGAATGAAACTTTGAGGGATTATATCCAGAGATGGATCACCCTACACCACACGGTTGAAGATGTGTTAGATCATCAGGCAATTTGTGCCTTTAAGGAAGGCGTCAGGTATCGGGAGTTGAATATGAAATTCGGCCGGACAGGAAATATGACTCTGGCTCGGATGATGAAAATTGCCATCAAGTATGCCAATGGTGAAGAAGAAGAGCGACTCCGGAGTGGCAAGCACAAAGCAGTCGCCCACGAAGCCGGAGGAGGAAACTCCAGTCGGAAACAGAAGCGCAAGGCCGAGCCAGCTGCTCCACGTGAAGCCTTGGCTGTGGTTCAAGGAAAGTTCAAGGGGAAGCCCAAAGGGCCGTGGAACCCCAAGAAAGTAAAAGATCAAGATGGAAATGACGTGTTGGATCTGCTGTGCCATATCCACACCAAAAAAAGATGAAGAAGGTAATTTCATTTACCCGAAGCACACCACTCGGCAGTGTTGGCTCCTAATCCAGCAGTTCCGAGAGAAACAACCCAAGGAAAAGGAGAAGGAAGCAGACAAGGCCGAGGATGAGGGAGAGGATGATGATGGTTGTCCCCACGTGAATTCCACTCTGATAATTTTTGCTGACATTGAGAGCAAAAGTCGATTGAAAGTCATCAACAGGGAAGTGAACATGGTCGCTCCGGTGACACCCAGTTACCTGAAGTGGTCACAAGAATGCCATTACATTCGACCAGTCTGACCATCCAGTGCACATCGCCACCCCTGGGAGGCAAGCGCTGGTGGTCGACCCGGTGGTCGAAGGCACTCGACTGACAAAGGTTCTGATGGACGGTGGCAGTGGCCTGAACATACTGTATGCAGAGACGTTGAAGGGAATGGGCATTCCAATGTCCAGACTCGGTGAAAGCCATATGAGTTTCCATGGGGTCATTCTAGGCAAGAAGGCTGCATCCCTCGGTCAGATTGCGCTCGACGTGGTTTTCGGTGATTCCAAAAATTACCGCAAAGAAAAGTTGACGTTTGAAGTTGTGGATTTCTAGAGTGCTTATCATGCAATTCTGGGCAGGGCAGCTTATGCACGATTTATGGCTCGACCATGTTACGTGTACCTCAAACTGAAGATGCCTGGTCCCAGAGGAGTGATCACTATCTCTAGTAATCGGAAGAAGGCAGAAGAGTGCTTCCAGAAGGGCTCAAAGATCGTCGATGCCCAGATGGCCGTGGTAGAATTGCAAGAATACCAGAAAAATGCAGATCCAAGTGACTTGCTGCGAGCCAAGAAGCCAGCCACAGATTCAGCATTCTAGTCGTCTGGTGAAACGAAGTCAATTCACATTCACCCGACAGATCCCAATGCTGCTCCGACTCACATTTCAACCACACTCGACTCCAAATAGGAAGAAGCGCTCATCCAGTTCCTCCGTGAGAACTGGGACATCTTTGCATGGAAGCCTTCTGACATGCCGGGTGTTCCCAGGGGACTGGCTGAGCATCATTTGCGAGTCGACCCAAAGGTGAAACCAGTCAAAGAGCATCTTTGACGGTCCGCCGTCCAGAGAAGAAAGGCAATCGGTGAAGAGGTGGCTCGACTTTTGGCAGATGAGTTTATCCGAGAGATTTACCACTCCGAGTGGCTAGCCAATGTTGTCATGGTCCCAAAGAAAGACGACTCACTTCGCATGTGCATTGATTTCAAGCATATCAATCGGGCATGCCCGAAAGATCACTTTCCTCTCCCTCGCATCGATCAGATACTCGACTTGACTGCAGGATGCGAGCGTTTGTCCTTTTTGGACGCCTACTCTGGGTACCACCAGATCCGTTTGTATGGACCCTACGAGATAAAGACAACTTTTATCACCCCGTTTGGGTGCTTCTATTATTTCACAATGCCATTCGGTATGAAGAATACCGGAGCCACATTCATGCGGATGATTCAGAAGTGCCTGCTCACTCAGAACAGTCGGAATGTGGAAGCATACATGGATGACATTGTGGTCAAGTCACGTAAAGGTTCCGACCTACTGACTGACCTTGCTGAAACTTTTGCCAACCTTAGAAGGTATGATATCAAGCTCAATTCATCAAAGTGCACGAACGAGGAATCGATGCTAACCCAGAGAAAGTAGGCGCTATACTCCGAATGAAACACCCTGTGCGTGTGCATGATGTCCAAAAGCTTACTGGTTGCTCGGCCGCCCTAAGTCGATTCATTTCTCGCCTCGGTGAAAAGGTGCTACCTCTTTACCGACTGATGAAGAAATCAGATAAGTTCGAGTGGACCCCAGAAGCTGATGCAGCGTTTGCAGAGCTAAAAGCCCTGCTTTCCACCCAGCGGGTGCTTGCTGCTCCAATCAGCAAAGAGCCTCTACTGCTTTATATAGCAGCCACTGGACAAGTCGTCAGTACAGTACTTACGGTCGGGCGGGAAGAAGAAGGAAAAGCTTATAAAGTTCAACGCCCAGTTTATTATATTTCTGAAGTCCTGACCCCGTCAAAGCAGAGATATCCTCATTATCAGAAGCTTGTCTATGGGATTTACATGACCACGAAGAAGGTTGCACACTATTTCTCAGATCACTCTGTTACAGACGTCAGCGACGCTCCATTGTTAGAGATTCTGCACAACAGAGATGCAACTGGTCGAGTGGCAAAATGGGCGATTGAACTCCTTCCCTTGGATATCAAGTTTGAGGCAAAGGAAGCTATCAAGTCCCAAGCAATAGCAGATTTCCTCGCGGAGTGGATCGAACAGCAACTACCGACTCAAGTCCATTCTGAGCACTGGACCATGTTCTTTGATGGATCCAAAATGCTGAATGGTTCTGGTGCTGGGGTAGTTTTGATATCCCCCCGAGGAGACAGGCTCAGATATGTCCTCCAGATTCACTTTGATTCCTCCAACAATGAAGCAGAATATGAAGCACTCCTGTATGGGTTGCGCATGGCCATCTCACTCAGCGTCCGTCGCCTCATGGTCTATGGCGACTCAGATTTGGTAGTTAATCAGGTGATGAAGGAGTGGGACGTCAGAAGCCCAGCCATGACTGGTTACTGCAACTCGGTGAGAAAGCTTGAGAAGAAGTTTGAGGGGTTAGAACTCCACCACATACCCCGACTAAAAAATCAAGCAGCCGATGACTTGGCAAAAATAGGTTCTAAGAGAGAAGCCATTCCTAGCAATGTGTTTTTGGAGCATATTCACTCGCCGACAGTTCAGGAAGATCCTTTTACTGAAGAGCCCCCGCAACCTAAGAGCGCCACAGATCCGACTGAAGTCGAGGTCCCAGCCGTGGTCGACCTAATCATGGAGGTTCTGGCCATTACTCCTGACTGGACAGTGCCCTACATTGTGTACATCCTCAGGAAAGAACTCCCAGAGGATGAAGAAGAGGCTCGACAAATCGTCCGTCGATCCAAGGCCTTTACTGTGATAAGAGGACAACTGTTCAGGGAAAGCGTGACTGGAGTCGGTCAGAAATGCATAACACCAGAAGAAGGTCGAATGATACTCAATGAATTCCACTCGGAGACCTGTGGTCATCATGCGTCCTCTTGGGCCATCGTGGCTAAAGCATACCGAGCTGGATTCTATTGACCACGAACAAATGAAATGGCGAAAGATATAGTCGACAGATGTGAAGGCTGCCAGTTTTACTCCGACATGTCTCACAAGCCAGCGTCAGCCCTGAAGACCATCCCCCTCATCTGGCCCTTTGCTGTTTGGGGACTGGATATGGTTGGACCGCTGAGAATTGGCAGGAGCGGCTTCACTCATGTGCTCGTTGAAGTCGACAAGTTTACCAAATGGATCGAAGCTAAACCTATCAAGAACCTTGATGCTAGCACCGCTGTCATTTTTATCAGAGAATTGACATTCAGATATGGAGTCCCACACAGCATCATCACGGACAACGGGTCGAACTTCGATTCCGATGAGTTCAGAGCTTTCTGTGCCTCTCAGGGCACTCGAGTCGACTGTGCTTCAGTCGCTCACCCGTAGTCGAACGGACAAGCAGAAAGAGCCAATGGCCTAATTCCCAAAGGACTGAAACCCCGACTGATGCGTGATCTCAAACACGCAGAAGGCGCTTGGGTTGATGAACCTCCGTCAGTTCTGTGGGGTTTAAGGATAACTCCTAATCGGTCGGCCGGACGAACTCCCTTCTTCTTAGTCTATGGAGCCGAAGCTGTTCTGCCAAGTGACCTGCTCCACAACGCACCCCAAGTCGAGCTCTTCTTCGAAGAGGAAGCAGAGCAGGCCCAGCAAGATTCAATCGATCTCTTAGAGGAGGAAAGAGAGATGGCCTTGATCCGGTCGACCATTTATCAGCAAGACTTGCATTGATTCCATGCCAGAAATGTGAGGGGTCGAGCCTTTCAAGAAGGAGACCTAGTTCTTCGAGTGGATCAACAGAAACCACACAAGCTTGCCCCGACTTGGGAGGGCCCCTTCATCATCACCAAAGTTCTCCACAACGGAGCATACCATCCTTACAGTATTGAGCATCAGAAAGATGAGCCACGGGCTTGGAATGCAGAGCTGCTCCGCCCCTTTTATACTTAAGCACTCGTTTGAATAAATGTAATAAGGAACACCTTTGTAATTTGTTTATCAAAGACAAGAGCTTATGGTCCTATCATTCGATTGTTGTGTTCTTATTTACTTCTGAAATCCCCCAGTGGGTGGGCTTAGTCGCGAATCCATTTCGCCTAAGTTCGAAAGAAAATCCTACAGAGTGGTGAGCAATCCTCCCACTCGGGGGCTTAGCTGCAGTCCAGTACTCGCCTAAGTTCTCCCACTAGGAGGCTTAGCTGCAGTCCAGTACTCGCCTAAGTTTGAAAGAAAATCCTACCGAGTGGAGAGCAATCCTCCCACTCGGGGGCTTAGCTGCAGTCCAGTACTCGCCTAAGTCCTCCCACTGGGAGGCTTAGCTGCAGTCCAGTACTCGCCTAAGTTTGAAAAAATCCTACCGAGTAGAGAGCAATCCTCCCACTCG
>NC_041386.1:619126197-619199789 GCF_002162155.2 Triticum dicoccoides
CGCCTAAGTTCTCTCACTAAGAGACTTAGCTGCAGTCCAGTACTCGCCTAAGTTGGAAAAAATCCTACCAACTGGAGAGCAATCCTCCCACTCGGGGGCTTAGCTGCAGTCCAGTACTCGCCTAAGTTCTCTCACTAGGAGACTTAGCTGCAGTCCAGTACTCGCCTAAGTTTGAAAAAATCCTACCGAGTGGAGAGCAATCCTCCCACTCGGGGACTTAGTTGCAGTCCAGTACTCGCCCAAGTTCTCCCACTAGGAGACTTAGCTGCCGTCCAGTACTCGCCTAAGTTTGAAAAAATCCTACCAAGTGGAGAACAATCCTCCCACTCGGGGGTCTTAGCTGCAGTCTAGTACTCGCCTATGTCCGAAACATACCACGACGAAGTGCAGGTCGACTGCAACCTTCTCCTTAGGAGCTATGGCACAAGTACAATGTATGCTCCATCCCTATCTGCAAGGGCGATGAGGTGCAGGTTGACTGCAACCTTCTCCTTCGGAGCTACGACACAAGTACAACATACGCTCCACCCCTATCCGCAAGGACGACGAGGTGCAGGTCGACTGCAACCTTCTCCTTCGGAGCTACAGCACAAGTACAACGTATGCTCCATCCCTATCCGCAAGGACGACGAGGTGCAGGTCGATTGCAACCTTCTCCTTCGGAGCTACGACACAAGTACAACGTCCGCTCCATCCCTATCCGCAAGGACGACGAAGCATTCCAAGCAGTGAGCAAAGTCCATTCGAAGGCAAACGCAAGCACATTCAGAGATAAACCAAATTCAGATAAATCCTAAAAGTTCCCAGCAGCAAATCAAAAGTACTCGGGCACCAAGCCCGAAGGAGTTCAACAGTTATAGCAATCACTCAGCATTCCGAGGCAAATTTAAAGCAGATTCAAGTTTCATAAGTTTGTTCACTCAGCTGGAGGAGGGCTGGCAGGCTCCACGAATGAGTCCAGATCGATCCCATCAGCGATCCGAGTGGCGGCAGCAATGAAAGTCTCCATGAAGGACTGAAAGTCATGCTTTTTGGTGTTAGCGACTTTGATTGCAGCTAGCTTTTCTTCACGAGCCTCCTTGCAATGGACTCGCACCAAGGACAGCGCCACGTCAGCACCACACCGGGCGGAGGATTTCTTCCATTCTTGCACTTGGTCAGGGATCTCGTTCAGTCGAGTCATCAGGGATTCCAGATCATTTTGGAGCGTCGCCCTAGGCCAAAGCAATGAGTCGATTCGGGAGACTACCTCCTTCAGGCGCATGAGGTAGCTTGTGGCACTGGCGATACGGGACTCCAGTCGGAGCACGTTAATTGCAGTTTCGTCGCAGACTGGAGAAGCGATAGGGTCTAGACCCGTCTCGACCCTTCCAGTTTCCTCATCGAAGTCTTGGCAGAATTCTGCAGCCAAAAGTTAGTGAATCGACCGAGCAAGATCCGATTGCAAGCATCAACATAGTCGGTTTAGAAGAAATACCTTCCAGCGTGAGATAGATCTTCTTGGCAAGAGTCCTCAGATAAGCTTCCGTGTCATTCCTCTTGCGGATCGCAGACTCCAACTTTTCATTCAGGACGACCTTGTCCTTCTTCAGACTGGTCACTTCGCGGTTAGCTTCATTAAGACAAGATTTTAGTTTGTTCACCTCCCCTTCCAGTGTTCCGATTGAAGCAAGCTTCTGGTCTGCGAGAGCAGTTTTATCTTGGGCTGCTTTTTGCGCAGCAGCGAGGACCGAGTCCTTCTTCTCCAGAGCCAACTTCATTTTCTCTGCAAAAGAAACAATCAAATCAAAGAAGAGATCAAAGAAATATATTGAAAGTCAGTCGACAGTCAGTTACCTTCCATACCAGCGGCTTCGCCTTGAGCTTTCTTCAGATTCTGCTTGGCCAATTCCAAGTCGAGGTTGAGTTGCCTCTGCTTCTCCTCAAGTTCAGCAAACTTAGAAATAAGAGTACAAGACTTCTGCATAAGGCAAAAGACGGATCAGTCGATAAGATCAAAGGTTGTTTACTTCCGAGTGAATAAAACCTAAAGAAGTTTTCTTAGACCCCAGCCGACTGCACACAGTCGACTGCGGTCTCAGGGGCTACACCCAGCGGGTGCACTTGGCGTGCCCCCACTGACTAAGACTCAACTCGTCCGATCCGCCCGAACGAAGTCAAAAAAAGAAGCTGTTCAGACCACAGCCGACTGCCAGCAGTCGACTGCGGTCTCGGGGACTACACCCAGTGGGCGCACTTGGCGTGCCCCCACCGATTCGGATCCTACTCGACCGGTCCGCCTGAGTCGAGTGTAAGGAGTGAAAAAGAAAGGAAAGTAGAACTCAGACCCCAGTCAACTGCCAACAGTCGACCGCGGTCTCGGGGACTACACCCAGTGGGTGCACTTAGCGTGCCCCCACCGGTTCAGATCCCACTCGCCCAGACCGAGTGGAAGAGCGGAACTACCAAAAACAACAAAACACCTAGCGGGTGCTCTAATTCGACGCAAACAACATGAGATTGTGTAGAAGAAGATTTTTCGAGTAACATTTCCTCATAGAACAAAAACAGTCAGAAAGTCTACTCACCTGGACATTGGCCCGAAGAGCAGCACTAGCGTCGTAGGCAGCCTGGCTATTCACATGCACCGTCTTCACCCGCTCCATCATCATGTCAGCCTGTTGGATGGCTTCTGCAGCTGCTTCCGACTGGTTATCCGGGACGGGATAGCTGGTGAAAAAGTGAGCAGACGACCCAGGTGCGGCGGCTTGGAGCTCTGTGGCGTGGAGTTGGATGACTGAAGGAATCACAGGCGCAGTAGGTGGTGTGGAGTTCTCACTCGACAAGGGTGCAGCGAAGGTCACAGAGGCCCTGCCTGTGTCTTCAGGCTGACGAACGGGAGGTATCGTAGTTGGTTCTTGCCGAGACATCCTACCAGCTGCTACCTTCTTGCTCTTCCTGGGCTTAAGAGCCACATCTTCATTGTCATCTGGAAGATCGATGACGTTGGGTGGAGCTGCAAGGCAGATCGTTCGACCCCAAGTGAACCACTAGAATGCAATCGACCAAAGAATCAAGAACAAAATCGCAAGAGTTTATACCTGGGTTGGAGGTTACCGCATCTTCCATCTCCTCGTAGAGAGAAGAGGTTCCTGACGTAGTAGCACTACAAATACCCGCATTCAATCGGTTACGTCCGGTTAATCGAGTCGACGAAAAGGACAAGTCAGATGATTACCCGGAGATAGTAGGGACGGTCACTTTGATCCTGGGCAAAGCTTTTGGCAGTTTGGAGGAGGTGGCTTTTGGTGCTTTCGGCGCTGGACGCGACACAACTTTGGACTGCTTTGGAGCCTTCTCAGTCGGCGTTGGGGAAGATGTCCTGGGACGCTTCGAAGACTGTCCAATCGGCGTGGCCACCAAGTCCGAAGCGCTCGCCGGGTCGTGAGCGTGTTTGGATCTCCTCTCCCTGCGAGGAGGCGAGTCGACTTCTTCGTCATCAGTCGATTCGTCGCTCTCCTCGTCCTCCTCGGCATCCGAGTGCCCCTCGCCGCTCTCGCCCCCGCTCGCTTCTTCCTCGATGTCTTGCTCCTGCACTCCGTTGGGCATTGAGCACATGTCGATGAGGGCCTGAAAGGACAACGATCAAAGGAAATTCAGTCGACCATAAACAAGGTGTCACACGGTGAATCAAAAAGATACTTGATAAAACAGAATTATACCTGCTCCGGCTGGTGTGAGTTGTCGAATGGAATCACCCTCCTAGACCACCGAGGGTTGTCTTTGTTGCTGGTGATCCCCATCAACCACTTCTCCAAGGTATCCTCGCTGACATCCTCCGGGTGGATCCGAGTGGAATCTTCGAGCCCATAGTACATCCACATCGGATGATCACGCGCCTGAAGCGGTTGGATGCGTCGACTAAGAAAGACCTCCAGCAGGTCCATTCCGTGTTGGAAATATGCCCTAGAGGCAATAATAAAAGCATTATTATTATATTTCCTTGTTCATGATAATTGTCTTTATTCATGCTATAATTGTGTTATCCGGAAATCGTAATACATGTGTGAATAATAGACACCAACATGTCCCTAGTAAGCCTCTAGTTGACTAGCTTGTTGATCAATAGATAGTCATGGTTTCCTGACTATGGACATTGGATGTCATTGATAACGAGATCACATCATTAGGAGAATGATGTGATGGACAAGACCCAATCCTAAACATAGCACAAGGTCGTATAGTTCGTTTGCTAGAGTTTTCCAATGTCAAGTATCTTTTCCTTAGACCATGAGATCGTGTAACTCCCGGATACCGTAGGAGTGCTTTGGGTGTGCCAAATGTCACAACGTAACTGGGTGACTATAAAGGTATACTACGGGTATCTCCGAAAGTGTCTGTTGGGTTGACACGAATCAAGACTGGGATTTGTCACTCCGTATGACGGAGAGGTATCATTGGGCCCACTCGGTAATGCATCATCATAATGAGCTCAAAGTGTCCAAGTGTTTGGTCACGGGATCATGCATTACGGTACGAGTAAAGTGACTTGCCGGTAACGAGATTGAACGAGGTATTGGGATACCGACGATCAGATCTCGGGCAAGTAACATACCGATTGACAAAGGGAATTGTATACGGGGTTGCTTGAATCCTCGACATCGTGGTTCATCCGATGAGATCATCGAGGAGCATGTGGGAGCCAACATGTCTCCCGCTGTTGGTTATTGACCAGAGAGCGATCTCGGTCATGTCTACATGTCTCCCGAACCCGTAGGGTCTACACACTTAAGGTTCGGTGACGCCAGGGTTGTAGGGATATGTATATGCAGTAACCCGAATGTTGTTCGGAGTCCCGGATGAGATCCCGGACGTCACGAGGAGTTCCGGAATGGTCCAGAGGTAAAGAATTATATATGGCAAGTCCTGTTTCGGCCATCGGGACAAGTTTCGGGGTCACCGGTATTGTACCGGGACCACCGGAAGGGTCCCGGGGGTCCACCGGGTGGGGCCACCTGCCCCGGGGGGCCACATGGGCTGTAGGGGGTGCGCCTTGGCCTACATGGGCCAAGGGCACCAGCCCCAAGAGGCCCATGCGCCTAGGGTTTCAAGGAGGGAAGAGTCCTAGGAGGGGAAGGCACCTCCTAGGTGCCTTGGGGAGGAGGGATTCCTCCCGTTGGCCGCACCCCCCTAGGAGATTAGATCTCCTAGGGCCGGCGCCCCCCCCCTTGGCCCTCCTATATATAGTGGGGGGGGGGGATGGAGGACTTCTTACTTTGATCTTTGGTGCCTCCCTCTCCCTCTCCAACACCTCCTCCTCCATAGTGCTTGACGAAGCCCTGCCAGAGTACTGCAGCTCCATCACCACCACGTCGTCGTGCTGCTGCTGGAGCCATCTCCCTCAACCTCTCCTTCCCCCTTGCTGGATCAAGAAGGAGGAGACGTGGCTGTTCCGTACGTGTGTTGAACACGGAGGTGCCGTCCGTTCGGTGCTAGGATCTTCGGTGATTCGAATCACGTCGAGTACGACTCCCTCATCCCCGTTCTTTGAACGCTTCCGCTCGCGATCTACAAGGTATGTAGATGCATCTAATCACTCGTTGCTAGATGAACTCCTAGATGGATCTTGGTGAAACCATAGGAAAATTATTGTTTTCTGCAACGTTCCCCATCAGTGGCATCATGAGCTAGGTCTATGCGTAGTTCTCTTGCACGAGTAGAACACAATTTGTTGTGGGCGTTGATGTTGTCAACTTTCTTGCCGCTACTAGTCTTATCTTGCTTCAACGGTATTGTGGGATGAAGCGGCCCGGACCAACCTTACACGTACGCTTACGTGAGACCGGTTCCACCGACTAACATGCACAAGTTGCATAAGGTGGCTGGCGGGTGTCTGTCTCTCCTACTTTAGTTGGAGCGGATTCGATGAAAAGGGTCCTTATGAAGGGTAAATAGAAGTTGAAAAATCACGTTGTGGCTTTCACGTAGGTAAGAAAACGTTCTTGCTAGAACCCTACTTCAGCTACGTAAAAACTTGCAACAACAATTAGAGGACGTCTAACTTGTTTTTGCAGCAAGTGCTTTGTGATATGATATGGCCAAAGTTGTGATGAATGATGAATGATCTATATGTGATGTATGAGATGTTCATGCTATTGTAATAGGAATCACGACTTGCATGTCGATGAGTATGACAACCGGCAGGAGCCATAGGAGTTGTCTTTATTTTTTGTATGACCTGCGTGTCATTGAGAAACGCCATGTAAATTACTTTACTTTATTGCTAAACGCGTTAGCCATAGTAGTAGAAGTAATAGTTGGCGAGCAACTTCATGGAGACACAATGATGGAGATCATGATGATGGAGATCATGGTGTCATGCCGGTGACAAGATGATCATGGAGCCCCAAGATGGAGATCAAAGGAGCTATGTGATATTGGCCATATCATGTCACTATTATTATTTGATTGCATGCGATGTTCATCATGTTTTGCATCTTGTTTGCTTAGAACGACGGTAGTAAATAAGATGATCCCTCGTAATAATTTCAAGAAAGTGTTCCCCCTAACTGTGCACCGTTGCGACAGTTTGTTGTTTCGAAGCACCACATGATGATCGGGTGTGATAGATTCTAACGTTCACATACAACGGGTGTAAGAAAGATTTACACATGCAAACACTTAGGTTGACTTGACGAGCCTAGCATGTGTACAGACATGGCCTCGGAACACAGAAGACCGAAAGGTCGAGCATGAGTCATATAGAAGATACGATCAACATGAAGATGTTCACCGGCGTTGACTAGTCCGTCTCACGTGATGATCGGACACGGCCTAGTTAACTCGAATCATGTTATACTTAGATGACAGGAGGGATGTCTATCTAAGTGGGAGTTCATTGAATAATTTGATTAGATGAACTTAATTATCATGAACTTATTCTAAAATCTTTACAATATGTCTTGTAGATCAAATGGCCAACGTAGTCCTCAACTTCAACGCGTTCCTAGAGAAAACCAAGCTGAAAGACGATGGCAGCAACTACACGGACTGGGTCCGGAACCTGAGGATCATCCTCATAGCTGCCAAGAAAGATTATGTCCTACAAGCACCGCTAGGTGATGCACCTGTTCTCCCTGCAGAACAAGATGTTATGAACGCTTGGCAGGCACGTACCGATGACTACTCCCTCGTTCAGTGCGGCATGCTTTACAGCTTAGAGCCGGGGCTCCAAAAGCATTTTGAGAGACATGGAGCATATGAGATGTTCGAAGAGCTGAAAATGGTTTTTCAAGCTCATGCCCGGGTCGAGAGATATGAAGTCTCCGACAAATTCTTCAGCTGTAAGATGGAGGAAAATAGTTCTGTCAGTGAGCACATACTCACTATGTCTGAGTTACATAACCGCTTGACTCAGCTGGGAGTTAATCTCCCGGATGACGCGGTCATTGACAGAATCCTTCAGTCGCTTCCACCGAGCTACAAGAGCTTTGTGATGAACTTCAATATGCAGGGGATGGAAAAGACCATTCCTGAAGTATTTGCTATGCTGAAATCAGCAGAGGTAGAAGTCAAGAAGGAACATCAAGTGTTGATGGTCAATAAAACCACTAAGTTCAAGAAAGGCAAGGGTAAGAAAACCTTCAAGAAAGACGGCAAGGGAGTTGCCGTGCCCGGCAAGCAAGCTGCCGGGAAGAAGCCAAAGAATGGACCCAAGCCCGAGACTGAGTGCTTTTATTGCAAGGAAAGTGGTCACTGGAAGCGGAACTGCCCCAAATACTTAGCGGACAAGAAGGCCGGCAAAACGAAAGGTATATGCGATATACATGTAATTGATGTGTACCTTACCAGTACTCGTAGTAGCTCCTGGTTATTTGATACCGGTGCAGTTGCTCACATTTGTAACTCAAAGCAGGAGCTGCGGAATAAGCGGAGACTGGCGAAGGACGAGGTGACGATGCGCGTCGGGAATGGTTCCAAGGTCGATGTGATCGCCGTCGGCACACTACCTCTACATTTACCTACGGGATTAGTTTTGAACCTCAATAATTGTTATTTAGTGCCAAGTTTGAGCATGAACATTGTATCAGGATCTCGTTTAATACGAGATGGCTACTCATTTAAATCCGAGAATAATGGTTGTTCTATTTATGTGAGAGATATGTTTTATGGTCATGCTCCAATGGTGAATGGTTTATTCTTAATGAATCTCGAGCGTAATGCTACACATATTCATAGTGTGAGTACCAAAAGATGTAAGATTGATAATGATAGTCCCACATACTTGTGGCACTGCCGCCTTGGTCACATAGGTGTCAAACGCATGAAGAAGCTCCATACCGATGGACTTTTAGAGTCTCTTGATTATGAATCATTTGACACGTGTGAACCATGCCTCATGGGTAAAATGATCAAGACTCCGTTCTCAGGAACAATGGAGCGAGCAACCAACTTACTGGAAATCATACATACTGATGTGTGCGGTCCAATGAGTGTTGAAGCTCGCGGTGGCTATCATTATGTTCTCACCCTCACTGATGACTTGAGTAGATATGGGTATGTCTACTTAATGAAACACAAGTCTGAAACCTTTGAAAAGTTCAAGGAATTTCAGAGTGAGGTTGAGAATCAACGTGACAGGACAATCAAGTTCCTACGATCAGATCGTGGAGGAGAATACTTGAGTCACGAGTTTGGCACACACTTCAGAAAATGTGGAATAGTTTCACAACCCACGCCGCCTGGAACACCTCAGCGTAATGGTGTGTCCGAACGTCGTAATCGCACTCTATTGGATATGGTGCGATCTATGATGTCTCTTGCCGATTTACCGTTATATTTTTGGGGCTATGCTTTAGAGACTGCCGCATTCACTTTAAATAGGGCTCCGTCGAAATCCGTTGAGACGACACCGTTTGAATTATGGTTTGGGAAGAAACCTAAGCTGTCGTTTCTAAAAGTTTGGGGATGCGATGCTTATGTCAAGAAACTTCAACCTGAAAAGCTCGAACCCAAATCGGAAAAATGCGTCTTCATAGGATACCCTAAAGAAACTATTGGGTATACCTTCTACCTCAGATCCGAAGGCAAGATCTTTGTTGCCAAGAATGGATCCTTTCTGTAGAAAGAGTTTCTCTCGAAAGAAGTAAGTGGGAGGAAAGTAGAACTTGATGAAGTATTACCTCTTGAACCGGAGAAAGGCGCAACTCAAGAAAATGTTCCTGAGGTGCCTGCACCGACTAGAGAGGAAGTTAATGATGATGATCAAGATACTTCAGATCAAGCTCCTACTAAAATTCGTAGGTCCACAAGGACACGTTCTGCTCCAGAGTGGTACGACAACCCTGTCTTGGAAATCATGTTGTTAGACAACGGTGAACCTTCGAGCTATGAAGAAGCGATGGCAGGCCCGGATTCTGACAAATGGCTAGAAGCCATGAAATCCGAGATAGGATCCATGTATGAAAACGAAGTATGGACTTTGACTGACTTGCCCGTTGAGCGGCGAGCCATAGAAAATAAATGGATCTTTAAGAAGAAGACAGACGCGGATGGTAATGTGACCATCTATAAAGCTCGGCTTGTCGCTAAGGGTTATCGACAAGTTCAAGGGATTGACTACGATGAGACTTTCTCACCGGTAGCGATGTTAAAGTCCGTCCGAATCATGTTAGCGATTGCCGCATTCTATGATTATGAAATATGGCAAATGGACGTCAAAACGGCATTCCTTAATGGTTTCCTTAAGGAAGAATTGTATATGATGCAACCGGAAGGTTTTGTCGATCCTAAGAATGCTGACAAGGTATGCAAGCTCCAACGTTCGATTTATGGGCTGGTGCAAGCGTCTCGGAGTTGGAACATTCGCTTTGATGAGATGATCAAAGCGTTTGGGTTTACGCAGACTTATGGAGAAGCCTGCGTTTACAAGAAAGTGAGTGGGAGCTCTGTAGCATTTCTCATATTATATGTAGATGACATACTTTTGATGGGAAATGATATAGAACTCTTGGACAGCATTAAGGCCTACTTGAATAAGAGTTTTTCAATGAAGGACCTTGGAGAAGCTGCTTATATATTAGGCATCAAGATCTGTAGAGACAGATCAAGACGCCTCATAGGTCTTTCACAAAGCACATACCTTGATAAGATAAATAAGAAGTTCAATATGGATCAGTCTAAGAAGGGGTTCTTGCCTGTGTTGCAAGGTGTGAAATTGAGCTCAGCTCAATGTCCGACCACGGCAGAAGATATAGAAGAGATGAGTGTCATCCCCTATGCCTCAGCCATAGGTTCTATTATGTATGCCATGCTGTGTACCAGACCTGATGTAAACCTTGCTGTGAGTTTGGTAGGAAGGTACCAAAGTAATCCCGGCAAGGAACACTGGACAGCGGTCAAGAATATCCTGAAGTACCTGAAAAGGAGTAAGGAAATGTTTCTCGTTTATGAAGGTGACGAAGAGCTCGTCGTAAAAGGTTACGTCGACGCTAGCTTCGACACAGATCTGGATGACTCTAAGTCACAAACCGGATACGTGTATATTTTGAATGGTGGGGCAGTAAGCTGGTGCAGTTGCAAGTAGAGCGTCATGGCGGGATCTACATGTGAAGCGGAGTACATGGCAGCCTTGGAGGCAGCACATGAAGCAATTTGGGTGAAGGAGTTCATCACCGACCTAGGAGTCATACCCAATGCGTCGGGGCCGATCAAGCTCTTCTGTGACAACACTGGAGCTATTGCACTTGCCAAGGAGCCCAGGTTTCACAAGAAGACAAGGCACATCAAGCGTCGCTTCAACTCCATTCGTGAAAATGTTCAAGATGGAGACATAGATATTTGTAAAGTACACACGGACCTGAATGTAGCAGATCCGTTGACTAAACCTCTCCCTAGAGCAAAACATGATCAACACCAGAATTCCATGGGTGTTCGATTCATCACAATGTAACTAGATTATTGACTCTAGTGCAAGTGGGAGACTGTTGGAAATATGCCCTAGAGGCAATAATAAAAGCATTATTATTATATTTCATTGTTCATGATAATTGTCTTTATTCATGCTATAATTGTGTTATCCGGAAATCGTAACACATGTGTGAATAATAGACACCAACATGTCCCTAGTAAGCCTCTAGTTGACTAGCTTGTTGATCAACAGATAGTCATGGTTTCCTGACTATGGACATTGGATGTCATTGATAACGAGATCACATCATTAGGAGAATGATGTGATGGACAAGACCCAATCCTAAACATAGCACAAGGTCGTATAGTTCGTTTGCTAGAATTTTCCAATGTCAAGTATCTTTTCCTTAGACCATGAGATCGTGTAACTCCCGGATACCATAGGAGTGCTTTGGGTGTGCCAAACGTCACAACGTAACTGGGTGACTATAAAGGTATACTACGGGTATCTCCGAAAGTGTCTGTTGGGTTGACACGAATCAAGACTGGGATTTGTCACTCCGTATGACGGAGAGGTATCACTGGGCCCACTCCGTAATGCATCATCATAATGAGCTCAAAGTGACCAAGTGTTTGGTCACGGGATCATGCATTACGGTACAAGTAAAGTGACTTGCCGGTAACGAGATTGAATGAGGTATTGGGATACCGACGATCAGATCTCGGGCAAGTAACATACCGATTGACAAAGGGAATTGTATACGGGGTTTCTTGAATCCTCGACTTCGTGGTTCATCCGATGAGATCATCGAGGAGCATGTGGGAGCCAACATGGGTATCCAGATCCCGCTGTTGGTTATTGACCGGAGAGCGATCTCGGTCATGTCTACATGTCTCCCGAACCCGTAGGGTCTACACACTTAAGGTTCGGTGACGCTAGGGTTGTAGGGATATGTATATGCAGTAACCCGAATGTTGTTCGGAGTCCCGGATGAGATCCCGGACGTCACGAGGAGTTCCGAAATGGTCTGGAGGTAAAGAATTATATATGGCAAGTCCTGTTTCGGCCATCGGGACAAGTTTCGGGGTCACCGGTATTGTACCGGGACCACCGGAAGGGTCCCGGGGGTCCACCGGGTGGGGCCACCTGCCCCGGGGGGCCACATGGGCTGTAGGGGGTGCGCCTTGGCTTACATGGGCCAAGGGAACCAGCCCCAAGAGGCCCATGCGCCTAGGGTTTCAAGGAGGGAAGAGTCCTAGGAGGGGAAGGCACCTCCTAGGTGCCTTGGGGAGGAGGGATTCCTCCCCTTGGCCGCACCCCCCTAGGAGATTAGATCTCCTAGGGCCGGCGCCCCCCCCCCCCTTGGCCCTCCTATATATAGTGGGGGGGATGGAGGACTTCTTACTTTGATCTTTGGTGCCTCCCTCTCCCTCTCCAACACCTCCTCCTCCATAGTGCTTGGCGAAGCCCTGCCGGAGTACTGCAGCTCCATCACCACCACGCCGTCGTGCTGCTGCTGGAGCCATCTCCCTCAACCTCTCCTTCCCCCTTGCTGGATCAAGAAGGAGGAGACGTGGCTGTTCCGTATGTGTGTTGAACACGGAGGTGCCGTCCGTTCGGTGCTAGGATCTTCGGTGATTCGAATCACGTCGAGTACGACTCCCTCATCCCCGTTCTTTGAACGCTTCCGCTCGCGATCTAAAAGGTATGTAGATGCATCTAATCACTCATTGCTAGATGAACTCCTAGATGGATCTTGGTGAAACCGTAGGAAATTTTTTGTTTTCTGCAACGTTCCCCATCATTCCGGTCACCCCGCCGCGGACGAGTTGGACGACCCGCTCGACCAGCACCTTCTCTTTTGGAACTACCTTCAGGGGGGCGGGCTTCTCCACTCGAGCCAAGGAAAAGGGAGGAAGTCTAGTCGACTGACCCGGGGTCGGCTGATCCTTGCAGTAGAACCAAGTCGACTGCTAGCCCCGGATCGAGTCGGGAAGGATCATGGCTGGGAAGGTACTCTTGCTCCTCATCTGGATCCCCAAACCCCCGCACATCTGGATCACTTGTGTCCTCTCGTCACTCGGATTGGCCTTTTTGACCGACTAGAAGCGGCAGGTGAAGATGTGTTTGAAAAGACCCCAGTGCGATCGACAGCCCAAGAAATTTTCACACATCGACACGAAAGCAGCCAGATAGACTATGGTGTTTGGAGTGAAATAGTGAAGTTGAGCCCCAAAGAAATTCAAAAAACCCCGGAAGAAAGGATGGGGAGGCAGTGAGAATCCGCGATCTACGTGGGTGGCGAGGAGAACACACTCACCCTCCCTTGGCTGCGGCTCGGTTTCGTTCCCTGGGAGCCATGCCGACTTGTGGGGGATCAGTCCCCCCTCCACCAGGTCATCAAGGTCGTCCTGGGTGATTGTCGAGCGGATCCAGTCGCCCTGGATCCAGCCCGGCGGCAGGCCGGATCTTGACGAGGATCCGCCCCGGCTGGTCCGCTTGCCCTTCGACTTCGCGGTCGCCTTCTTCACGCGCTCCAGTGCCACCGTCTTCTCTTTCCCCATGGCGATGAGTCGAGCTCGAGCGAGAGTCCGGCGACGAGGGCGGAAGCGAGCGTGGCGGAGAGATCGGGAGAAGAAGAAGAGAGAATGGGAGCGCACGGGGCAGAGGCCTGGTCCGCGGCCTTTTATAAGGTCGTCCCCCGAGTGACTGACTGGTGGACCCAGATGATCTAAACAAATCCCGCAACAGTCACGCGCGCAGTACGTGGCGAAAAAGGTGGCGCGGGGATCGAGGAGACTTGCCTAATCCGTCTCGATAACCTCGGTTCCGTCCGTCTGGCACACTTCCCAAAATTCGAATCCCGCGAAATCCGCGGAGAGCAGAGCAACCTGTCAGACTGAAGACAAACATCCTCTACATCATCATTCGGAATTCTACCTTGAAAATTCACTCGACAAAACCAAGAATGGACCAAGGCGACTGAGAAAGGAGTCGACGTCGTCACCTCAACTCATTGTTCCAGAACAAGATATACTCATAGCACAAAGAATGGGTCGGAAGTGTTCCCGACTCCTTCCTCATTCAAACCCTGACCCATTCGGGGGCTAATGATGAAGCTATGTACTTAGGGTAGGGTCATGGATCTGTCCAACATACCCTCCGCAAGGACATCTCTACAAAGAATCAGAAGCAGTCGAAGAGAAACCATCATCCACTCGACCGTGAAGATGTGCTCACTCGACCACCTTGAAGACACTCGACCACCAGAAGATGAGAAACCCTCCACTCTGCAACGGTCAGGACTTAAACCATAGCTTTATGGGCATTTACAACACTTTACTGCAGACGTTACCAGTAACGCCCCTCCTTTATGAGCATTGAACCTTGTGTAACGGAGGGGAGTTGGGGTCCTGGCGTACTCTATATAAGCCACCCCCTCCTCTGGGACAGGGATTCGCACTTTCTGTAATTCACACGCATATATTCAGTCGATCGCCTCCGGGCTCCGAGACGTAGGGATGTTACTTCCTCCGAGAAGGGCCTGAACTCGTAAGACTCGTGTGTACAACTCCTCCATAGCTAGGATCTTGCCTCTATATTCCTACCCCCCTATTCTATTGTCAGTCTTAGAACCACGACAGGGAGGGAGGAGAGGGAGCGGTCATTCGACTCCCCATCTCTCCACTCTTTTTGCTTTCTCCCACTAAATTTCAGTTGGCGTAAGATACAAATACCTCACCCCAGCGTTGCTTAGCAGAAGGGCTGCACAGTGTTACAAGTTCGGCCCAGCTGATCTCAGTTTAAGTTTTTTTGGCAGATTCAAGTAATTTTTAAAATATTAATATCTTTCAAATCTTAACATCAAATTTAACATGTTATATATGGAAATCGCTCAAAAATGTGTAGATTCCAAATATGCTATTATCTTGCATGTTAATCATTTCTAAAATTATGTTCAGGATATATCCTTAATTAATACTTTTTATATGGGGTATTTTAAAAATGTCTATTATATATGTTTCCTATCCATTTAAATTGACTAAATAGGATAGTTTGATGCTCTCACAAAATCTATTATTGGCACCATATGGGATGTTCATTTCTACTTGACGCCACTGTTACTCCAGATTAATCTACTTGATGCTATTGCTACTTTTAAATTTAGCTCATGACATCAGGTCCAAATTTATTAATAATATTATTTATTCAAATTTTACTTTTGAATTTCTGAATGAACTTATAAACTGAACTAAGTTGACTCAGGACCACATCCCATGTTTCAAATTGGCACCCTACAAAATCCTACCCTCAATCGATCCATTGTTGGACATGTTGTTCATTGTTTTTGAAGCTCGCCGTTCATGCCTAATGGCCATTGGTTGTCATGTTAAAATAGAGGCGTATGTTATTGTTTGTTCTTCCATTGCAACGCACGGTCATGTTTGCTAGTATTAATACAACTTTGTAGTTTGTATCAAAATTAGAGAAAAGGGGTAGAGCGTAGGGAGGGCACCACACCAGTTGGTCTTCTGTTCCTGTTGGGTGGCACCACAGCAGTGTTGGCCAGCCGCCGGCGCAGCGGCGTCCGGCGCTCGAAAGTCACTTGTAGTTCCGCTTCTGCCCGTCGCCTCGCTGCAACCTGCAAATCAGTCGCCGCCGAGCCGCCGATTTAGTCCAAAGCAAAGGCAAGATAAAGCCAAGTGATCAGGAATAGGAAGCGGAAGTTAAGGAACGTACTACACCAAGGTTGTCATTTCATCTACAATCGCTAGGATCGATCCACCTCGTCTGCGCTGGGGCTGTCGTTTGGTCTACAATCGCTAGGATCGATCCACCTCGTCCGCGCGACGATGGCAAAGTAGTGGAAAAGTTTGGCCTAAAACTGATTTCTTTTCAGACTATACGTATACATATAAGAACCCTAGTTGGGGGCCCCAGAATTTTGGAGGCCATGTGCGAGTGCACAGCTCACACAGGCCCCTCAACATCCCTGGTGCCAGGGCTTAGCAGGTGCCCCCGCACTCGCGTGTCCCTCAATTTCCGATAAGCGAGCTGAGTGCGAAGCAATGGTTATTCACTTTGTTTGATAATCTGCCACATGCTCAGTTAATAAAGTGTGTTGATACATTATGGGAAATTTGGACAGCACGTCGGAAGGCTATCCATGAAGCAATCTTTCGGAGCCCACAATGCCATTTTCTCTTTTGTAAGAGCTTCATCTCGGAGCTTGAAATTTTGAGGGCGCCTATGCCATCTGGCGACAGGCCTCGGGCAGCAACTATCACAACAACGGGAGGCAGTAGAGGATGGAAGGCGCCAGCTGAAGGCGTCGCAAAGATCCATGTGGATGAAGGACTCGCAAGGAATGGGAGATGGGGAGCAGCAGCCTCGATTTGTCGGGATCATAACGGCAAATACCTTGGTTCGTCGGCTATGGTCTTTGATCTAATTACGGACCCTCCTATGCTAGAAGAGTTCTCTTCATCCTTAGAAGAAGGGCATCATGTGTCAAAATGGCAATTTTCCCCCTGGGGACTTACCCGTTAAGAAGCGGTGATGGGGGTCAAAATTCCACCATGTGTATAACAGGGCGGGTACCCGAGAAGCAACCGGGGCGGGGATGGGGGGCAAACTGGCTCCATGGAGCCTCCATGGATACCCTGGACTCCACCTGTCAGTGAAACAAACCACCAAATATATATACAAGCAAACCCTAAACCCGCTCGGTCGCTCCACCTCTCCACTCCACATATCCTTCTTATCTAAATATATTGTAATGTGATATTGCTGTTGAATGTGTATGCTTCCCGATTATTGTGACTATTGTGATCGTTTTATATTTATTCCAACAGTCCACATATCCTTTTTATTCTTGATTATTGTGTTGCTTATCTATGTCAAACTTCTCTAAATATTTTGTTGTGTGCCTTTGTTTTAGGACTACTTGTTTGGATCAACAATGGCATTAAGTCCAACACAATCAGATGCAACTGCATTGGCTGCGAATGGAGATACACAAGCCTCAAGTGCAGCTCCCACTCCAACGCCAAGCTCTAGTGCCAATACAACGCCAGCTGAATCTGTTGACCTGGAGGTGCCATCTAAAACAACAAGAGGAACTAAACCACAGGATGCACACAAGTTGGCTGGTGTGAAAAGAAGGCTCATGTCTAAGGTGTGGGATAAATTTGAGAGGGTTCTTGTGAACGGAAAATGGAAGGCTGAATATGAGTGGTGCCATAGTAAGCTTGTAGGAGAAACAAAGGATGGAACATCACATCTTCACGCGCATTTGACAACATGTGCTTTTAGGCAGACCACAACAGCCTGGAAGCAAGCAGAGCTGAAACTGACCAAGGCAGAAGATGGGAAAGTGAATGTGGAGAATTACATATTTGATCAAGAACTGTGTAGGAAAGAACTTGCTTTGATGATATATTGTCATGAGTACCCACTTGCTATGGTAGATCATGTAGGTTTTAGAAAGTTTTGTGCTATGTTGCAGCCTATGTTCAAGGTTGTGTGTAGAAATACCATCCGGAAAGATATTGTAGAAATGCATGAAGGGCAAAGAGATAAGTTGATCAAGTACTTTGCAAACTTCAAGAATAGAGTTGCTGTGACTTCGCATATGTGGACCGTTGGACATCAAAAGAGAGGATACATGGCTGTAACAAGTCACTACATTGATGGTTCTTGGAATCTGAAGTCATTCCTTCTAAGGTACAATACCATTGCTCCTATCTTACTGCATGTCTGAATACCTTTGCTCTTATTCATGCTTTCTAACCCAATAACTTATAATTTTGCAGGTTTGTATATGTACCAGCACCACATACATCTGAAGTGATTTGTGATGTTCTACATGAAGTTCTGGTAGAGTATCATCTTGAGAAAAAGATATCAACCATTACTCTTGATAACTTAACAACCAACGACAAGGGAGTGGAAGATCTCCTAGATAAGTTAGACTCCTCTCTCATGCTAGGTGGTAAACTGTTGCATATGCGGTGTTGTGCTCACATATTAAATCTAATTGTGAAAGATGGGCTTGTTGTTTTGGGGGATGGTATTGAGAGGGTGCGGGATAGTGTGGGGTTTGGTCAACAACTCCAAAAAGACATGAGAAGTTCGAAAAAACTTGCCGCTTGATGAACATTGAGTACTCTAGGAGATTGAACCTTGATTGTAAAACTAGGTGGAACTCCACATACATAATGCTTAGTATTGATGTGCTGTATAGGGATGTTTTTGATCGTCTTAGTCTGCGTGAAAGGCTTTTTAATTGCTGTCCAACAACTGCTGATTGGGATTTTGCCAAAGAGATGATTGTTAGGCTCAAATTATTCTATGATGTCACTACCTTATGGTCGGGAACTAGTTATGCTACAGCAAATATGTTCCTCCCTAATGTTTGTCGTATTAAGTTAGCAATTCGCAAATGGACTACACCTGATTATGAGCTGTTGCAATATATGCCCGATGAGATGAAAAAGAAGGACGAACCGATGCAACAAATGTCCGAGGAGATGAAAAAGAAGTTTCAGAAGTACTGGATATATCCATGGTCTGATGGCTATTGCCACTGTTCTTGACCCAAGGTACAAACTCCATATGGTGCAGGCTTTGTACGGTCCTCTCTATGGACCTGAGGCTGCAATTCAAGAGGTTGCGCGCGTGAAGCAATTGCTCCGAGAACTGTTGGTTCAATACCAAGATGCCTCTTCTGCGGGAACATCAAATGTTGCTAGTGCTTCACAACCCACTTCTTCAGCTTCACAGGAAGAAGTTTTTGACATATTTGAACAGTACATGTCTTCACAACCTACTGCTTCATCTTTCCTGGTTCATACAGAGCTAGACATGTATTTAGAAGAGCCAGTTTTGCCAAGAACACTTGATTTTGATATCATCAATTGGTGGAAGTTTGGGGGGATAAAATATCCAACTCTACAGCTTATTGCTCATGACATCTTGCCTATTCCGGTCACAACAGTAGCATCGGAATCTGCATTCTCTACAAGTGGTAGAATCCTTAGCCCTCACCGCAGTAGGCTTGCACCAAAGATGGTTGAAGCTATAATGTGTATGCAGGCTTGGTCTAATGCTGACATGCTAGGCAAGACAATTCAAATGTTGCTCTTTTGCTCCTATTTTACTGCTATTGTGTTGTTGTTACACTACTTATTTTTACTTAGATAATTTACTAGAATATATACCTAAATCAGTTACACTACTGCCATCTAATTTTACATTCTTTGCAATTTTAGGTGAGAACAATTCATCACTGTCTACTGAGTTTCAAACTTGTCTTGATGATGAGGACGAACCAATGGTAACTTGACATTCTCAATCTCATCTTATGTCTTGATTTCATTTGCAACTAGCACATGCAACTTTCAATCTTATGTCTTGATTTCATGCAACTTTCTAAATTATCTTGTACTATTTCCATGATCAGGATGAGGAACTCTCCACTTGCAATAACTATTAGGCTTGTTGCTTTCTTCCATGGAGTCATGAATGAATAAAATGGAGGACCGAGGAGCTACTGTGATGGGCTCTTCAAGTCTTCATTTCATTTATTCTGCTTACCATGCTTGTGTTATGTTAAGAATTAGAACTTTCGGCTTGTAATCGTACAAAGTGTTGTCGTTTGTGCCAATCGTACTTCCAGTTTATCAATTATGTGGTTAGACTTGAGTTGAGATGGTTGAATCTGTCAAACTTATTATGGTCAGACATGGGATAATTAAATTTGTCAAAATTATTGTGTTTGTGCTGCTAATTTACTGCTGTGTAATGTGTTTGTGCTTCTATACGGGAAGATTGCTACAAAAATTATTTTGGTTTGTTATGCCAATGTATTGATGTTTTGTTGCTATAACGGATGATTGAATCTGTCAAAAAAATATTGTGGTTTGTGCTCCTCTTTTACTGTTGTTGGTCTCCATGGGGATCGGGTACCCGTTGTTAGCGGGGATGGGGATTGTCCCCCCCCCCTCCCCGCCAAGGTTGGTTGGGCTAGCAGGGACGTGTATTAGCGGGTATCGGGGCGAGGATGGTGGCGTGCCCCCCGATGATCCTCGTCCCCGTTGCCATCTTGAGTCATGTGTGGCTGGGTTCACCCCACGACCCTTTTGCAATTCACTAGGAAAAAGGCCCGTGCATTGCAACGAGAGAAAGAAAATCCTCTCATATCTCTACCTGGGTCAGTTGAACAAACTGTGTGTGGCCGGTTCGCGGGTTCTAAGATTGAACCCTGCCATCGGCTATTTATTTTTTGCTAGCTCTCCGGACCTGGGCCACAATGCACCGTCAGGTGGGCTCCCTTCGTTGGGCCAAAATGGGTGATAAGTAACGAAACTAAATAGCATAAGTGAAATTAATTGAAGCGGGACCAAACAAAGCGGGACGAAACCAAGAATATCACCTCCCTTTAATAGTAGGTAGGTATAGGTATATCTCTAGCTGGGTCAGTTTAACAAACTCTGCGTGGCCGGTTCGTAGGTTATGGGATCGAACCCTGCCATTGGCTATTTTATTTTTTGCCAGCTCTCTGGACCTAGGCCACAATGCGCTGTTAGGTGGGCTTTCTTCGTTGGGCCAAAATGGATGGCAAGTAACGAAATCAAATAGTGTAAATGAAATTAATTGAAGTGGGACGAAACTAAGAATATCACCTCCCTTTAATAGTAGGTATATATATATATATATATATATATATATATATATATATATATATATATATATATATATATATATAAGTATAGATATACATATAGATATAGAGTAGGTATAGATATAGATGTAAACCTGGCAATTGAGTAATAAAGTTAGTTTACCGCTAAAAAAACGTACGTACTTTACGTCTATCCTGCTGGCTGCTGTCCACGATCATCGATCTTGCGGATTTTAATCCAGTTGTCGTCCGTCCATCCCGCCACGGTGGTGGCCTGTAACCAATCCATGTGTATATCGCTTCGTACGTACTGTGGACAGTGCTACGCCCGTACCGGACGCACGGAAGATGACAAAGACTTAGCGCACGCCATACGTCCATATGGACAAATTGAGGAGAAACTCCCATATCAATTTAATTAACTGTTCTCATAACCAATGGTGCAGCATACAAAATACATTGCTCCCGGCCGGCCATGTCGTGCGAGTGGGTCCGTGGATGTACGCGTCATGCGTGGACCATGAAGGTGATCAGGGTGGTACACTAGTACTAGCTAGCTAGGATGGTGATAGGGCTGATGCGTGCATGCATGCATCGAGCAGCCTCTAGCTAGGTATAGTAGATCAATAAGAACATCTCCAATAAGTGATATAGATGTAAAAATAGTCGAATTTTACATCATGAAGACCAAAAACAATGCTTCAACAGATAATGTAGATGTAAAAAAAAACTCTGCTTTTGCTCTAGATGTAAACTACATCACTTGGTGATGCAAATTTGCCTCACTTGGACCTCTCGTGTAAAATTCCCACCCCACGCCTGACTTCCCATCTGGCGCCGCCGGATCCCCATCGACGCCTCCCCCAACTCCACGGCTGCTAACACCGCTTCGACGCTCCTCACAATGGCCGCTTCCGCGTGTACCGCCGGTCATGCCGCGACCGCCACGGCCATGCTTGCCCCAAATCGGCGCGGTGGATTTGTTGTCCTATGTCCCGCCGCCGCCGCCGCTGGAATGGTACCACTGGCGAGGAAGAAGGCCGCCCACCTGCCGCCACCGGATCCCCAAGGACGCCTCCTCCGACCCCGTCGTGGCTTCGTCCCAAGAGAAGAAGATGAAGGCGGCCGCAGCTGCTGCTGCTTCGACGTCATCGCCCGCGGCTGCTGCTCCTGCCACGCCTCCTCCCCCACCACCTCCCCTCACGGTGCCAACCATGGTGGAGGAGCCGTTGATGCCCGTCGTCATCATCTTCAATTTTACATCACCCGTTGGAGCACTAGCTATTTTTACATCATGCATGTGTTGGAGTTGGACATTTTTTATTGTGTAAAAACCATTTTTTATGATATATTTTGACCATCTATTGGAGATGCTCTATAAGTACGTCCGGAGCAAGCTAAGCTTGTCGGAGCAGTACACATCTTGTGACGTTTGAGCGTACGTTGTCACTTTTGAGCGTCTTCGATCCTAGCCACCCTGCACGCCTGTTTCCCGTTCTATGCTTAGCTGTCCCTTCTCTTGGAGGCACACTGCACTTAATGTATTCCCTAATGTCTCATGGGGTACGGTGTAAACTTGCAATCAGAGTGAGAAACCTAGCTAGCATATATTGCTGTCTCTCTTTGAGAACCTTCTTCTACAGCTCTCCCACCCATCCCACCCTGGGATAGCGCGTTTACGATGTGCATGCGCGTCGTAGCTGTGTCTGATCTTGTGGCCACCACTGTTCTGATCTCTGCGTCCAATATATCCCTCCGTGCGTGCTAGTTGCTTTGCTCCAACTTACAGAGCTAGCTAGCATGGCAATGGAGCAGCTGGGAACCTCCACAATGCTGGTGCTATTGCTCGCCTTCATCTACCTCGTCCTCCGGCTCAGGCGCAAGACCAGCAAGCCGCACACGCTCCCGCTCCCGCCGGGCCCTGCGCCGTGGCCGGTGGTTGGCAGCTTGCCGGAGATGATGCTCAACAAGCCCGCGTTCCGGTGGATCCACCGGATGATGGAGGAGATGGGCACCGACATCACCTGCGTCCGCCTCGGCGGCGTCCACGTCGTCGCCATCACCTGCCCCACCATCGCCCGCGAGGTGCTCAGGAAGCAGGACGCCACCTTCGCCTCCCGCCCGCTAACCTTCGCTTCCGCCGCCTTCAGCCGCGGATACAAGAACGCCGTGTTGTCGCCGTTTGGGGACCAGTGGAGGAAGATGCGGCGGGTGCTCACCTCCGAGATCATCTGCCCCTCCCGCCACCGATGGCTCCACGACCGCCGCGCTGACGAGGCCGACAACCTCACCAGCTACGTCTACAACCTCGCCACCGCCGCGAAGGGGTCATCGTCAGGCAGTGGCGCGGTGGACGTGAGGCACGTCGCGAGGCACTACTGCGGCAATGTCATCCGCCGGCTCCTATTCGGCAGGCGATACTTCGGTGAGCCCGGACGCCGCGATGGCGGGCCCGGGCCCTTGGAGGTAGAGCACATGGACGCCTTGTTCACCTCCCTCGGGCTCCTCTACGCCTTCTGCGTCTCCGACTACCTTCCCTGGCTGCGCGGCTTCGACCTCGACGGCCATGAGAAGATGGTCAAGGAGGCCAACGCAACCCTGAACCGGCTGCACGACGCCGTCATCGACGAGCGATGGGGGCAGTGGAAGTCCGGCGAGAAGAAGGAGCTTGATGACTTCCTGGACGTGCTCATCACGCTCAAAGACGCCGAGGGGAAGCCGCTGCTCACCATCGAGGAGATCAAAGCACAGTCTCAGGTTGGTAACCACTTTCCAATATTATGAAGTCACATATGCATGCATGGTCAACGCATGTCAAACATTTACAAGGTGCAAAGAAAGTGGACTGGCCAACTAATGTGTTGCATACGTGGCATGTGCATGCAGGACATAACCTTTGCAGCCGTTGATAACCCATCAAACGCGGTGGAGTGGGCCCTTGCAGAGATGGCAAACGCGCCGGAGGTGATGGCGAAGGCGATGGAGGAGATGGACCGCGTGGTGGGCTGGGAGCGGCTGATGCAGGAGTCAGATATCCCCCAACTCAGCTACATTAAGGCGTGCATCCGAGAAACATTCCGGCTGCACCCTGTTGCACCTTTCAACGTGCCGCATGTCGCACTCGCCGACACCAACGTTGCTGATTACCACATACCCAAGGGAAGCCATGTCATCCTCAGCCGCACTGGACTCGGCAGGAACCCAACCATCTGGAATGAGCCGCTCCGCTTCATACCAGAGCGCCACATTAATATGACCACGGATGATGTGGCACTCACAGAGAACGAGCTGAGGTTCATCTCTTTCAGCACCGGCCGTCGTGGGTGCGTGGCGACATCGCTTGGGACGGCAATGTGCATGATGCTCTTCGGCAGGCTTCTGCAAGGGTTCACTTGGAGCAAGCCAGTTGGATTGGCGGCTATAGATCTCAGCGAGTCAGATCATGATGTGTTCCTGGCCAAGCCATTGATGATGTATGCTCAGCCGCGTCTGCCGGTGCACCTCTACCATGCCGCAGCCATCTAATATATCTTCAGAAAAATATTGTTGAAAAATAATATAGCTCAATTGATTGTCACCATGATGTGAGCCAAGATCACCTTGATCTCCACCTGAAGTAAGTTTGTGTGCATACATGTTGTTGGCCGTGACTACAACCCAGTTGGCTTGAAAATAATCATTTTCATTGATAGCCATTGATGCGGAGCATCCCACTTGATACATAAGATGAGACCTCGACTACTCTCCATGAGTGTTCATCCTTATGTACACTCCGACTACTCTCCAAGCCCCAAGGATACATAAGATGAGACCTCGACCACTTGAAAATAATATAGCTCAATTGATTGTCACCATGAGTGTTCATCCTTATGTACACTCCGATTACTCTCCAAGCCCCAAGGATACATAAGATGAGACCTCGACTATACACCATTGGACACAAGGTGAACTCGCTCCTCTTCGAACTTTCACTTTCTACATATGAGACATGGCTACTACCTCCAACGTGTGTGCTATGCATGATCAGGTACATAGAGGAAAGCCAAGGAGCCACCACATCCAACGGACGAGCTAGCGAGGACGCCAAGTACAAGGACCAAGAGAAGAAGCTCCAGCCACCGGACGACCGGTCGGGACCGGACGTCCAACGCCTGAAGACCCACCGGACGACCGGCCCGGACTGGACGACCGGCGACCCCGCACCCGAGCCAAAATGAGCGGACGTCCGACAAGTCCCGGACGTCCGACACACTCCAGCGTCCGGACGTCCGACCGTCCCCGGAAATCCAGCGCCACCTCAACCGAGACAAAACGCCGGACGTCTGACAAGTACAGGACGACCGGACCCTCGCGAGCCACCGGATGTCCGGTACCTGTCGGGTGACCGGCGCCTGTGCGCTGCCATGTGTTGGGCCGCAGCCCATGTACCCCTTCACTTACCCCTTCGTGGCCCTAGACTATATATACTCCTCCACCTCCACCATTTGAGGGTTAGCAAAGGATTAGCTCATATTTTGTGTGAGAGCTTTGCTCATCCACTTGGTTACCTTCTCCTCGGAGATTCGAGCCTCCACCGGAGAAGATCCCCCAAGCGGAGTCAAGACCCCTCTTTAGGGAAGAACTCAAGACCTCCTCACGGAGAAGACCGGTTACCGTGTATCGTCCGTTGTTGACTTTAGATCGTGTATCTTCTCTTATGTATTCGAGGATCTAGCACATGTGTAACTTGTTGTTGCTAGTTTGAGTGTTCCTCTTGTGTTTCGCCTTGTGTTTTCTCTCTTTTCCCTCTCGTGTTCCTCGAGTTCTTCGCGGGATCCGCTCCTTTCGTGAAAGATCGACCGATTAGGGTTCTACCCTACATCATCTTGATATCATGAGCCATGTTGATCACGATTTCGGAGCCTCCCCTCGTTGTTTTCTAGCCTAATTTTGTTGTGTTATTCCCCAATTTCGAAAATCCCCACCAAAAATAGCCCCAATTTTTTGTGATTTGTTGGTTTGACGAAGTTTTGTTGGATTTGATCCATAGATTTGCTTGGTTTCAAGTGGATCCAGCATCTCCCCAAGTTTTTGTTGGGGAACGTAGCAGAATTTTAATATTTTCTATGCATCACCAAGATCAATCTATGGAGTCATCTAGCAACGAGGGAGAGAATGGTGCATCTACATACCCTTGTAGATCGCGCGCGGAAGCGTTCAAGAGAACGGGGTTGATGGAGTCGTACTCGTCGTGATCCAAATCACCGATGACCTAGCGCCGAACGGACGGCACCTCCGCGTTCAACACACGTACGGTTGGAAGACGTCTCCTCCAACTTGATCCAGCAAGGGGGAAGGAGAGGTTGATGGAGATCCAGCAGCACAACGGCGTGGTGGTGGAAACTATGGCGATCTCGGCAGGGCTTCGCCGAGCACTACGAGAAGGAGAGGTGTCACGGGAGGGAGAGGGAGGCGCCAGGGGCTAGGGTGCGGCTGCCCTCCCTCCCCCCACTATATATAGGGTCCCTAGGGGCGCCGGCCCTAGGAGTGTTGGAAATATGCCCTAGAGGCAATAATAAATTAGTTATTATTATATTTCCTTGTTCATGATAATCGTTTATTATCCATGCTAGAATTGTATTGATAGGAAACTCAGATACATGTGTGGATACATAGACAACACCATGTCCCTAGTAAGCCTCTAGTTGACTAGCTCGTTGATCAATAGATGGTTACGGTTTCCTGACCATGGACATTGGATGTCATTGATAACAGGATCACATCATTAGGAGAATGATGTGATGGACAAAGACCCAATCCTAAGCGTAGCACAAGATCATGTAGTTCGTATGCTAAAGCTTTTCTAATGTCAAGTATCATTTCCTTAGACCATGAGATTGTGCAACTCCCGAATACCGTAGGAGTGCTTTGGGTGTACCAAACGTCACAACGTAACTGGGTGGCTATAAAGGTACACTACATGTATCTCCAAAAGTGTCTGTTGGGTTGGCACGAATCGAGACTGGGATTTGTCACTCTGTGTAAACGGAGAGGTATCTCTGGGCCCACTCGGTAGGACATCATCATAATGTGCATAATGTGATCAAGGAGTTGATCACGGGATGATGTGTTATGGAACGAGTAAAGAGACTTGCCGGTAACGAGATTGAACAAGGTATCGGGATACCGACGATCGAATCTCGGGCAAGTATCGTACCGATAGACAAAGGGAATTGTATACGGGATTGATTAAGTCCTTGACATCGTGGTTCATCCGATGAGATCATCGTGGAACATGTGGGAGCCAACATGGGTACCCAGATCCCGCTGTTGGTTATTGACCGGAGGACGTCTCGGTCATGTCTGCATGTCTCCCGAACCCGTAGGGTCTACACACTTAAGGTTCGGTGACGCTAGGGTTATAGAGATATTAGTATGCGGTAACCCGAAAGTTGTTCGGAGTCCCGGATGAGATCCCGGACATCACGAGGAGTTCCGGAATGGTCCGGAGGTAAAGAATTATATATAGGAAGTGCTATTTCGGCCATCGGGACAAGTTTCGGGGTCACCGGTGTTGTACCGGGACCACCGGAAGGGTCCCGGGGGTCCACCGGGTGGGGCCACCCACCCCGGGGGGCCACATGGGCTGTACGGGTGTGCGCCTTGGCCTATATGGGCCAAGGGCACCAGCCCCAAGAGGCCCATGCGCCAAGAGATGAGGAAAGGAAGAGTCCTAAAGGGGGAAGGCACCTCCGAGGTGCCTTGGGGAGGATGGACTCCTCCCTGGCCGCACCCTTCCTTGGAGGAAGGGCCAAGGCTGTGCCCCCCCTCTCCCTTGGCCCTATATATAGTGGGGGAGAAGGGAGGGCAACCATACCTAAGCCCTGGCGCCTCCCTCTCCCTCCCATGACACATATCCCTCCTCCCGCAGCGCTTGGCGAAGCCCTATTGGAATCCCGCTACTTCCACCACGCCGTCGTGCTGCTGGATCTCCATCAACCTCTCCCCCCCCTTGCTGGATCAAGAAGGAGGAGACGTCGCTGCTCCGTACGTGTGTTGAACGCGGAGGTGCTGTCCGTTCGGCGCTAGGATCATCGGTGATTTGGATCACGACGAGTACGACTCCATCAACCCCGTTCTCTTGAACGCTTCCGCGCGCGATCTACAAGGGTATGTAGATCCACTCCTCCCTCGTTGCTAGATGACTCCATAGATTGATCTTGGTGACATGTAGGAAAATTTTGAATTATTGCTACCTTACCCAATAGTGGCATCATGAGCTAGGTCTATGCGTAGTTTCTATGCACGTGTAGAACACAAAGTAGTTGTGGGCGTTGATTTTGTTCAATATGCTTACCATTACTAGTCCAATCTTGATTCGGTGGCATTGTGGGATGAAGCGGCCCGGACCGACCTTACACGTACTCTTACGTGAGACTGGTTCCACCGACTGACATGCACTAGTTGCATAAGGTGGCTAGCGGGTGTGTGTCTCTCCCACTTTAGTCGGATCGGATTCGATGAAAAGGGTCCTTATGAAGGGTAAATAGCAATTGGCATATCACGTTGTGGTCTTTGCGTAGGTAAGAAACGTTCTTGCTAGAAACCCATAGCAGCCACGTAAAACATGCAAACAACAATTAGAGGACGTCTAACTTGTTTTTGCAGGGTATGCTATGTGATGTGATATGGCCAAGAAGAATGTGATGAATGATATGTGATGTATGAGATTGATCATGTTCTTGTAATAGGAATCACGACTTGCATGTCGATGAGTATGACAACCGGCAGGAGCCATAGGAGTTGTCTTTATTTATTTATGACCTGCGTGTCAACATAAACGTCATGTAATTACTTTACTTTATTGCTAACCATTAGCTGTAGTAGTAGAAGTAATAGTTGGCGAGACAACTTCATGAAGACACGATGATGGAGATCATGGTGTCATGCCGGTGACGATAATGATCATGGAGCCCCGAAGATGGAGATCAAAAGGAGCAATATGATATTGGCCATATCATGTCACTATTTGATTGCATGTGATGTTTATCATGTTTATGCATCTTGTTTACTTAGAACGACGGTAGTAAATAAGATGATCCCTCATAATAATTTCAAGAAAGTGTTCCCCCTAACTGTGCACCGTTGCGACAGTTTGTTGTTTCGAAGCACCACATGATGATCGGGTGTTAGATTCTAACGTTCACATACAACGGGTGTAAGACAGATTTACACACGCGAAACACTTAGGTTGACTTGACGAGCCTAGCATGTACAGACATGGCCTCGGAACACAAGAGACCGAAAGGTCGAGCATGAGTCGTATAGTAGATACGATCAACATGAAGATGTTCACCGATGATGACTAGTCCGTCTCACGTGATGATCGGACACGGCCTAGTTGACTCGGATCATGTAATCACTTAGATGACTAGAGGGATGTCTATCTGAGTGGGAGTTCATAAGATGAACTTAATTATCCTGAACATAGTCAAAAGGTCTTCGCAAATTATGTCGTAGCTCGCGCTTCAGTTCTACTGTTTAGATATGTTCCTAGAGAAAATTTAGTTGAAAGTTGATAGTAGTAATTATGCGGACTAGGTCCATAAACTGAGGTTTGTCCTCATTGCTTCATAGAAGGCTTATGTCCTTAATGCACCGCTCAGTGTGCTGAACCTCGAACGTCGTCTGTGGATGTTGCGAACATCTGACATACACATTTTGATAACTACGTGATAGTTCAGTTAAACGGTTTAGAGTTGAGGCACCGAAGACGTTTTGAAACATCGCAGAACATATGAGATGTTCCAAGTACTGAAATTCGGATTTCAGGCTCGTGCCCACGTCAAGAGGTATAAGACCTCCGACGATTTTCTTAGCCTGCAAACTAAGGGAGAAAAGCTTAATTGTTGAGCTTGTGCTCAGATTGTCTGAGTACAACAATCATTTGAATCAAGTGGGAGTTGATCTTCCAGATGAGATAGTGATGGTTCTCCGAAGTCATTACCACCAAGCTGCTTGAGCTTCATGATGAACTATAATATATCAGGGACATATATGACGATCTTTGAGATATTCGCGATGTTTGACACCACAAAAGTAGAAATCAAGAAGGAGCATCAATTGTTGATGGTTGGTGAAAGCACTAGTTTCAAGGAGGGCAAGGGCAAAAAGGATGCTTCATGAAACGGCAAATCAGCTGCTGCTCTAGTGAAGAAACCCAAGGTTGAACCCAAACCCGAGACTAAGTGCTTCTGTAATAAGGGGAATAGCCACTGGAGCAGAATTACCCTAGATACTTGGTAGATGAGAAGGCTGGCAAGGTCGATAGAAGTATATTGGATATACATTGTGTTAATGTGTACTTTACTAGTACTCCTAGTAGCACCAGGGTATTAGATACTGGTTCGGTTGCAAAATGTTGGTAACTCGAAATAAAATCTACGGAATAAACGGAGACTAGCTAAAGGTGAGCTGACGATATGGGTTGGAAGTGTTTCCAATGTTGATATGATCAAAGCATCACACGCTCCCTCTACCATCGAGATTGGTGTTTGCGTTGAGCATAGACATGATTGGATTATGTCTATCGCAATACAATTATTCATTTAAGGAGAATAACGGTTACTCTGTTTATTTGAATAATATCTTCAATGGTCTTGCACCTAAAATGAATGGTTCATTGAATCTCGATCATAGTGATACAGATGTTCATGCCAAAAGATATAAGATAGTAATGATAGTACCACCTACTTGTGGTACTGCCACTTAAGTCATATCGGTATAAAACGCATGAAGAGGCTCCATGTTGATGGATCTTTGGACTCACTCATTTTTTGAAAAGTTTGAGACATGCGAACCATGTCTATTGGTGTATATGCATGAAGAAACTCCATGCAAATGGACCGTTTGGACTCACTTGATTTTGAATCACTTGAGACATGCAAATCATACCACATGGGCAAGATGACTGAAAGCCTCGTTTTCAGTAAAATGGAACTAGAAAGCAACTTGTTGGAAGTAATACATTTTGATGTGTGCAGTCCGATGAGTGCTGAGGCGTGTAGTGGATATCGTTATGTTCTTACTTCATAGATGATTTGAGTACATGTTGAGTACATTTACTTGATGAACCACGAGTCTGAATTATTGAAAGGTTCAAGTAATTTCAGGGTGAAGTTGAAAGATCGTCGTGACAAGAGGATAAAATGTCTATGATATGATCATAGAGATGAATATCTGAATTACGAGTTTGGCACATAATTAAGACATTGTGGAAATTGTTTCACAACCAATACAGCCAGGAACACCATGGTGTGATGGTGTGTCCATACATCATAACTGCACCCTATTGGATATGATGCATACCATGATGTCTCTTATCAAATTACCATGATAGTTTATGGGTTAGGCATTAGAGACAACCACATTCACTTTAAAAGGGCACCACGTAGTTCCGATGAGATGACACCGTATGAACTATGGTTTAGAGAAACCTAAGCTGTCATTTCTTAAAGTTTGGGGCTGCGACGCTTATGTGAAAAAGTTTCAGGCTGATAAGCTCGAACCCAAAGCGGATAAATGCATCTTCATAGGACACCCAAAACAGTTGGGTATACCTCCTATCTCAGATTCGAAAGCAATAAGGGATTGTTTCTAGAATCGGGTCCTTTCTCGAGGAAAAGTTTCTCTCGAAGGAATTGAGTGTGAGGATGGTGGAGACTTGATGAGGTTGTTGAACCGTCTCTTCAACTAGTGTGTGGCAGGGCACAGGAAGTTGTTCCTGTGGCACCTACACCAATTGAAGTGGAAGCTTATGATAGTGATCATGAAACTTCAGATCAAGTCACTACCAAACCTCGTGGGATAACAAGGATGCGTACTACTTCAGAGTGGTACGTAATCCTGTCTTGGAAGTCATGTTGCTAGACAACAATGAACCTACGAGCTATGGAGAAGCGATGGTGGGCCCAGATTCCGATAAATGGCTCGAGGCCATAAAATCCGAGAGAGGATCCATGTATGAAAACAAAGTGTAGACTTTGGCAGAACGGCTCGATGGTCGTAAGGCTATTGGGTACAGATGGATTTTAAAAGGAAGACGGACAATAATGGCAAGTATCACCATTAAGAAAGATCGACTTGTCGTTAAGATATTTTCCGACAAGTTCAAGGAGTTGACTACGATGAGACTTTCTCACTCATAGCGATGCTAAGAGTCTGTTGGAATTATATTAGCGATTACTGCATTATTTATGAAATATTGTAGATAGGATGTCAAAACATTATTTCCTCGACGTTTTGAGGAAAGGTTGTATGTGATACAAACCGAAAGGTTTTGTCAATCCTGAAAGATGCTAATAAGTATGCAAAGCTCCAGCAATCCCTCTAGGGATTGGAGTAAGCATCTCGGAGTTGGAATGTATGCTTTGATGATGATCAAAGATTTTGGGTTTATACAAATTTTATGAGAAACTTGTATTTCCAAAGAAGTGAGTGGGAGCACTATAGAATTTCTGATGAGTATATGTTGTTAACATATTGTTGATCAAAAATGACGTAGAATTTCTGGAAAGCATATAGGGTTATTTGGAAAGTGTTTTTTAATGGAAAGCCTGGATTAAGCTGCTTGAACATTGAGCATCAAGATCTATAAGGATAGATCAAAACGCTTAATGGTACTTTCAGATGAGCACATACCTTGACATGATCTTGAAGGTGTTCAAGATGGATCAGTCAAAGGAGTTCTTGCCGGAGTTGTAAGGTATGAAGTTAAGACTTAAAGCTCGACCACGGCAGAATAGAGAGAAAGGACGAAGGTCGTCCCCTATGCTTAAGACATAGGCTCTACAGTATGCTATGTTGTGTACCGCACCTGAAATGTGCCTTGCCATGAGTCAGTCAAGGGGTACAAGAGTGATCTAAGAATGGATCACAAGACAGCGGTCAAAATTATCTTTAGTAACTAGTGGACTAAGGAATTTTCTCGATTATGGAGGTGGTAAAAGAGTTAGTCGTAAAGGGTTACGGTGATGCAAACTTTGACACTAATCGAGATTATTCTGAGTAGTAAAATGGATTCGTATAGTAGAACAGTTATTTGGAATAGCTCCAAATGTAGCGTAGTAGCTGCATCTACAAGATGACATAGAGATTTGCGAAGTACATACGGATCTGAAAGATTCAGACCCGTTGACTATAACTTCTCTCACAGGCATAACATGTTCAATCCCAGAACTCATCGAGTGTTAATCACATGGTAATGTGAACTAGATTATTGACTCTAGTAAACTCTTTGGGTGTTAGTCACATGGGGATGTGACCTTGAGTGTTAATCACATATCGATGTGAACTGGATTATTGACTCTAGTGCAAGTGGGAGACTGTTGCAAATATGCCCTAGAGGCAATAATAAATTAGTTATTATTATATTTCCTTGTTCATGATAATCGTTTATTATCCATGCTAGAATTGTATTGATAGGAAACTCAGATACATGTGTGGATACATAGACAACACCATGTCCCTAGTAAGCCTCTAGTTGACTAGCTCGTTGATCAATAGATGGTTACGGTTTCCTGACCATGGACATTGGATGTCATTGATAACGGGATCACATCATTAGGAGAATGATGTGATGGACAAAGACCCAATCCTAAGCGTAGCACAAGATCATGTAGTTCGTATGCTAAAGCTTTTCTAATGTCAAGTATCATTTCCTTAGACCATGAGATTGTGCAACTCCCGAATACCGTAGGAGTGCTTTGGGTGTACCAAACGTCACAACGTAACTGGGTGGCTATAAAGGTACACTACATGTATCTCCAAAAGTGTCTGTTGGGTTGGCACGAATCGAGACTGGGATTTGTCACTCTGTGTAAACGGAGAGGTATCTCTGGGCCCACTCGGTAGGACATCATCATAATGTGCATAATGTGATCAAGGAGTTGATCACGGGATGATGTGTTATGGAACGAGTAAAGAGACTTGCCGGTAACGAGATTGAACAAGGTATCGGGATACCGACGATCGAATCTCGGGCAAGTATCGTACCGATAGACAAAGGGAATTGTATACGGGATTGATTAAGTCCTTGACATCGTGGTTCATCCGATGAGATCATCGTGGAACATGTGGGAGCCAACATGGGTACCCAGATCCCGCTGTTGGTTATTGACCGGAGGACGTCTCGGTCATGTCTGCATGTCTCCCGAACCCGTAGGGTCTACACACTTAAGGTTCGGTGACGCTAGGGTTATAGAGATATTAGTATGCGGTAACCGAAAGTTGTTCGGAGTCCCGGATGAGATCCCGGATGTCACGAGGAGTTCCGGAATGGTCCGGAGGTAAAGAATTATATATAGGAAGTGCTATTTCGGCCATCGGGACAAGTTTCGGGGTCACCGGTGTTGTACCGGGACCACCGGAAGGGTCCCGGGGGTCCACCGGGTGGGGCCACCCACCCCGGGGGGCCACATGGGCTGTAGGGGTGTGCGCCTTGGCCTATATGGGCCAAGGGCACCAGCCCCAAGAGGCCCATGCGCCAAGAGATAAGGAAAGGAAGAGTCCTAAAGGGGGAAGGCACCTCCGAGGTGCCTTGGGGAGGATGGACTCCTCCCTGGCCGCACCCTTCCTTGGAGGAAGGGCCAAGGCTGCGCCCCCCCTCTCCCTTGTCCCTATATATAGTGGGGGAGAAGGGAGGGCAACAATACCTAAGCCCTGGCGCCTCCCTCTCCCTCCCATGACACATATCCCTCCTCCCGCAGCGCTTGGCGAAGCCCTGTTGGAATCCCGCTACTTCCACCACGCCGTCGTGCTGCTGGATCTCCATCAACCTCTCCTCCCCCCTTCCTGGATCAAGAAGGAGGAGACGTCGCTGCTCCGTACGTGTGTTGAACGCGGAGGTGCCGTCCGTTCGGCGCTAGGATCATCGGTGATTTGGATCATGACGAGTACGACTCCATCAACCCCGTTCTCTTGAACGCTTCCGCGCGCGATCTACAAGGGTATGTAGATCCACTCCTCCCTCGTTGCTAAATGACTCCATAGATTGATCTTGGTGACACGTTGGAAAATTTTGAATTATTGCTACATTACCCAACAAGGAGATCCAAGATCCAAGGGGGGGGGCGGCCAAGGGGGTGGCTTGCCCCCCAAGCCAAGTGGGGCGCCCCCACCCCTAGGGTTTCTAACCCTAGGCGCAGGGGTAGGCCCAAGGGGGGCGCACCAGCCCAGTAGGGGCTGGTTCCCCTCCCACTTCAGCCCATGGGGCCCTCCGGGATAGGTGGCCCCACCCGGTGGACCCCCGGGACCCTTCCGATGGTCCCGGTACAATACCGATTACCCCCGAAACTTTCCCGATGGCCGAAACTTGACTTCCTATATATAAATCTTCACCTCCGGACCATTCCGGAACTCCTCGTGACGTCCGGGATCTCATCCGGGACTCCGAACAACTTTCGGGTTACCGTATACTAATATCTCAACAACCCTAGCGTCACCGAACCTTAAGTGTGTAGACCCTACAGGTTCAAGAGACACGCAGACATGACCGAGACGACTCTCCGGTCAATAACCAACAGCGGGATCTGGATACCCATGTTGGCTCCCACATGCGCCTCGATGATCTCATCGGATGAACCACGATGTCAAGGATTCAATCAATCCGTATACAATTCCCTTTGTCAATCGGTACGTTACTTGCCCGAGACTCGATCGTCGGTATCCCAATACCTCGTTCAATCTCGTTACTGGCAAGTCACTTTACTCGTACTGTAATGCATGATCCCGTGATCAACCACTTGGTCACATTGAGCTCATTATGATGATGCATTACCGAGTGGGCCCAGAAATACCTCTCCGTCATACGGAGTGAAAAATCCCAGTCTCGATTTGTGCCAACCCAACAGACACTTCGGAGATACATGTAGTGTACCTTTATAGTCACTCAGTTATGTTGTGACGTTTGGCACACCCAAAGCACTCCTACGGTATCCGGGAGTTGCACAATCTCATGGTCTAAGGAAATGATACTTGACATTCGCAAAAGCTATAGCAAACGAACTACACGATCTTTGAGCTATGCTTAGGATTGGGTCTTGTCCATCACATCATTCTCGTAATGATGTGATCCCGTTATCAATGACATCCAATGTCCATAGTCAGGAAACCATGACTATCTTTTGATCAACGAGCTAGTCAACTAGATGCTCACTAGGGACGTGTTGTGGTCTATGTATTCACACATGTATTACGATTTCCAGATAACAAAATTATAGCATGAACAATAGACAATTATCATGAACAAAGAAATATAATAATAACCATTTTATTATTGCCTCTAGGGCATATTTCCAACTGTCTCCCACTTGCACTAGAGTCAATAGTCTAGTTACATTGTGATGAATCTAACACCCATGCAGTTCTGGTGTTGATCATGTTTTGCTCTAGGGAGAGGTTTAGTCAACGGATCTGCCACATTCAGGTCCGTATGTACTTTACAAATATCTATGTCTCTATTTTGAACACTTTCACAAATGGTGTTGAAGCGACGCTTGTTATGCCTGGTCTTCCTGTGAAACCTGGGCTCCTTGGCAAGGGCAATAGCTCCAGTGTTGTCACAGAAGAGAGTCATCGGGCCTGACGCATTGGGTATGACTCCTAGGTCGGTGTCGGTGTCAAAACCGGCGGATCTCAGGTAGGGGGTCCCGAACTATGCGTCTAGGCCGGATGGTAACAGGAGGCAAGGGACACGAAGTTTTACCCAGGTTCGGGCCCTCTTGATGGAGGTAAAACCCTACGTCCTGCTTGATTAATGTTGATGATATGGGTAGTACAAGAGTAGATCTACCATGAGATCAGAGAGGCTAAACCCTAGAAGCTAGCCTATGGTATGATTGTTGTTCTATATGTTGTCCTACGGACTAAAACCCTCCGGTTTATATAGACACCGGAGAGGGTTAGGGTTACACAAAGTCGGTTACAATGGCAGGAGATCTACATATCCGTATTGCCAAGCTTGCCTTCCACGCCAAGGAAAGACCCTGCCGGACACGGGACGAAGTCTTCATTCTTGTATCTTCATAGTCCAGGAGTCCGGCTGAAGGCATAGTCCGGCCATCCGGACACCCCCTAATCCAGGACTCCCTCAGTAGCCCCTGAACCAGGCTTCAATGACGACGAGTCCGGCGCGCAGATTGTCTTCGACATTGCAAGGAGGGTTCCTCCTCCAAGCACTTCATAGAAGATTTTGAACACAAAGATAGTGTCCGGCTCTGCAAAATAAGTTTCCACATATTGCCATAGAGAGAATAATATTTACACAAATCTAATCTGCTGACGTATTTCGTAGTGTGACATCGCACCACGGCCAAGCCTTTATTCGAATCGTTTTATTATCCCACCTCAGCATGTCATGCGAGGCGATTTCCTTGGCACATCTCGTCGAAGCAGAGATCGTGTCCCCTTATTCCGGGATTCTCATCAATACGGGCGTGGGTAACCCAACCGCGCCATTGATTACGGCGCTTGGGGATAAGCGAGCTTTACCAGGCTGGTGGGGGCACGTAGTTGCGTCCACCCATATAAGGGGATAAGGATCCGCCTTTTTACCTACGCCTTCTTCCTCCTTTGCCTATCCATTTTTGCGCACTCGAGCTCCAGCGCCCAAGTCCGCACTCCCCACCTCAACCTTCTCCAGCCATGTCCGGAGTGGGAGGAAAGTGGATGGTCTCCTCCATTACGGAGGGACACATAAAAAAACTAAGGAAGGCCGGATACTTGTCTAACGACATTGCACACCGGCTTCCCGAAGAGGGGCAGCTCATCCCCACCCCTAGGCCCCATGAGAGGGTGGTGTTCCTCCCCCATTTCCTCCGCGGACTGGGCTTCCCTCTCCACCCATTTGTATGGGGCTCATGTTCTACTACGGCCTATATTTCCATGATCTGGCCCCGAATTTCATCCTCAACATCTCGGCGTTTCTCGTCATGTGCGAGGCTTTCCTCCGCATCCGCCCCCATTTCGGCCTATGGCTCAAGACTTTCAATGTCAAGCCGAAGGTGGTGCACGGCAACCAGGCGGAGTGCGGAGGCGCCATGGTGGGCAAGATGCCCAACGTCTTATGGCTCGAGGGCTCCTTTGTGGAGACCCTGAAGGGGTGGCAATCGGGGTGGTTTTACATCACCGAGCCGCGCGACCCTGAATGGGTCGCAGCCCACGAGTTCCGATCCGGACCCCCTACGTGGCTCACCTCCTAGAAAGAGACGGGCCTGTCGTGGGGTAAAAAAGGAGAGCTGACCAGACTCCAAACATGCGTCCAAACCCTGGTGGACAAGAAGCTCAAACTTGTCAACGTAGTCCAGGTTATGCTCATCCGCCGGATCCTCCCATGTCAACAATGGGCTTTCAACCTATGGGAGTTCGACCCGGCACGGCACCGAACTCTGAGCAGGCTCTTCGACACGATGTACGAAGATGCCTGGAAGGTGCTTTTCAAGGGCGCCGAGGACCCCGCATCCGCTACCGAGGATTGCGGATTCAGCACGCAGCATCACGTTCATGCGGTAAGCTATTTTTACCTTTTACAGGGTATTAGTTTTTCATAGTTTGACTCCATGCGGGATCTAAGCTCCCTTACCTTTGACAGGATTGGCAGGAGACGTCCGGACAGATCAACTGTCCGGCTCCTTTGCCCGAAGGCCCAGTGGACGCTCGTTTGGCGAAGCTGCTGGTTCCGGCACCCTATGTGGTGCCGGAGAAGAAGGCCAAGAAGAAGGCCACGAGGACTCGAAAGAGTGCCCGACTCCTGGAGGTGTCGGATCCATCATCCGACGACTCCAAGACGCACTCCTCCCATGAAGACGAGGAGGAGGAAGAAGAGACCCCTCCCCCTCCAGCGGGGGAAGGGAAGAAAAGGAAGGCCGCCCCAACTGGGGAGGCCGAAGGGTCCAAGAAGGGAAAAACCCTTCCTCCGGACTACTCCACCAATGCCGACAACGGCGAAGAGGAGTGGCCGCTCAGGGCCAAGCCCCTGGCGAAATCGTAAGTATCCGGATACCAGAGTAATTCATAGTATTCCTGTATTGCACAGCTTTCCCTTATGTCGAATATGATTATGCAGCCACCCAAAGACCGGCTCGACGCGTCGTTGAGCGGTTCACTGGACTCGTCGGATGTGAATTCGCTTCCGACGGCTTCCTCCCCCCGCCCTACGGACGACGCCGAAGTGTTGTCCCAACAGGTTCCATGCCAGGAGGAGGTGGTCCTGGAGGCGCCGCAAGGCGACCTCTCGGACTCCAGTAGTGAAGGGGATAAAAACTCCCAGGGCTCCAAGTCCGGCTCTAGGCCGGACACCGCTCCGGAACCTTCAAAGGTTCCACAGTCCGGCGGGCGACCTCCTTTCAAGAGGAGCAGGCCCTCCGTGCCGGTGACCCCCATCCAACCGGAGGTGCCGGACAATCTGTTGGAGGCGCTCAAAGGCGCCTCCATCGACGAGGAGCACCGCACCATTATGAGTGCGGTGGTCCGGAAGGTTCAGTCCGCCAAGAACGGAATGACTGAAGCTTGTGCTAGCCTTTTAACAGGCTTTGAGGTAAGTAAAGAATGTGTAAATAATATTACTGCATAGACAGTAGCCCCTGATGCTTTGTTTGGCGTTCGGGAAGAAAAGCCGAATGGAGGATCAAATAAAATTCGCAGAAGTCTAACAAAAAGGAGTCAATATGCGTATGCAGGCTTCTCTGCTGGCGTCCGCCGCACTAACTGCGGAAGTGGACACGCTAAAGCAGAACCTCGAGCAGTCCGAGCAAGAGCTCGGGCATGCCAAGAAGCATCTCGAGGACAAGGAAGGTAAGAAATACCTTGTTTAAATATATATAAAAAGGTGCAATTGCAAAAAATGACAGGATTATTGTGGCTATTGTAGGGGCCACGTCTGAGGTGGCGACCCTTAAGCAAGCGCTGCTTGAGGCCGAGAAGAGGGCGGCCACGGAGTGCACCGAGCGGGAGAAGTATGAGGCTGAGGTTGGCAAGGTGCGGCAAGAGCTCCAGGCTCCCATGAAAAAACATAAGAGTTTGGAGCTTGACTCAAAGACGCGAGCGTCCGAGCTCGCGGTGGCTATTGAAAATGCCAAGTCTGCCAAGGCCGAATCCCAGAAGACCCTCCAGGAGTTGGATGAGGTGAAAAATATAGCGGCGGGTAAGTTATTTTTTATGCAAAGCAAACACATAAACATGAGTTACCTATTACTTACCCGAATCCGGAGCTCTCCAGGAGGATTCGCAGATCTTCCCCGTAGCGTGTCCGATGCCGCCGCATTCTATCGAGCCGAGGAGGGCAGCTCGACAGAGAAGGTGTTCTGGTCTCAGTATGCTGAGGCCGGACACCCCGTGCCCCTGAGTGACCAGCTGAAGCAACTGGTCGAGCTCCACAAGGCGGCCGAACAGGCCATGAAGGGCCTCATAGTTCGGCTGTGGCCTAGGGAGGCTCTGCCTGGGAGCTATTTTGGGCTGGTGCGGCGGCTGGTGGGGGCTTGTCCAAGGCTCGAAGTCATCAAGCGCTTCGTCTGCATTGAAGGTGCACGTAGGGCCCTTGCCCGTTCTAAGGTGCACTGGGGCAAGCTGGATGCTGAGAAGCTTGTAAAGGACGGGCCACCGCCGGGGAAGGAGCATCGCAAGCCCGAGAATTATTATAAGGATGTTCTGAAGGGTGCCTGCCTTATGGCGGATGAATGTTCCAGGGATGTAATTTTTGAGTAAAACTTGCTCGTTTTGTCCTGTGCGCTGAAAACTTGTTCAGATGCGCTAAGCAATGCTGTTGGAATTTAAAATATTACCTTCTGTGCGGCTGTTTATCAATTCTGAGAGATGGCGAGTCGTCGGCTTCTGCCCCCGTGCCACTAGTGCTGGGGTGTTCGGGGATAAACCTGAGCGCTCTTTTTCCCATGTTTGGGTCCTTTGAGGGAGGCGCTCAGCACAACGAACAAGGCAATTGGACTATAATGCTTGAACACTCTCACTTAGCCATAGAATTCTATAATTTTAGATTTCGGCGAAGCCCCTAGTATTCGGAAGACCGAGTTCGGGGCGCTATCCACGCCTTGGCCGGACAGAGCCGACTCCTCGCTCTAAGCGGCATAAGTCTTTAGGGACTCGAAAAACCTCTCGAACAGCGATCAACTCTCGCTTCATCATGACAGTCAGTTTTAGCTTTCTCTACTGAGGTGCTCGACCCAGCTCAACTAGGGCACAATCGCAGTAGTTCTCCTAGTGCTACCTTAGCCGATATAGCGGAACGTAAGGCACCAAAACATAGGAGCCGGGCAAACCCAACTATTGACCCAAGACATGATTCGGAGCCGATGCATATAATGCTATAAGTTCGGGGTGCCGCACTTGTTAAAGTATCCGGACTTCTCACACCATATTGAGGGGTACTAAAGCCCCTGGCGTATTTTGGCCGTAACAAAGTGTACGGGTGCAACATCTGTTAAGGAACATATATTTGTAAAAAAAAGAGTAATGCAAAAATAGACAAAAGCTATGCATCGTTTATTAAAAAGGGGGCTGCGATCAAAGCAGAACGATACAAACAGTGCGATAAGCAAAAGGTTGGACTATTTAACATCTCCGTTCCAGGGGCAGGGTGCGGAATGGTATGCGAAACAGGTATATTGCTCATGATAGAGATCACCTGGGAGTTCCGTAATGCGGCATGGCTTGTCTGCTTCCCTGGTTCTTGCATCGTTTGTGCGGCAATTGAACTGCCGGACAGGCCTTCCGAAGAATGGAGTCCTGAAAGTAAGAGAAAATTAAAAAATCGGCAGCCCCTAGTGCGGTTTAAGTCATGTTTCGGGCGTGTCGTGATGGTGCCCCTCCCCCTGTACCCATGGTATTTCTAGAGCGTAGTTATGTACGCGAAGCACTGGTGTCGCATGTTTGCGAGGGCTGGGGTTGGGGCTGCATTGCTATGCCTGCTCGGACCGTGCCAGGCGGTCTTGTTGTAGGATACTCCGGGCGCGCTTGACGGTGTCCAGACGTTTAATGGCCAGACTGGAGACCTGCCTGGGGAGGTTGCTTTGTACTTCCGCTGCAAGGGCCATCGTGTGATCCTCCGTTCGGAGGGAGCGTTCGGTGTTTCCATTGACCGTAATTACTCCTCGAGGGCCTAGCATCTTGAGCTTAAGGTATGCGTAGTGCGGTACCGCATTGAACTTGGTGAATACGGTTCACCCGAGCAGTGCGTGATAGCCACTGCGGAATGGGACTATGTCGAAGATTAACTCCTCGCTTCGGAAATTATCCGGGGATCCGAAGACCACTTCAAGTGTGACTGAGCCTGTACAGTTGGCCTCTACACCTGGTATTACGCCTTTAAAGGTCGTTTTGGTGGGCTTAATCCTCGAGGGCTCTATGCCCATTTTCCGCACTGTATCCTGGTAAAGCAGGTTCAGGCTGCTGCCACCGTCCATAAGGACTCTAGTCAGATGAAATTCGTCAATAATTGGGTCTAGAACCAATGCGGCGAATCCGCCATGACGAGTGCTAGTGGGATGGTCCCTTCGATCAAAGGTGATCGGCCAGGAGGACCATGGGTTGAACTTTGGGGCGACTGGCTCTACCGTGTATACGTCGCTTAACGCGCGCTTCCGCTCCCTCTTGGGGATGTGTGTTGCGTATATCATGTTCACCGTTCGCACTTGTGGGGGAAAACCCTTCTGTCCACTGTTGTTCGGCGGCCGGGGCTCTTCGTCGTCATCGCTATGCATTCCCTTGTCTGTATTTTCGGCATTTAACTTGCCTGCCTGCTTGAACACCCAACAATCCCTGTTGGTGTGATTGGCCGGCTTTTCAGGGGTGCCGTGTATCTGGCATAAGCGGTCGAGTATTCGGTCCAAACTGGACGGGCCCCTAGGATTTCTGTTGAATGGCTTTTTCCGCTGACCGGATTTATAGCCTCTGAATCCGGCATTAACCGCCGTATCCTCAGCATTGTCGCCGTTAATGCGGCGCTTCTGCTTGTTGCGACGCGACCTGCCACTACTGTCCCTGGTATCCGAATTACCAGGGTTCTTGGTCATATTGTTGCTACGAGCAAGCCAGCTGTCTTCTCCCGCGCAAAAGCGGGTCATGAGTGTCGTGAGTGCTGCCATAGATTTCGGCTTTTCCTGTCCAAGGTGCCGAGCAAGCCACTCGTCACAGATATTGTGCTTGAAGGCTGCTAGGGCCTCTGCGTCCGGATAGTCGACTATTTGATTTTTCTTTGTTAGGAACCGTGTCCAGAATTGCCTGGCCGATTCCTCTGGCAGCTGAATTACGTGGGTTAGGTCATCGGCGTCTGGTGGTCGCAAATAAGTGCCCTGGAAATTGTCGAGGAATGCGGCTTCCAGGTCCTCCCAACAACCGATTGATCCTGCTGGCAAGCTATTAAGCCAATGCCGAGCTGGTCCTTTAAGCTTGAGTGGGAGGTATTTGATGGCGTGGAGATCATCGCCGCGGGCCATGTGGATATGAAGGAGATAATCCTCGATCCATACCGCAGGATCTGTTGTGCCATCATATGATTCGATGTTTACGGGTTTGAAACCCTCGGGGATTTGATTATCCATTACTTCGTCTATGAAGCATAGTGGGTGTGTGGTGCCTCTGTACTGGGCTATATCACGACATAGCTCTAATGAGCTTTGTCTACTGTGTTCGGCCCTACCGGATTTGTGTCCGGCGTGACAGTTACCGTCTCGAGTCGTGGGGCGCCCACGCGATCCGTAGATCGATCTTGTTTGCCTTGCCTTGTCCTCCAACATATCTCACAGGTCTGGCGCATTTTCCCGTGCCTTGGTATGGGGTGCGGCTTGAGTGGACGGCCGAGAGGCCTCTTTATCACGGCCACGAGGTGGCCGGTCGGCCGTATCAAGTGTTGGTGATGTAGGTTTAAGTGCTTCCTCCTCTAATCGGGGTAGCAACCTGCGCTTTGGGTAGCTCTTGGAGGGGCATTCGAGTTTATGCTCTTCGGCTGCAAGGACTTCAGTCCATCTGTCGACTAGCAAATCTTGATCAGCTCTAAGCTGTTGCTGTTTTTTCTTGAGGCTTCTTGCTGTGGCCATAAGCCTGCGTTGAAAATGCTCTTGCTCAACGGGATCCTCCGGCATGACGAATTCGTCGTCGTCGAGGCTTGCCTCGTCTTCGGAGGGAGGCGTATAGTTATCGTCCTCGACCTCTTTGTCTGCCGCTCTCTCATGAGGGCTCGCTTCTCCATCCTCCTGTGCTGAATCTTGCTGGAGAGGGTTTTCTTCGGCACTCTCCGGAGTATTATTATCTCCCGTGCTGGAGTCACCGTATTTGCTTTGGCGGGATTTTGAGCGGCGCCGCTGACGCCAGCGCTTAGGCTGTTTCTTGGAGGGGTCATCCTCCACTGTTCCATTGCCATCTCCTTCTTTTGGGGTGTCCACCATGTATATGTCATATGACGAGGTGGCTTTCCAGGGCCCAATAGGCGCTGGTTCATCATCGTCTCCTACATCGGCATCCATACCGTCGATGTCTTCAAAGTCGAAGTCGAGCATGTCGGTTAAATCGTCGACAGTGGCTACAAAGTGGGTGGTGGGTGGGCTTTGAATTTCTTCATCGTCCGTATCCCAACCTTGCTGACCGTAGTCCGGCCAGGGCTCTCCTGATAAAGAGAGAGACTTTAGTGTCTTCAGAATATCGCCGAAAGGCGAGTGCTGAAAGATGTCCGCGGCAGTAAACTCCATGATCGGCGCCCAATCAGATTCGATCGGTAGGGGCGCGGAGGGTTCGGAGTCCGGAGAGGAGTCCGGCTTCTTGGAGTCATTAGTCTTGCGAAGTGCGGGGCTGATGTTCGGCTCGATCGCCGTTGGGATCGCATTCCCCGAGGCGGCGTCCAACCACCCATCCTCGATCGGCGCAGTTGGCCCCGAATTAAGGGTCGAAGATGATACGGGTGCGGCCTCTAGGGCACTGTTCGGCGGCAGAGCTAGATCATGCTCGTCGTGACAGTGCGGCGCGCTCGGCAGTGGCTCGAATCCATCGAGGATCAAGTCCCCGCGGATGTTAGCCGTGTAGTTTAAACTTCCAAATCTGACCTGACGGCCAGGGGCATAGCTTTTGATCTGCTCCAGATGGCCAAGTGAATTGGCCCGCAGTGTGAAGCCGCTGAAGACGAAGATCTGTCCGGGGGGGGGGGGAAGGTCTCACCCTGGACTGCATCGCTATTGATGATCGTAGGAACAATCAAGCCTAACGGCGACGACACAGAGGAACTCTCAATGAAAGCACCAATGTCGGTGTCAAAACCGGCGGATCTCGGGTAGGGGGTCCTGAACTGTGCGTCTAGGCCGGATGGTAACAGGAGGCAAGGGACATGAAGTTTTACCCAGGTTCGGGCCCTCTTGATGGAGGTAAAACCCTACGTCCTGCTTGATTAATGTTGATGATATGGGTAGTACAAGAGTAGATCTACCACGAGATCGGAGAGGCTAAACCCTAGAAGCTAGCCTATGGTATGATTGTTGTTCTGTATGTTGTCCTACGGACTAAAACCCTCCGGTTTATATAGACACCGGAGAGGGTTAGGGTTACACAAAGTCGGTTACAATGGTAGGAGATCTACATATCCGTATTGCCAAGCTTGCCTTCCACGCCAAGGAAAGTCCCTGCCGGACACGGGACGAAGTCATCAATCTTGTATCTTCATAGTCTAGGAGTCCGGCTGAAGGTATAGTCCGGCCATCCGGACACCCCCTAATCCAGGACTCCCTCAGTCGGTAATGAACTCCTTCACCCAGATTGCCTCTTGTGCTGCCTCTGAGGCTGCCATTTACTCCGCTTCACATGTAGATCCCGCCACAACGCTTTGCTTGCAACTGCACCAGCTTACTGCCCCACCATTCAAAATATACACGTATCCGGTTTGTGACTTAGAGTCATCCAGGTCTGTGTCGAAGCTAGCATCGACGTAACCCTTTACGACGAGCTCTTCATCACCTCCATAAACGAGAAACATATCCTTAGTCCTTTTCAGGTACTTCAGGATATTCTTGACCGCTGTCCAGTGTTCCATGCCGGGATTACTTTGGTACCTTCCTACCTAACTTACGGCAAGGTTTACATCAGGTCTGGTACACAACATAGCATACATGATAGACCCTATGGCCGAGGCATAGTGGACGACACTCATCTTTTCTCTATCTTCTGCCGTGGTCGGGCATTGAGCCGTGCTCAATCTCGTACCTTGCAATACAGGCAAGAACCCCTTATTTGACTGATCCAGTTTGAACTTCTTCAATATCTTGTCAAGGTACGTACTCTGTGAAAGACCAATGAGGCATCTCGATCTATCTCTATAGATCTTGATGCCTAATATATAAGCAGCTTCTCCAAGATCCTTCATTGAAAAACACTTGTTCAAGTAGGCCTTTATGCTTTCCAAGAATTCTATATCATTTCCCATCAACAGTATGTCATCCACATACAATATGAGAAATTCTACACAGCTCCCACTCACTTTCTTGTAAATGCAGGCTTCTCCATAAGTCTGCGTAAACCCAAATGCTTTGATCATCTCATCAAAACGAATGTTCCAACTCCGAGATGCTTGCACCAGCCCATAAATCGAACGTTGGAGCTTGCATACCTTGTCAGCATTCTTAGGATCGACAAAACCTTCCGGCTGCATCATATACAATTCTTCCTTAAGGAAACCATTAAGGAATTCCGTTTTGACGTCCATTTGCCATATCTCATAATCATAGAATGCGGCAATTGCTAACATGATTCAGACGGACTTCAGCTTCGCTACGGGTGAGAAAGTCTCATCATAGTCAACCCCTTGAACTTGTCGATAACCCTTAGCGACAAGCCGAGCTTTATAGATGGTCACATTACCATCCACGTCTGTCTTCTTCTTAAAGATCCATTTATTTTCTATGGCTCGCCGATCAACGGGCAAGTCAGTCAAAGTCCATACTTCGTTTTCATACATGGATCCTATCTCGGATTTCATGGCTTCCAGCCATTTGTTGAAATCCGGGCCCGCCATCGCTTCTTCATAGTTCGAAGGTTCACTGTTGTCTAACAACATGATTTCCAAGACAGGGTTGTCGTACCACTCTGGTGCGGAACGTGTCCTTGTGGACCTACAAAGTTCAGTAGCAACTTGATCTGAAGTTTCATGATCATCATCATTAACTTCCTCTCTAGTCGGTGCAGGCACCTCAGGAACATTTTCTTGAGCTGCGCTACTTACCGGTTCAAGAGCTAATACTTCATCGAGTTCTACTTTCCTCCCACTTATTTCTTTCGAGAGAAACTCTTTCTCTAGAAAGGATCCATTCTTGGCAACAAAAATCTTGCCTTCGGATCTGAGGTAGAAGGTATACCCAATAGTTTCTTTAGGGTATCCTATGAAGACGCATTTTTCCGACTTGGGTTCGAGCTTTTTAGGTTGAAGTTTCTTGACATAAGCATCGCATCCCCAAACTTTTAGAAACGACAGCTTAGGTTTCTTCCCAAACCATAATTCATACGGTGTCGTCTCAATGGATTTTGAGGGAGCCCTATTTAAAGTGAATGCGGCAGTCTCTAAAGCATAGCCCCAAAATGACAGCTCTAAATCGGTAAGAGACATCATAGATCGCACCATATCCAATAGAGTGCGATTACGACGTTCGGACACACCATTACGCTGAGGTGTTCTAGGCGGCGTGAGTTGTGAAACTATTCCACATTTCCTTAAGAGTGTGCCAAATTCGTGACTCAAGTATTCTCCCCCACGATCTGATCACAAGAACTTGATTTTTCTGTCACGTTGATTCTCAACCTCACTCTGAAATTCCTTGAACTTTTCAAAGGTCTCAGACTTTGTGTTTCATTAAGTAGACATACCCATATCTACTCAAGTCATCAGTGAGGGTGAGAACATAACAATAGCCACCGCGAGCCTCAACACTCATTGGACCGCACACATCAGTATGTAGATTTCCAATAAGTTGGTTGCCCGCTCCATTGTTCCTGAGAACGGAGTCTTGGTCATTTTACCCATGAGGCATGGTTCGCACGTGTCAAATGATTCGTAATCAAGAGACTCCAAAATTCCATCTGCATGGAGCTTCTTCATGCATTTGACACCTATGTGACCAAGGCGGTAGTGCCACAAGTATGTGGGACTATCATTATCAACCTTACATCTTTTGGTATTCACACTATGAATATGTGTAACATTACGCTCGAGATTCATTAAGAATAAACCATTCACCAATGGAGCATGACCATAAAACATATCTCTCATATAAATAGAACAACCATTATTCTCGGATTTAAATGAGTAGCCATCTCGAATTAAACGAGATCCTGATACAATGTTCATGCTCAAAGCTGGCACTAAATAACAATTATTGAGGTTTAAAACTAATCCCGTAGGTAAATGTAGAGGCAGCGTGCCGACGGCGATCACATCGACCTTGGAACCATTCTCGACGCGCATCATCACCTCGTCCTTCGCCAGTCTCTGCTTATTCCGCAGCTCCTGCTTTGAGTTACAAATGTGAGCAACCACACTGGTATCAAATATCCAGGAGCTACTACGAGTACTGGTAAGGTACACATCAATTACATGTATATCACATATACCTTTAGTGTTACCGGCCATCTTGTCCGCTAAGTATTTGGGGCAGTTCCGCTTCCAGTGACCACTTCCCTTGCAATAAAAACACTCAGTCTCAGGCTTGGGTCCATTCTTTGACTTCTTCCCGGCAGCTTGCTTACCGGGCGCGGCAATTCCCTTGCTGTCCTTCTTGAAGTTCTTTTTACCCTTGCCTTTCTTGAACTTAGTGGTTTTATTCACGATCAACACTTGATGTTCCCTTTTGATTTCCACCTCCGCTGATTTCAGCATCGAATATACCTCAGGAATGGTCTTTTCCATCCCCTGCATATTGAAGTTCATCACAAAGCTCTTGTAGCTCGGTGCAAGCGACTGAAGGATTCTGTCAATGACCGCGTCATCCGGGAGATTAACTCCCAGCTGAGTCAAGCGGTTATGCAACCCAGACATTTTGAGTATGTGCTCACTGACAGAACTATTTTCCTCCATCTTACAACTGAAGAACTTGTCGGAGACTTCATATCTCTCGACCCAGGCATGAGCTTGGAAAACCATTTTCAGCTCTTCGAACATCTCATATGCTCCGTGTCTCTCAAAACGCTTTTGGAGCCCCGGTTCTAAGCTGTAAAGCATGCCGCACTGAACGAGGGAGTAATCATCAGCACGTGACTGCCAAGCGTTCATAACGTCTTGGTTCTCTGGGATGGGTGCATCACCTGGCGGTGCTTCTAGGACATAATCTTTCTTGGCAGCTATGAGGATGATCCTCAGGTTCCGGACCCAGTCCGTATAGTTGCTGCCATCATCTTTCAACTTGGGTTTCTCTAGGAACGCGTTGAAGTTGAGGGCAATATTAGTGTGGGCCATTTGATCTACAAGACATAGTGTAAAGATTTTAGATTAAGTTCATGATAATTAAGTTCATCTAATCAAATTATTCAATGAACTCCCACTCAGATAGACATCCCTCTAGTTATCTAAGTGAAACATGATCCGAGTTAACTAGGCCGTGTCCGATCATCACGTGAGACGGACTAGTCAACATCGGTGAACATCTTCATGTTGGTCGTATCTACTATACGACTCATGCTCGACCTTTCGGTCTTCCGTGTTCCGAGGCCATGTCTGTACATGCTAGGCTCGTCGAGTCAACCTAAGTGTATTGCATGTGTAAATCTGGCTTACACCCGTTGTATTCGAACGTTAGAATCTATCACACCCGATCATCACGTGGAGCTTTGAAACAACGAACCTTCGCAACGGTGCACAGTTAGGGGGAACACTTTCTTGAAATTATTACGAGGGATCATCTTATTTAAGCTACCGTCGTTCTAAGCAAATAAGATGTAAAACATGATAAACATCACATGCAATCAAATAGTGACATGATATGGCCAATATCATTTGCTCCTTTTGATCTCCATCTTGGGGGCTTCATGGTCATCGTTGTCACCGGCATGACACCATGATCTCCATCATCATGATCTCCATCATCGTGTCTTCTTGAAGTTATCTCGTCATCTATTACTTCTACTACTATGACTAATGCTTTAGCAATAAAGTAAAGTAATTACAAGACGTTTATGTTGACACACAGGTCATAAATAAATAAAGACAACTCCTATGGCTCCTGCCGGTTGTCATACTCATCGACATGCAAGTCGTGATTCCTATTACAAGAACATGATCAATCTCATACATCACACATATCATTCATCACATCCTTTTGGCAATATCACATCACACGGCACATGCTGCAAAAACAAGTTAGACGTCCTCTAATTGTTGTTGCAAGTTTTTACGTGGCTGCTATAGGTTTCTAGCAAGAACGTTTCTTACGTACGCCAAAACCACAACGTGATATGCCAATTTCTATTTACCCTTCATAAGGACCCTTTTCATCGAATCCGATCCGACTAAAGTGGGAGAGACAGACACCCGCCAGCCACCTTATGCAACTAGTGCATGTCAATCGGTGGAACCAGTCTCACGTAAGCGTACGTGTAAGGTTGGTCCGGGCCGCTTCATCCCATGATGCCGCCGAATCAAGATAAGACTAGTAACGGCAAGCAAATTGACAATATCCACGCCCACAACTGCTTTGTGTTCTACTCGTGCATAGAAACTACGCATAGACCTAGATCTGATACCACTGTTGGGGAATGTAGCAGAATTTTCAAATTTTCTACGCATCACCAAGGTCAATCTATGGAGTCATCTAGCAACGAGGGAGAGAGGAGTGCATCTACATACCCTTGTAGATCTCGCGCGGAAGCGTTCAAGACAACGGGGTTGATGGAGTCGTACTCGTCGTGATTCAAATCACCGATGACCTAGCACCGAGCGGACGGCACCTCCGCGTTAAACACACGTACGGTTGGAAGACGTCTCCTCCAACTTGATCCAGCAAGGAGGGAGGAGAGGTTGATGGAGATCCAGCAGCACGACGGCGTGGTGGTGGAAACTACGGCGATCTCGGCAAGGCTTCGCCGAGCACTGCGGGAAGGAGAGGTGTCACGGGAGGGAGAGGGAGGCGCCAGGGGCTAGGGTGTGGCTGCCCTCCCTCCCCCCCCCACTATATATAGGGTCCCTAGGGGGGGCTCCGGCCCTAGGAGACCCAATCTCCAAGGGGGGCGGCGGCCAAGGGGGTGGCTTGCCCCCCAAGCCAAGTGGGGCGCCCCCACCCCTAGGGTTTCTAACCCTAGGCGCAGGGGGAGGCCCAAGGGGGCGCACCAGCCCACCAGGGGCTGGTTCCCCTCCCACTTCAGCCCATGGGGCCCTCCGGGATAGGTAGCCCCACCCGGTGGACCCCCGGGACCCTTTCGGTGGTCCCGGTACAATACCGATTACCCCCGAACCTTTCCCGATGGCCGAAACTTGACTTCCTATATATAAATCTTCACCTCCAGACCATTCCGGAACTCCTCGTGACATCCGGGATCTCATCCGGGACTCCGAACAACTTTCGGGTTACCGTATACTAATATCTCAACAACCCTAGCGTCACCGAACCTTAAGTGTGTAGACCCTATGGGTTCGGGAGACACGTAGACATGACCGAGACGACTCTCTGGTCAATAACCAACAGCGGGATCTGGATACCCATGTTGGATCCCACATGCTCCTCGATGATCTCATCGGATGAACCACGATGTCGAGGATTCAATCAATCCGTATACAATTCCCTTTGTCAATCGGTACGGTACTTGCCCGAGACTCGATCGTCGGTATCCCAATACCTTGTTCAATCTCGTTATCGGCAAGTCACTTTACTCGTACCGTAATGCATGATCCCGTGATCAACCACTTGGTCACATTGAGATCATTATGATGATGCATTACCGAGTGGGCCCAGAGATACCTCTTTGTCATACGAAGTGACAAATCCCAGTCTCGATTCGTGCCAACCCAACAGACACTTTCGGAGATACCTGTAGTGTACCTTTATAGTCACCCAGTTACATTGTGACGTTTGGCACACCCAAAGCGCTCCTACGGTATCCGGGAGTTGCACAATCTCATGGTCTAAGGAAATGATACTTGACATTCGGAAAAGCTATAGCAAACGAACTACACGATCTTTGAGCTATGCTTAGGATTGGGTCTTGGCCATCACATCATTCTCCTAATGATGTGATCCCGTTATCAATGACATCCAATGTCCATAGTCAGGAAACCATGACTATCTTTTGATCATCGAGCTAGTCAACTAGAGGCTCACTAGGGACGTGTCGTGGTCTATGTATTCACACATGTATTACGATTTCCGGATAACACAATTATAGCATGAACAATAGACAATTATCACGAACAAAGAAATATAATAATAATCATTTTATTATTGCCTCTAGGGCATATTTTCAACAGTTTCCCCATCTTTCACCCATGAAATCTCATCAATTTTGACCCCAAAATCATCATTTTCCGCCCAAAATCGCGCCCCGGATCTCGCATCTCGCGTTGACCCCGACCCACCGGACGTCCGGAGCCCCTGGACCGGCCGGACGTCCGACCTTTTCCGGACGACCGAAACCCCTAACCCGAGCCGAATTTATGAACTTCCGAGCCCGCCCGGACGTCCGGCCCCTCGACATCCGACCTTGTCCGGACGTCCGTAACCTGTAGTTTCAGATTTCAGCTGATTTTTGTTTCGGTCATAACTAATTCATCCGGAGTCCGATTTTCGCGTTTTTTAGCTCGTTGAAAAGCTCTTGATACACCCTTACAACAAAAATACCACCAAAATATTTTGACTCCATCAAATTTTTGGAACTTTGGCATCTTTGCCTAGGGCTTCCACCACATCCTCCGCTACTCAACCACCGACTTCCGCAACCTAACCAATTTTGTTCCCCATCGCATTAGTGGTTGCTTGAGCAGTGATTTGAGTCTCCTAATGTGTCTAGGCTACTTAGGGCGGTTGCTTTTTCATCAACCACCACCACCACCATAACTTCCGCATAGTTTTGCCCGCCTCACACTCCCGCCGCCCCAACTTAACCCAATTTTGTTTGTGTTGTGAGTTGTGTCTCCTAAGGTGTATCGGCTACTTAGGGACCGTGCTTCCAACTCCGACACCGTGTATAGTCCACAAACTTACACTCCACTTCCACATTGTGTACTCCACTACCCATCATTGCCATTCCGCAATCCCATTGAGCTTCCGCAACCACCAACGCATTCCCGCTACCACCATTTGACATTTGACGTTTGAGATTTTGAGTTCACGGTTTCTTCGTTTCCTAAGGTGTTTCAGCTACTTAGGGATGAGTCTCCATCATCTTGGTATCTCCATCAAGATCACTGCCACTCATCATCGCCAAGGACGGTAACCTCCATATCATCTTGGTATCATTGTATCCCTCCATTGTATATTCCCTTGCCATTGCATTGATAACCCCTAGCCCATTTTGCGTCACTTGCCTATTGAGACTAACCATTTGAGTATTGCCGAACGTTACTTGTGCACATTAGTGATCTACACCCATTGCATACGTACCATATCATATTGGTACCATCGTATCATCTCTTGTGCCTAAAGTTTGTTCCCGCATATACACAATTACTATCTTGGTTTGTGCATTTCGCAAAGTGGCCATAAAAAAGAATAAGCTTTTAAGCAAAGAAAAAGAGTGAACAAAGAGCTTGTAAGCAAGTGCCATAGCATCATACCACATTGCATCAGATTGTCATATCCGATCATCTTGGATCATACCACCGGAACATCATATACATAGCATACTTGGGATAGAAGTTGTTGCATTTTTGTCTCCTATAGGTTGTGCACAAGTGTCGTATCCGCCTATTGAGAAATCGTGCTAGCGTCTCTCTAGAGTTGTGCAACAAGAGCATTCTCCATGGATTCCACATTTTGAGCTCATTCCTTGGTTGCACGACCCCATTTATCTATCCGTGTGTGTGTGTTTCCGTGTGCCACATATAGCTATTGGTCTACTTGTTTCACTTGCAAATTTGTGAATCTCTTTCAACATTATTGACTCTTGCTAACATTTTGCATCAAATTTTTGTGCCACTATCCTCACCGAGCTCCACCATAAGCCTTATTTGTGTAGGTGTGAGAAACCGACAAGAATTGGTACCAAATGTGTTATTCCCTTGTTCCACATTGGAGTGATCATTGATCCACCTTCAACTTCGGTCAAGGTACATTTGGTATCCGTTCTTCTCTTTCTCCCACTCATATTTGCTTGAGTATTGTGATGGATATGCAAGGCATTTCATCTCCGGTCTTCGACAACAACGACAGCGTGAACAACTACATCACCAAAGCGTCAATCTTCGCTCTACAACGACAAATGCAAGGCGCACAATCAAGATTGTGAGAGCGCATCGAGAACCTCTCCATCGACATTCGTCACTCCGAAGCAAGGAAAATGGACTACATCGACAACAAGCTTTCCGCACAAAAGGAGGAGCAAGATGCAAGGATGGAGAAGATTCGGACCTTGTTGATCAACCGTTCTTCCCCTTCATCATCCTCAAGGCAGCGACGTTCAAGTCACAAGTCTTCGGAGCGCAAAAATGATACAAGCGCAAGTCGTCCACGTCCACATCTCCATGGCGACCACCATCACGTTCGTGATACACATCGTCATGAAGGGCAAGTCACCTCCAAGCATCATGTGCACGACGACGACGAATGCCATCGAGCTCAAGCACAACAACGACACCATCATCATGAAAATGCTCGCCAAGTGCAAATGCACAAGTCCCAACAAGCCCTACTTCAAGCCAAGGCCAAACTTCATGAGCACAAGAGAAGACCGCGAGACGATCACCACCATGACGGAGCTACAGCTACAAGAACCACTTCAACATCTTCGCCAAGTGCTATCAAGGCATCTTCGCCTTCGGACGTACGACATCTTCGCCTACTTCCCGTGAGTTTGCCTACATCGACATCATCAAGTACAAGGCGACCACCTACGAGCGAGGGCGACACTTCCATCTTCGGAAGCCCCTCAAGGAAGATGGACGAGCATGGGAAATTCCCTTCGGTTATTGAGACGAGCTATGAGGTGTCACATCATATGGACCTCCTACAACAACAAGACGGCGACAAGAAGGTCGAGCAAGGGACATCCCCTTCGACCACGGCGACGAGCATGAACCTCTTCAACAACATGAAGACGGAGCCCATATTGTACTCATACTTCGAGTCAAGCTACGAGACCGCGCATGAGACCTTATCTTTGGTCTTAGAGGAGAGTTATGATGTGTCATCTTCGACCTTCATCCACAGCTACAACTACGACATGATTGAGCATGGAAACATTTGCACCAACATCTCTCCGACACCCACATATAAAGAGATGCCCCAATTCCCATGTGAGGAGAGCCACCCCACCATGAGTGATACGAGTGACTCCACCATTTGTGACATTGAGTGCATTTCCTATGAGAGGATGAGTGTGACCACCACTAGACTCACACTTGATCGAATCCAAGAGGGAGTGAGTGAGCCACCACACTTAGTGAGTGAGGTAGTTGACATGGCACGTGAGGCCACTTTGATCTCTAACGACTTAACCTCTACTCCTAGTGTGTTTTCTTCTTTGGTTCTAGGTCTCCTACATGACGACACGCCTATCCTCGACTAGTCAATGCCTTCAATGAAGACGACGATGGCCATGGTGGACGATGATAAACCCCCCACATGGTTCCATCAAGATGAAGATGACCACGACTCGGTCTTCGACACCTCACCTACAACACATGAGCGATGCTCCAACGGTAACATAGGTGATGGTGCTTCTCTTGTCCCACTAATGGACTATTTTACGAATGATTGCTTGCATGATGTTGACACACCTATACCCATGCTTCATGCTAGTGCGACTTCTTCATGTCATGACTTGCCTATTTATGATAAATATGATGACGAGCATGTTGATTTGCCTAGTTGTGATGCTATGCTCCATAAGACATCATGTGAAAATTCTTTTGGTCACGTCATGTTTGACAATCCATTAACCCTGTCATACGCTATGAGTGAGATATCCCATATTGCATCATTTCAATCTCAACATAGTGACTATGCATACTCCATTACAATAAATCCCATTTGCACTTATGGCATAGATGACGAGATGATGGTCAATGACTTTTGTTTCTCTTGCGATGATATTGCTATGCTTCCTTTGCAAAATTTGCACAATTCATCTCATATGCCATGCCATGAAAATTATTGTGTATCTCATGATTACATCCCTTGTGTGCACCATATGCATACCATTCCTCACAATGCTCTAGATATTTCCCATGATGCATTACGTAATTTGAGTCTCCATTATGCTATACATAACAACAAACCTATCATGATGGATGGCATGTTTCTATATCATGCATCTCATTTATTTGAGCATTGGATATTTTGTGCTAACCAACACAAGCACATGCGCATCATGATGGATGATGTGTACATCTCCCACGCACACACAATCTTCCCTTTGTCTTTGTTTTGTGTAGGTACTCACTTATACTCGTCAACCTCTCAATCCCAAGAGTTGACGAAACGAGCTCTTGAGAGCAAAGATGACTTGGGATCCCGTGAACTATCCTTCCCACTGCTCTCTTTGCGCAACAACTACGCGCATCTCTCTCACTTGGATCTCACACGGCTATGGGCTATATACCGCTTGTCGCTTCATGCTCATTTTACCGTGTTCACTTTGCATGCTATGCTTGTTTCTATGCCTTTGACATGCAATTGTGACCCTTGCTTGCATCTACCCATGATTCCCCATTGTGCTACTCCTATGTGTATTTGCATGCTTGGTGGAGATCCTTGTTGCTATTGCCATGTTTATCATGTGCCTCATGCTATTGATGCTATTTTGCTCATATCCTCCTTTCATGCTTGTGCTATGTCATGTGAATTATTCATGCACACTATTTGCACCCATGACATGCTTGTTATGATTCCCTCTAGTATGTTGCATCTTCGCACTACTAGCTCACACTATTTGATTGCTATGATTGCTTGCTTTGTCGCATCACCCATGTTCCATTATTACTTGCTTTCTTGGGTTGATGACGTATATGTTCATGCCTCTCACATGATATATTTTGTCCATTGTCGCTTGCCTCCAATTGTTATGCTTATTGATCGTGGAGACTTCGACACTTTAATTGTGATGCATGCTTGCTTGATTGATCCTATTGCATTTGGTTGTTCTCACATCATATGCCTCCTTACTATGACATCCTCCCTTGTCATTTCTTATGATGAGCATGATGCATACACTTGTTGGGTATCTTACCACACGAATGATAGGTTTTGCATCTCCGCTAACCTCATTCGTTTTTCTGAGTGTTTGTCATGTTCTTTCATTTTGAAGGATTCACAAGGCGATACCATCATGAGACAATTTGGTCATGAGAAGGCATACACAATGTGCAACACCAACATTTGCGAGAATCTCATAAAGGTGAACTCATTCCCTTTGAGCCATCCTCAGATATGCATATTGGATGGGTCACTCTTTCATTGTTGTTTCCTTCTTGTTGTCTACATGGTACATCTCGCGAACGGAGGAGTGACATTGAAGATTGGCTCTATGGACCTTCGCATTGAGGAGCGCTCGGACTTATTGGAAGCACCTTCGAACCTCCACTCATGCCACGACATCGAGCTTTGGTACACCAACACCTCCATATTTGTTGATTGTGCTCACACATATGATGCTCATTGGACATCTCACACACATGACAAATTTGCATCTTATGCATGGATTGACTCATATTATGATTGCCTTGTTGCATCTTGTATTCCCATATCATCCATGATATACGAGCTTGTGCATTTCCTTAGCAAATTTGTTGTGATCTACCTTGATGGCATATTCATACATCATGATCATATTGCCCATCATCAATTGCATGATCACATACTCATCTTGAGCATCCATTTCCATATTCATACTATTGATAAACCGTCTATCTATGACATCATTTTGCATCGTGGTTGCATTGATCATATTCACAACACATTTGTGTGCGCCATGAATGCTTTGCATACCATTCCATCTCTTTTGGATAAGCTTCATGCACCTTGTCATGCTCAATCTTGTTGCACGGACTCATTCTTACATGATGGACACTTTGTGTGCTCTAAGCATTGTATTTTCGAGTGTCGTTTGTGTTTGCTCTTTTTGCATATATACCACTCCGGCGACACCTTGGAGTACTTGGATTGCGCAACGTCTTCCACTCCGTCCAACTATGAGTCCGTCCACGACTACCGTTTCCATGGTGATGAGGATCATGATCCGAGGTCGGATCTTTCCCAAGGGGGGGGAGATGATGCGGAGCATCCCACGTTCATCCCCATGTACACTCCGACTACTCTCCAAGCCCCAAGGATACATAAGATGAGACCTCGACTATACACCATTGGACACAAGGTGAACTCGCTCCTCTCTGAACTTTCGCTTTCTACATGTGAGACATGGCTACTACCTCCAACGTGTGTGCTATGCATGATCAGGTACTTAGAGAAAAGCCACGGAGCCACCACATCCAATGGACGAGCTAGCGAGGACGCCAAGTACAAGGACCAAGAGAAGAAGCTCCAGCCACCGGACGACCGGTCGGGACCGGACGTCCGACGCCTAAAGACCCACCAGACGACCAGCCCGGACTGGACGACCAGCGACCCCACACCCGAGCCAAAATGAGCGAATGTCCGACACACTCCAGCGTCCGGACGTCTGACCGTCCCCGAAAATCCGACGCCACCTCAACTGAGCCAAAACGCCGGACGTCCGACAAGTACCGGACGACCGGACCCTCACGAGCCACCGGACGTCCGGTACCTGTTGGGCGACCGACGCCTGTGCGCTGCCATGTGTTGGGCCGCAGCCCATGTACCCCTTCACTTACCCCTTCGTGGCCCTAGACACTACAAGAAATATGTCAACTAGTGACCTTCTGTCAGTGACCCTAGAAGAATTGGTCATAGATCTATGACCATTTCAGACCAATTGGTCAAAAGCTGTTCGGGGGGCTCCAAACCCTAAACTATAACGACCATTTTGGTCAGAAAGGTCATAATTTCCTTACACGAAATGGTCATAAAGCAGATAGCACTGGTCCGCTGCCTTATTTCTAGCTGATCATGACCAATATAGATGGTCATAACCTTGTAAATTGTGGTGGGTTGCTACGACTAGCCGCCACCTCATCAGTTTTGCCTATGTGTCATGTCCATGTGGCAGTTTTTGCCCTAGGTTGTGAAGCAACCTATATTACTGTCATTCCCAAAATTCCCCAAAAAATCTCATAAATTCTTTGGGTCATATCTTCGTCAAATATGTAAAAAAACCTTCCTTGCCTAGTTCAAAAATATTCATTTTCCTATTCTGTTCAAAAAGACACTTTGTGAAGGAAGTACCACTTTGGCATGTCCAAATGGTATCCATTTTCTACAGTGCTTTCCTATGCCCAAATAACTATCCTCCACCAAATGCCAGCTCAATCCATTCATTATTTTGAGCCTAGCTTCAACATTCGTATTTATGTCCAGTGTGGTACTTTACAAAGCAAGTACCACCTAGGTTCCTCCTTTTGAGCTGAAAATTTGTGAAGACGGTCTTCTTAGTAACTGATCATCCTCAGCCAAAACTCACGACCATTAGCCATGTGCATTTCCCGTACCGCTAATCAAACACTTGGCTGCTTATTCATGTTTGAGCATCGATCGGTCTCCTCGTGAGAATCTTATGTTGTGATTTTCTTCCTAGAACCTACCTAGGGAGTGCCCAACCCACTAGACATGCCTAGGCTGCCCAGAACACATGGCAACACCACGGTCACGCGGTGACCACGTGGCGGGCATGCGAGTTTACGCGCTCTAGAATTGGGGCCCTCGGGCATGTTATAGGTGAGGAAGAACCAGCTGCCGACGGGCGAGGGCATGGGGCACCTGGAGGCCAAGCACCACCTGCTGCTGAGCATTGAGTTCAATCCATTACTAGGATTCTTGTTGTTTGTCTTTGAACAATGCTTGCGTTTAGCTACTGCCACTTTGAGCTGATGTAGCTTGTAGTTATCAATTCCAGCTGGGTTTACATATTGCATTTCTGGAGCAGTAGATCGACATTTCTAAGTTATAAGATGAACAAATGTTATGTTTAAAGTGTGAGCTGACTAGTAATCCTAGAGAGAACCAGCTCCATTTTTGCAAGAGTTAGCTAATATAATTAGTTAGGTACTGTTGTATTAGTTAGCTAATATAATTTGCAGCATTAGTTAGGTACTGCTGTAGTCTTTTTTAGACTTCTCTTGTATGAGTAAAATGCTATGAGCAAGAGTAATGCTATGAGTAAATTGAGATTTCCTTGCTTTAGGCATAAGAATAAGCTGATAAGAACAGAATATTGATACTTTGCATGCTATAAGTAAAATGCTGGTACTTTGCCTGCCATATCTGGTTCTTGTTTTGGTAGTAGTTTGCATTGCTTATCCAGTAGTATCAGTCAACTGGCCAGCCTGGAGCAGCTTGGTGTTGTACATGATGGTGTTAACTGTGAAAATGCCAAGTGTGAGAAAATTAGACCAGTTGTCCATTTCTTGCCTGAATGCATTCTTTAAACGAGATAATGTGCTAGAGACATGCTACTATCTCAAGTGCTTCGTCGGTTGGGTTGCATTCTTTGCTGCTGGTCTCATGAATGGGGTACATTTCTAAAATTGAACTAGCTTGAGCGCCTATTTTCTTCTTAAGTTGCATTTTACCAAACATTTGTTGATTGTCGAAATGTTATATTTAGTTCCTGATTAATGATTTTCATCAATAAATTGTTGGTCACACGAGTCAAGCTTGTGCTCATATTTAGCTAGTTTTGGATGTATGTTGATCCAAATGTCCATAAAAATAGAAGCTAACCATGTCAAAAGTTAGAGCACTCTTGATTGCTATATTAGGACATCGCTAACCATGTGTTGTTTTTCTTGAAGGAAGTTATTTTTCTTGAAGGAAGGGCAAGGAGGAGGCAACACGTTGGAAGCTGGAGGACCCAGGGATGGATAATATGTTTTGGTCTCGCCATCTACCTGGCCCTTTTGTTGATAAATCCATTGCGCAATGGTAAGCTTCCTGTGGCTCCACTTTGAACTAGTGAGACATGTTGTATTTGCATGAATTTGGTCCATCTTAATAGTATGTAATGCCTTTACAACAATATATGGGATCCTTGACTAGTTAGTTTCTAGAATGTTAGTCCGTATGGAATCTTTTTTATATCTTTTTTAATGCGAGTCAGCACCAATCCTTGACAGGGTGACCGTGGAAGGGATGGAAGTTCATATTGCTGTTTGTAATGAAGGTCACAGCCTAATCCTGACTATGGTCGTCTAGTGAGTATGGCATATGGTTCATATGACAACAGCATGTGCGCAGTTTTTGACAAGAGCTCCATTCTGAAGAAGATTGAAGACAATTGTGGAGTTGTAAATTACTGTAGCCAGCTATCACACTTGTAGAGCTTGTAATATTGTGATTCCAATTGTATTACGTGTTATTGGTAGAGCAAGAGCTCCATACTGATTCTGACTGTTGTTATTTGAAGTATTACATGTGTTTTCTGTCTGTTTGAATTTAAATATTTGTTATTTATTCACTGGCATATTGAAATCTGAAGAACATGACCTTGACATGAGGGACCCACAAAATAGAACCTGACATTTCAGACCCACTTACCAGAATATGAAAAAACAAGAAAACAAAGGCCATGGCCCAAAAATAAAAAGGCTAAAATGTTGGGCTATTCCCATGTAGCTGACGAAAACTGATATATAAAATATAAATAGGCTGAATTGATGGGCTTGGCCCATGCAGCTCATGAAAATTGACAAAAAACATAAATGGGCTGAATTAATGGGCTCGGCCCATATAAACACCAAATTGGACCGGGATGATTCTTGTGCCACATCAGATTGCCACGTCGGATGCCTACGTGGCCTGGGGAGGCTGCTAGTGACCAAAACACAACAGTAGGCATATTTTGGTCATAAACGTCTACGACCTTCTCACAGAGAAGGTCGTTAATTTCAGTTTACGACCGCCAGCTTTTGACCTTCGTTTTTTGGTCACAAAAAGGTCGCAAATGAAAAACAATGACCTATCAGTGACCAATAGTCAAGGTCACAAGTTGACATATTTCTTGTAGTGGACTATATATACTCCTCCACCTCCACCATTTGAGGGTTAGCAAAGGATTAGCTCATAATTTGTGTGAGAGCTTTGCTCATCCACTTGGTTACCTTATCCTCGGAGATTCGAGCCTCCACCGTAGAAGATCCCCCAAGCGGATTCAAGACCCCTCTTTAGGGAAGAACTCAAGACCTCCTCACGGAGAAGACCGGTTACCGTGTATCGTCTGTTGTTGACTTTGGATCGTGTATCTTTCATAACCCACAAGTATAGGGGATCGCAACAGTTTTCGATAAGTAATAGTGTCGAACCCAATGAGGAGCTAATGGTAGAACAAATATTCCCTCAAGTTCTATCGACCACCGATACAACTCTACGCACGCTTGACGTTCGCTTTACCTAGAACAAGTATGAAACTAGAAGTACTTTGTAGGTGTTGTTGGATAGGTTTGCAAGATAATAAAGAGTCCGTAAATAAAAAGTAGAGGCTATTGTAAGTAAAGAAGCAATAAAGTAAATATAGCAAGTGTGGAAAAGTGGTGGTAGGAGTTGTGAAATTGCCCCTAAGCAATTGACTACTTTACTAGACCGATAGCAAGTATTATGTGGGAGAGGCCACTACTAGCATGTCATACCTGACTTGGAATTCTATGCACTTATGATTGGAACTATTAGCAAGCATCCGCAACTACTAACGTTCATTAAGGTAAAACCCAACCATAGCATTAAGATATATTGGTCCCCCTTCAATCCCGTATGCATCAATTTCTATGCTAGGTTGAAGCTTCTGCCACTCTTGCCCTCCAATACATAGTCCTATCAACATACAAACTAACCCTAGGGTGTGATCCACGCGTGAAATCATATGATGGGCACCAAAGGACAGCAACATAACCACAAGCAAATTAAATCAATCATAGCAAGTCATCAACCACCGATAGGACAACGAAAATCTACTCAGACATCATAGGATGGCAACACATCATTGGATAATAATATGAAGCATAAAGCACCATGTTCAAGTAGAGGGTACAGCGGGTTGCGGGAGAGTGGACCACTGTAGATAGAGGGGGGAAGGTGATGGAGATGTTGGTGAAGATGGCGGAGGTGTTGGTGTAGATCACGGTGATGATGATGGCCCCCTGTGGCACTCCGGTGCCACCAGAAGCGAGGGGGAGAGAACCCCCCTCCTTCTTCTTCTTCCTTGACCTTCTCCCTAAATGGGAGAAGGGTTTCCCCTCTGGTCCATGGCATCCATGGCACGGGAGGGGCGAGAGCCCCTCCGAGATTGGATCTGTCTCTCTGTCTCTCTCTGTTTCTGCGTTCTCAGATTCTTCCCTTTCACCGTTTCTTATATTCCTGGAGATCCGTAACTCCGATTGGGCTGAAATTTTGATACGGTCTCTATCCGGAAATTAGCTTTCTTGTGGCGAAAGAAGGGCACCAACCGCCTTACGGGGTGGCCACGAGGGTCAGGGGCGCGCCCCCTACCTCGTGGGCCCCTCGAGCATCGTCTCACGTGGATTCTTCTTCCCAAAAATCATATATATTCCAAAAAAATCTCCATTAGTTTTTATTCCGTTTGGACTCCATTTGATATGGATATTCTGTGAAACGAAAAACATGCAACAAACAGGAACTGACACTGGGCATTGGATCAATATGTTAGTCCCAAAAATAGTATAAAAAGTTGCCAAAAGTATATGAAAGTTGAATAATATTGGCATGGAACAATCAAAAATTATAGATACGACGGAGACGTATCAGCATCCCCAAGCTTAATTCTTGCTCGTCCTCGAGTAGGTAAATGATAAAAAAGATAATTTTTGATGTGGAATGCTACCTAGCATAATCTTGATCATATGTCCAAGCATGGCATGAATATTAAGACACGAGTGATTCAAAGCAAAAGTCTATCCTTTGACATTAAGACAATAATACTTCAAGCATACTAATAACGCAATCATGTATTTTCAAAATAACATGGCCAAAGAAAGTTATCCCTACAAAATCATATAGTCTGGCTATGCTCCATCTTCACCACACAAAATATTCAAATCATCCACAACCCCGTTGACAAGCCAAGCAATTGTTTCATACTTTTGACGTTCTCAAACCTTTTCAACTTTCATGCAATACATGAGCGTGAGCCATGGACATAGCACCGTAGGTGGAATAGAATATGATGGTGGAGGAGACAAAAAAGGAGAAGATAGTCTCACATCAACTAGGCGTATCAACGGGCTATGGAGATGCCCATTAATAGATATCAATGTGAGTGAGTAGGGATTGCCATGCAACGGATGCACTAGAGCTATAAGTATATGAAAGCTCAAACTGAAACTAAGTGGGTGTGCATCCAACTTGCTTGCTCATGAAGACCTAGGGCATTTGAGGAAGCCCATCGTTGGAATATACAAGACAAGTTCTATAATGAAAATTCCCACTAGTATATGAAAGTAATAACTCAAGAGACTCTCTATATGAAGAACATGGTGCTACTTTGAAGCACAAGTGTGGTAAAAGGATAGTAACATTGCCCCTTCTCTCTTTTTCTCTCATCATTTTTTTGTTTTCTTTTTTTTCTCTTTTTTTTGGGCCTTCTCTTTTTTTGGCCTTTCTCTTTTATTTATTTATTTTTTTCGTCCGGAGTCTCATCCCGACTTGTGGGGGAATCATAATCTCCATCATCCTTTCCTCACTGGGGCAATGCTCTAATAATGATGATCATCACACTTTTATTTACTTACAACTCGATATTACAACTCGATATCTAGAACAAAGATATGACTCTATATGAATGCCTCCGGCGGTGTACCGGGATGTGCAATGATCTAGCATAGGAATGACATCAAAAAACGGACAAGCCATGAAAACATCATGCTAGCTATCTTACGATCATGCAAAGCAATATGACAATGAATGCTCAAGTCATGTATATGATGATGATGAAAGTTGCATGGCAATATTTTTCGGAATGGCTATGGAAATGCCATGATAGGTAGGTATGGTGGCTGTTTTGAGGAAGGTATATGGTGGGCTTACGGTACCGGCGAAAGTTGCGCGATACTAGAGAGGCTAGCAATGGTGGAAGGGTGAGAGTGCGTATAATCCATGGACTTAACATTAGTCATAAAGAACTCACATACTTATTGCAAAAATCAATTAGTTATCGAAACAAAGTACTACGCGCATGCTCCTAGGGGGATAGATTGGTAGGAAAAGATCATCGCTCGTCCCCGACCGCCACTCATAAGGAAGACAACCAATAAATAAATCATGCTCCGACCTCATCACATAACGGTTCACCATACGTGCATGCTACGGGAATCACAAACTTCAACAAAAGTATTTCTACAATCCACAACTACCCACTAGCATGACTCTAATATCACCATCTTTATATCGCAAAACTATTGCAAGGAATCAAACATATCATATTCAGTGACCTACAAGTTTTATGTAGGATTTTATGACTAACCATGTGAATGACCAATTCCTGTCATCTCTCTAAATAGATATAAGTGAAGCAAAGAGTTTAATTCTTTCTACAAAAGATATGCCCACGCTCTAACAAGTATAAGTGAAGCAAAAGAGCATTCTACAAATGGCGGTTGTCTAAGTGAAGAGAAACAAGCAATCCAAACTTCAAATGATATAAGTGAAGCACATGAAGCATTCTATAAAGCCATACTCAAAAGATATAAGTGAAGTGCAATGATAATTCTATAAATCAACCAAGGACTATCTCATACCAGCATGGTGCATAAAAGAAAAATGAAAACTAAATGCAAAAGACGCTCTAAGATTGCACATATCGCATGAACGAAACAAATCCGAAAACATACCGATACTTGTCGAAGAAAGAGGGGATGCTTCCCCAGCATCCCCAAGCTTAGACGCTTGTGTCTCCTTTAATATTTACTTGGGGTGCCTCGGGCATCCCCAATCTTGAGCTCTTGCCTCTCTTCCTTCTTCTCACATCGAGACCTTCTCGATCATCGAACACTTCATCCACACAAAACTTCAACAGAAAACTCGGTAAGATCCGTTAGTATAATAAAGCAAATCACCACTATAAGTACTGTTGCAAACCAATTCACATTTTGTTTTTGCATTGTGTCTACTGTAGTATAACTTTTTAATGGCTTAATCCACTGATATAAATTGATAGTTTCATCAAAACAAGCAAACTATGCATCAAAAACAGAATCTGTCTAAAACAGAACAGTCTGTAGCAATCTGAACATTCACCATACTTATAATACTTGAAAAATTCTGCCAAAATTAGTAAAAATAAACAATTTGTATAGGAAGAACGTGAAAAAAAATTCAGAACCATTTGACATTCCAGCTAAAAATGTAAAATCCCACACTACAGCCAAAGTTTCTGTCCTGCACCGTACAAACCATCAAGCAAATGTAAACATCCTAAAGGCAAACCTTGGCACATTATTTTTATAATACAATGGAATTGTACAAGCGGATAATTATTTTTATTGAAAAGTTTCTGTAATCAAGATTCACAAAGTTGTCGTGAGCATGAACAAAGTTCAAGGAGCTATCCCACTTCAACAATGCTTGTCTTTCTCACTTTCACTTTCCTTTTTGAAAAGTTTTGGGTTCCCCTCTTTATTTTTGTTGTTTTAAACTATATGAAAGCACTCAACAGAAATAAATGACTCTCTAAAACTTCCGGGTTGTCTCCCTGGCAGCGCTTTCTTTAAAGCCATTAAGCTAGGCATATAGTGCTCAAGTAGTGAATCCACCCGGATCCCAAGGTATATCAAAGCCAATTTTAATTAACAATGATTTGTAATTTAGTAGTGAGCACAAAGTAACATATATCAAGCAATGGCGAAGTCTAACTCTCTTTCTATGCATCGGCATGTCATAAAAGAACAATTCATGCACGCCTAGTAAAGGCCAATGCATAGTATAAACAGTCTCTTGCAATTTTATCATGTTGGAAACATAGAGAGGTGGAGATATAGTTCCTCTCTCATAATAATTGCAAGTATGAGCAGCAAGCACATGCATATTATATTCATCAAAATCATCATGTGCGACGGTAAAAGGCAACCCATCAATATAATCTTTAATAAATGCAAACTTCTCCGATATAGTATAATCGGGAGAATTCAAAAAGATAATAGGACTATCATGCATGGGTGCAATAGCAACAATTTCATGTTTAACATAAGGAACTATAGCAAGTTCATCTCCATAAGCATAATTCATATTGGCATCTTGGCCACAAGCATAGCAAGCATCATCAAAAAGGGATATTTCAAGAGAATCAATGGGATCATAACAGTCATCATAGCAATCATCCTTCTGTAAGCACGAAGGGGAATTAAACAATGTATGAGTTGAAGAGTTACTCTCATTAGAAGGTGGGCACGGGTGATCAATCCGCTCTTCCTTCTTTTGTGCTTCTCTCTCCTCCTCATCTTTTTCATCCAATGAGCTCACAGTTTCATCAATTTCTTCTTCCATAGACTCCTGCAAAATATTAGTCTCTTCTTGGACAGCGGAGTAGTCCTCAATATATAGTTTAACATAAGCATTAGATGCATAATTCTCATAACAATATTCAAGTATGGCAAAATTTTCAGATTTGTGAAGAGTATCATCATACTTTTCAATCAAAGAAGCAATTTCAGAAGCACCCTTAAAAGCAACAAATTCTTCAATTTGTTGAACATCATAGTAATTATAAACACCCTTAGAATACGAAGATACGATTCCATTATTACTAAACTCACATAGATAGGGAAGGTGTTTCTTAGGGTTTTCAGAACAACAAGTAAAATCATATATTTCACATAAATTCCAAGCATAGCATTGAAAACGTTGAATTTGACTCCATAATAGTTTCCCTTTTTCAGATATACGGTGTTGCACATAACAAGCATGCTCATCTAAATATTTGCCCTCAACTAAGCTAGTTGGGGTTTCAGCACGAGCACATAGGGATCGAAGATGATCCAAGTAATAAGCTTCAGTAGTGTGATAGATTTTGAGTGGTTCTTCATCCATTGGTTTAGTAGGTACAACTAATTTTTTTGGTATTTTGCGTTTCCTACCCATAACTAAAGATAGAAAACAACTAAGAACAGCAAATAAAAATAACTTAGTGATAAAGCAAACAAGCACACCCGAGAATATTCATCCCACGCTATTGCTCCCCGGCAACGGCGCCAGAAAAAGGTCTTGATAACCCACAAGTATAGGGGATCACAACAGTTTTCGATAAGTAAGAGTGCCGAACCCAACGAGGAGCTAAAGGTAGAACAAATATTCCCTCAAGTTCTATTGACCACCGATACAACTCTACACACGCTTGACGTTCGCTTTACCTAGAACAAGTATGAAACTAGAAGTACTTTGTAGGTGTTGTTGGATAGGTTTGCAAGATAATAAAGAGTCCGTAAATAAAAAGTAGGGGCTGTTGTAAGTAAAGAAGCAATAAAGTAAATATAGCGAGTGTGGAAAAGTGGTGGTAGGAGTTGTGAAATTGCCCCTAAGCAATTGACTACTTTACTAGACCGATAGCAAGTATTATGTGGGAGAGGCCACTGCTAGCATGTCATCCCTGACTTGCAATTCTATGCACTTATGATTGGAACTATTAGCAAGCATCTGCAACTACTAACGTTCATTAATGTAAAACCCAACCATAGCATTAAGATATATTGGTCCCCCTTCAATCCCGTATGCATCAATTTCTATGCTAGGTTGAAGCTTCTATCACTCTTGCCCTCCAATACATAGTCCTATCAACATACAAACTAACCCTAGGGTGTGATCCACGCGCGCAATCATATGATGGGAACCAAAGGACAGCAACATAACCACAAGAAAATTAAATCAATCATAGCAATTCATCAACCACCGATAGGACAATGAAAATCTACTCAGACATCATAGGATGGCCACACATCATTGGATAATAATATGAAGCATAAAGCACCATGTTCAAGTAGAGGGTACAGCGGGTTGCGGGAGAGTGGACCACTGTAGATAGAGGGGGGAAGGTTATGGAGATGTTGATGATGATGGCGGAGGTGTTGGTGTAGATCGCGGTGATGATGATGGCCCCCGGTGGCACTCCGGTGCCACCAGAAGCGAGGGAGAGAGAGCCCCCCTCCTTCTTCTTCTTCCTTGACCTTCTCCCTAGATGGGAGAAGGGTTTCCCCTCTGGTCCATGGCCTCCATGGCACGGGAGGGGCGAGAGCACCTCCGAGATTGGATCTGTCTCTCTGTCTCTCTCTGTTTCTGCGTTCTCAGATTCTTCCATTTCACCGTTTCTTATATTCCCGGAGATCCGTAACTCCGATTGGGCTGAAATTTTGACACGATATCTATCCGGAAATTAGCTTTCTTGCGGCGAAAGAAGAGCACCAACCGCCTTACGGGGTGGCCACGAGGGTCAGGGGCGCGCCCCCCTACCTCGTGGGCCCCTCAAGCATCGTCTCGCGTGGATTCTTCTTCCCAAAAATCATATATATTCCAAAAAAATCTCCGTCAGTTTTTATTTCGTTTGGACTCCGTTTGATATGGATATTCTGCGAAACAAAAAACATGCAACAAATAGGAACTAGCACTGGGCACTGGATCAATATGTTAGACCCAAAAATAGTATAAAAAGTTGCCAAAAGTATATGAAAGTTGAATAATATTGGAATGGAACAATTAAAAATTATAGATACGACGGAGACGTATCAATCTTCTCTTATGTATTCGAGGATCTAGCACATGTGTAACTTGTTCTTGCTAGTTTGAGTGTTCCTCTTGTGTTTCCCCTTGTGTTTTCCCTCTTTTCCCTCTCGTGTTCCTCGTGTTCTTCGTGGGATCCGCTCCTTTCGTGAAAGATCGATCGATTAGGGTTCTACCCTACATCAGCCATCCAATCGAGAACCTCTTATTTAGATCAAATGGTTCTTAGTGGTCATTTCAAAATAGTTATAGGTTGAGGAATTGTCTATCTATTGTAAGCATACATTTATACATTAGCACGATAACCGCATCATTCTAACGAGTCCACCATACAAAACCATTACATACTATATACTGCCATTCTGACGCCATAGAATAATCAACTGCTCATGCATCGACGATGATTTGTGGAAATGTATCTTGGTTTCCATCTAAATGTGTTCTTGTCTTAATGATGAGACTGTATCATTCATGATTTAAATAACTAATTCCAATGAGAAGAAGAAATAATTATTGTTGATGAATCCCCACGATAAAAACAAAAAGGAGAGAAAATAGACGTCATTTATAAAAGGAAGATTTGTATTTCTATATTGTTATGGGTGCATATCACTTTGAAGGAAACTAGGAAAGTCAGGGAGAAAGCTGCTGCGAAGATTCTCAGGGAGAAAAAAGAGATGAAGCTCATGAGAAGGCAATAATCCTAAGTACCACACCTATAATTGCTAAAAGATTTGATCGCAAAACCCAAACTTTTTGAGGGTTTAAAAGAAACTGGATTTGGGTTGAAAAATCCAGACTGTTCAAATGCTACCGTGCTACCAATAAAGTGTTATGGCAAAAAACTGAATTTTTGCAACATTAACACAATATGTATCTATTGCATCACAAAAATTCAAACCCAAATTTGATCTGCCCACCGAGACATGAACAATACAAAGTCACTCGTTGTGAGGTTGTATTCACGGTAAATTAGCATGAGAGAGCATAGATGTGACCCTCTTCGTGAGCGTGTAGGTCATTCTCTCTACAAGGCCATTGCATAGAGGTGTCTTTGATGTATTCTTCTCATGCCCGATGCCATACTTTATGCAGTACCTTTCAAAATTACTTCGGTATTCAACACCATTGTATAATCTCATGCACTTTATTTCTGGGTACTTTTTCTTTTCACTTTGGCATGGAACTCCTTGAAGGCTTGAAGCACATGATACTTGTTTTTCAACACATATGAAAAAGTTTTTTTGGAATGGCTATCAATGAAAGTTACAAAATGTATTTCTCCACTGAGGGGATTTTCAGTAATGGCACAACTATCATTGTGCATAATATCAAAAACATTTTTTTATGATGTGGTGGGAGTGTATGAAAAGCAACCCTATGTTGTTTTCCATGCATAAAAATATGCATAGAGTTTCAAGAATATATCTTTCAACTCAGGGAGGTAATCCATGTAAGCAAAAGCATGCATGCCCTTCTCACACATATGCGCAAGCCTTTTGTACCACAAGTCAACTAAAGGGACTTTCTCAATAGCGTTCAATACTTCATTGTACAACTTGGTTTTAGTCACATAAAGAATGCTTTGCTTACTTCCTCGAGCCACAATCAAAGAAACTTTGGTGATATTTCATTTTGCTTCAACAAAATAATAGGGTGCCTGATATCATCAAGATTGCTAGTTGACAACAGATTCATCCTTATGTGCAAAATATGCCTCACATCATCGAGCACCAACTTGTAATTTGTGCTTGTCTCAATGCATATAGATCCCTTACCGACATTTTTTAACGAATCATTTTTGCCCATCCTCACTTGTCCATCACTTGTGTAGGATGTAAAGTAATCTGTGTATGATGTAATGTGGAAGGACGCACTTGAATCCGCAACCGAACTCATGGCATCATCACGAACAACACTACCATTCTTCATGTTCAATGACTAAGAAGTCCTCACCTGTTGTAGTCATGGTTGAACTATTCTCAACCTTTTGATTGGTTTTATTTGCATGTTTACCCTCTGCAGAATCTCATTTGTATTCCTACATTCGTTCTTCTTGTGTCCCGGATAACCATAATAAAAGCAAGTAAACTTTTTTATCTATTTTGACTTAGATTCCCCATGGATTTATCACTGCCTTGATGAAATCTTATGTGACTATGTCCGTCGTTCTTATTCTTCCCATGGATTTCAGCCACATACGCATCAGTAAAAGACACGTCATTCTCACTCTTTTCCTTCTTTCTGACTTCATTCAGCATAATGTTCATCATCATCTCCAAAGTCAGCTTACCATCAAAAGTTGAATTGCTAAGTGACAGAACAAGCTTGTTCCAACTATCAGGCATGAAATTCAACCTCATCAGTTCTTTCACCGCATCCTCAAGGTTGATCTTCATGATAGTATATGGCATTGGAAGACCTTTAATTGCTCAATCACACTACTTTCATCTTGGCACTCAAGCTTTGCAAGTATTTTGATTACCAACGCCTTGTTCATTGATATATTCCTCTCATACATAGACTCCAACTCCTATCAGATATCATATGCATTTGTGTTATTTGCAACTTAGTGTGATATATTATGGTTGCTATACAAACAAATCAAACCTATGGCCTTCCTGTGTAGCACTCCCCAATCTTCTTCCATGACACTGATGGGTATCATGTATTTTACCATTGTCTCATACAAATATTTCCAATAATGGATGTCTTCCATCATGGTCTTCCATAGAGACTAATTTAAGAACCGATGTCTATCATGCCATTTGTTGTAGCATATTATCCCATAGCCATTGTGAGCAGAACCTACGAAAATCTTCTTCAACTACTATCAAGTGTCTGATACAACAAGTTATTCTTTGGGTAGCACTAGAGGCTCTCATACAACAAGATTTGTGCATCTCAGATAACAACACAAAGATTTAGGGCTTCAAGAGCTAGGAATTGGACAATCGCACCAAAGATGGTGGAACCATAGCTTGAAAGATACAAGGTGGTGGATTTGATCTTCACAACCTTGGGAATATGATCCCTTTGCTTGATGGCAGCTTCTTCCTTCAATTTTCCTCTCTCTCTCTCTCTCTCTCTCTCTCTCTCTCTCTCTCTCTCTCTCTCTCTCTCTCGGTTTTCTCTTTTCTTCTCCAATGGATGCGCAACCCAGATTTGTCACACTTCTTGGTGGCGGTTGGATGGGAGGCTAAACACCCTCTTTCCTTAGGTGCAAAGTCCAAAATGGTCCTAGGCCATAAACCTAAGAGATATTGGGCTCTTGCACAACTTTGGGATGCCTAAAAGGCTTCAAGTGCTCATCACCTCACAACCTATCTAATTATTTTAGATCTTGACAAACCATCTTAATGAAAAGTAGAGTTAGTCCTTACAATATGGAGGTCTTACTAGACATTGTATTGGCCATCTATCATGCCATACTACTAAAAAATCCCATATCTTACATCTCAGTTCCCTTTTAACACATTTTTACATCCAAACTGTTTAACATTTATATTTAGACCATGTGTAATTCAATGATATTTTCAATCTATAAATTTTGAATTCCAAATTCAAGTATAACATAGTCTTGAAATATACCAACATAGATCATCAACCTCATAAATAGAATGCACTCATATAGTTCATCCAAAGTTGCTGAACCATCAAGCGTTAGTCATTCTCACTTTGACTCTGACTTCCGCCAATAGACCCGCACATCCTTGATGGCAGGAGGTGCCCACACATAACAATAAAAAATGTTGATATTGTTCATCAAGGTCATCCATGCTCGTGAACATAATCTTATGCTCTCGCCCCATCATGTTGGTCATCATTTCTTCTACCATGACTCTCAATTTATCATTCTCAATGGCAACCTTGCATTTCTTGACGGCCTTTGCCTTATTCCACATTGCTTTCTTCTCTTGATTTATCGACATCTTCATTCATTTCTCTGTTTAGATCATGTTTTGCAGAGCCTACTTGCACATAGCACTCTCCATCCTCTCTTCAACTTCCCTCTCTTGCTTCC
>NC_041386.1:619200054-619204783 GCF_002162155.2 Triticum dicoccoides
CTCCTGCAGAAATTTTGCGAAACATGGGTGCCAACATGGCCCATTCAAACTCCATATTTGCCCCTTCGTCTCAGTTCCTTCACTATGTTTAGGAGACATGGGGCCTAGAGACCCTCTTTCTGCCTACACATCCATCTTTTCGGTCCAGTGTTTTTATTTATATTTGTAAAAGTCCTGAAATCCCTTACTTGTAGCAGGCGGCGGCTTCCCTGATCCACTGTTTGATCTCACCTTCATCGGGCCGTAGTTTCAATTATGGCCTTCTATCCTTCTACAATGACGCATCCTTCAAGTGATGATAGACATCCCTAAGAGCATGGACTATGTGGGCATCACCCAGGTGTGGTTTCAGCCTCCACCTAAGAGAAAAAATAATGAGGCCACCATACGAATATCTCACACCCAACAGAAGCAACATCTTCTGGTGGTCCACGTATATCTCTCTCCATCATTACTTTTTACATCATGGCTCGTTCTTGCTCTTGTTTGAAGTTCTCTCTCCTCCAATCCCTCCTTTCCTTCTGCTTTTTAAGTGAGGAAGCAGGTTACTCTGCAAGAGCTTGTTTTGGCTCTGCAAGCGACAGTCTTTTTTCTTTGAGCTGTGCTATATAGATGACAAATCCCAGACGATTCATGCACGACATGAAAATCCAGCCGTACATGCATGTCTACAGGGGAGCAACGGCCACAGGGATTGATAGTTGTCCTCACATCGTCCATCTTCTTCGTCTGTATAGCCATTTCATTTTTCTTTTCCCCTCCACGGCAGCAGCTCCTCCAACGTGAATCCATAGGGAGCGGTCTACCCTGGAGCAATAATCATGCCCTAATAATGATAATAAAGACAAGAACATGGACCGATAGTCTATGGACCTACATCTAGGGGTGCAGGACGGCGTCCCGCAAAGTCCCGCAAAAACAGCCAGCTAGCACACATCTAGTACAAATCAATGTGACGAACTTTAATCTTTTTATAATTGACTTTTTCAGCTTTAAATAGGAAGCGGGCCGGGTTTGGGCGCCGCCCTGCACCCCTACCTACATCACATGCTCACTCTTTTGCAACTTAGACCAATTCATCACAAGCGGCTTCCCTCTCTACCCGTGGACGTTATGTGCGTCACTAGCCGAGTTATGTTGGCCCGCTATTACCTAGACTAGAAATTGAGTGTCGATATCTATACTCCAAGCAATAGTCGAGAGATGAAATATACACCTACTTTATCGGAATTGGTAGTGATTAGTATTGCTTGATGAAAGCTTCTTGAAATTGTAGCAAATGTACTAGAAGCGCGGGACAACTGCATGCTTGTTAAGTATAAACACTAAAAGAGGATATTTATGCACGAACTACGTTTTTTTCTATCTATTTTTCAATATATAGCACATACGAAAACTCTTATACATATGCAAGTACACTCACTCACATGAACGCACACACACATACCCTATCCTTACGAGCATCACCGAGAGATTGAGCCGACACATTATCTTGAGATTTTTTTGCAAATAACATTATCTTGAGATTTACCAAGTTGTCATATACGACTTGGCCTGAAATAAATTTAAAAAAATGCGACCATAAATGCCAGGTTTAGGAATTGAACCCTAGTGGGTTGCTTTTACCGCAAGAAATTTAATCATCTAAACTAGGCTTAATTTGTGTTTTCTGTCCATATTTATGCAAGAATTTGGAGAGAATATACTCCCTCCCAATAATTTTATATTAGACTCATGTCTGTAGAATACCATGTACTAGTGTACCACCAGCGTAGCGTTTTCCAAAAAATTTAGACCAATTATAAGCTATTAGAGCAATTCTAATGTGGCGACTCACATTTCGTCCGCTGGCCTCCGTTTGGGTCGGCGCGAACACAAAAGTCGGCCAACGCGCCGACCCAAACAGACGCGTGTCTGCTTTTTGTCCGCGGGTGACCCATTCCTGGCCCATTTTTTAGCCGGATTTGCGTCGGCGCGGATACGAGACAGACGCGCCTGCGCTCGCCTTCTCCTCCCCTCCGGGCCCGTTGGTCGGTGCCACATTGGCCTCCCCCCATCCAACAGCAACACTTGCCCACCTCCTTCGTCGTCGCCGTTGCCGCCCATTTTTTCCGGTGACTCTGCCAGCTGCCGGCGCCGCAACATCCGCTCAACAAAGCCGCCACCTCCCACGTCGTCCGCCACCGCCGTCTTGCCGCCGGGGAACTGACTGCTTCCCACCAACGCTCCTTCCCCCCACCCGACATAGCCGCAACCGCAACCAAGAAGCCGCCTCGCCGCACTGGCCAGATCCTCACCCGCACGCTCGTCTGATGCCGGCAGGGCAGCTAGCTGGGTCCGTGCGTGCCGCGACTCCCTTCGCTGGTCGTCTCCTTCGTCATCGCCCGCAAGCTGTTCGACAATTTGTCAAGGTACAAATGGACTCCGCCGACGAGTTCTTTTTTCATAATTTCTTTTGTGACTCCGACGATTCGTCGTCCGATGACGAGGAGGAGATATTGGCTGCCGTGTTGGTCCATCACCGCCTCAATAGCCAGCGGCCGTTGTTCCATGGCTCCATTCCGGGCCACCTTCTGGCGTTAAACCGCAACCAAGAGAGTGGGCATCTCTTTCTTTGGAAGGACTACTTTAATACAACAAATTCGTTGTTCAAACATCAGAAATTTCGCCGCCGTTTCCGTATGAGTAGGCATCTTTTCAACCGTATTAGAGAGAGGGTGGTCGGCTACGATGACTATTTGGAGTGCAAAGAGGATGCCGTTGGAAAGATTGGTTTCTCCTCTTATCAGAAATGCACTGCAAAATGTTGGCAATCACTAAATGTTGGAAACTCACGTGCAACTGCAAAATAATTTGGTTCAGCATATGTGGGATCATGTTGGCAATCAATAGATGTATCTTCGTATCTTCTTTATTCGGCTTGCAAAACTATGTGAGACATTTTTACTTTTATTCGGCTTGTAAAACTATGCTATTTTATTCGGTTGGAAACTATGTTATTTGACTTTATGTTTGAATGCAAAAGTTGTGTGTGAAACAATGCAAAAATGAGCTATTTGTTAAAATAGGGCGGCCACGCGGACATGAAATGGACCGGTGCGTTGGACGCACTGCCGACCCAAATCTAAAACAGGACGGACACCGTGCGTGCGGCCAACCCAAACGGACGAAAAACGAACAAAATTACCGTCCATTTGAATCGGTCCGTTGGAGTTGCTCTTACCGTGTAAAGTGCAGTGAAATTCGGCAACCGGAGAATATCACACCGGTCCTTGGGCTTGGATCTATCGGAGGATGCATCATGCATGTCTGCATGCGTAAGTTCGTTCGTACTTTACGTCTGTCCTGTCCACCTATCATCGATATTCTTGTGGATTTTAGTTTAGTCGTCATCCGTCAATCCTGGCGCCGCGTCTAGCTCACTGTAATCCTGTGTGTATCGCTACGTACTGTCGACAGTACAATGAACAAGACAATGTTGGCACCGGACGCACGTCGTCCATATGGACAAATTAAGGAGAAACTCCCAAATTAAACCAATTGGTCTCAGAACCAATATCATCAGAAAAACACTAATTCGTGCAAGGCATGTGACTAAAGCAGGGTTAGGACTTGAGAGTGTTTACTTTTTAAAACTCACATACACACTGCACATTGTTTCCGGCCGGCCATGGGGCTGGGTAGGTGGGTGCACCCGTGCATGCATGTATGGTGGTGGTGAAGTGATGATCGATCGAGCACATCCATGCGTCAATCAGCTAGCTGCAACAACAGCAACAGGTCAAGAACCAGGACTAACCAGTAACCAGTACTCCCTCCGTCCCGCATTACCTGTTGCAATCATAGATAAAAATAAATGTATCTAAAAATAAAAATGTTTAGACATCCATTATTAATATACCGTCGGTCCTATATAATCCTACTATTACTGATATGCTGTCTTTTTTATCTTCTTTCAGTTTGTTTTTGTTTAACTGTGTACATTTTATTTATACAGAGGCCCGATGATGTGCTTATCATGCTTTGTATCTGCTTGATGCTACATTTTGAGTAAATAAAAATATCCTTTATCAAAAAAGATATATCCATTTTTGCTATAAGTAATTTGGATGGAGAGAGTAGTACGTATCCGTATAGAGGAAGATAATGAGTATAAGAGCATCTCCAACATATGCCTCAAATAAAGCGCGCGTGAAAAACAGGACTTTTAGCGCGCACGTCCAAAAACAACACTCCAGCAGACGATGTAAAGTAGGCCACACACAAAAATGAAGTTGTAAGAGCATCTTCAACACCCGCGCTAAACAAGTGCCGCGCCGCAAATTTAACCATTTTAGCGTGTGTGTAACCGGTAGAGTGGCTCTAGCGGGGACGCAATAACCCCACGCGCGACATATGGAGTTGGGCGCACGGTCCGAATCACCAGCTCGCGCTGTGTATTTGGGGCGCCCGCTTCCACGCGCGGCACACACAACGCTCGCACCGCACTCTCTCCTCCCCGCCACCTTCGCCCCGCGCGCGCAGTCGCCAGTGAACTGGACCCGATGGACGCACGCGCTGGCACCCCGCTCACCCCATCCTACAGCCGCGACCCCTCCACCGCCGCCGCCGCCGCCGCTGCAAACCCTAGCGCGGGGAGCGTTGGCCTCGACTCCGTCGGAGCTCCTCCGAGCATCGGACTCGCGCCCGGCCTCTTCATGCCGTCGCGGATGACCTCGGCGGCGGGTGG
>NC_041386.1:619205208-619211491 GCF_002162155.2 Triticum dicoccoides
GGCAAGACATCCGCGAAGAAGAACAAGGCGGCGGACGCCTCCGGCACCTCGAAGGCGAGGATGAAGAAGCTTGCAGGGCGTGTGACGGGCGCGGCGGCTACCGAAGCACCGGCGAGCTCACTCGTTGAGCCGGTGGCCGACGCGCACAACGTGTTTGAATGTTTGAAATCCATTTTGTGTTCAAAATGAAACATATGGCATACGTCGGCGAGTCTTGCGCGCTGCTGGAGTGGCGCGCGCTCTGCGTTTTAGCGCGACTGTTGAAGCTAGCGATGGACGCGCGGTAAAGTTATTTTTAGCGCGTGACGCGTTGGGCGGCTGTTGGAGATGCTCTAAATTTAGTGCCCGCGCGCTGTGAGGCTGCAAATTTAGGGCGCCGGCTTGTGCGCATAGGCTGCTGCATGTGGGGCCGTCGGGTTGGACACCGTGTTTTTATGCATTTGGTAAACCTTCTGCGCACAAAAATACTATTTTAACACTGCAAAACTTTTTTAGCGCGTGTCTGTTGAAGGTGCCTGAGTACCCGGTAATTTGCATGTCGATGGCACCAATCGATCGCCATGGCATATTAGCATATACCCGTTACGTTTGAGCATACGTCGGAGTTAGAACCGCATGTGGTGGCGTCTTCGATCCTAGGCCCTTTTCACTATTCTGACCCTTTGAACAAACTTTGTATAAAATAAATTCGGTGTGAAAGTATTTCACGACCTGATCTTTTTAGCAACGCCACAGCTCGCGGCATTGCTATCCAACATAGAAATGTCTAGGTAGCTAGCATTTCTGATCAAAGAAAAAACGTCGAGGTAGCTAGCGTTGCGGACCAGGTAAGAAACGCCAATGGCGCTGGCGTTGCTGCCCATCATTGAAACGCCAATGCCCATGGCGTTGCTGCCCTTTTTCATGTGCATGTGGAATATGGATGAACAGGCTAATTAATAAGGCTAATTAATTATGACCAAAGAGGGCAGCAATACCATGGTTCCTTGGCGTTTCTATGATGGTCAGAAACGCTAGCTCCTTTGGCGTTTCTTACCTGGTCCGCAACGCTAGCTACCTCGGAGTTTCTACTTTGATCAGAAATGCTAGCTATCTCGGCGTTTCTATATTCGGCAGAAACACCGCGGGCTATGGCGTTGCTAAAAGAGTCAAATCGTGAAATACTTTCACGTCGAGTTCATTTTGTGACAAAGTTCGTTCAAAAGGTTAGAATAGTGATTTCGGTCTCGATCCTAGCCACCCTGCACGCCTGTTTCCCTACTATGTTTAAGTCTCAGAATTAAGCTCTCCCTTCTGTTGGAGCCACACTGCACTTAATGTATTCCCTAATATCTCCTGGAGTGTAAAATTGCGTGTAATTGCTAAAAACTTAGACCGCAAAACCGCAACTTTTTGAGGGTTTAAAAAGATTGAAACTAGGTTGAAAACTCCACTGTTCAAATGCTACTGTGCTACCAATAAAGTGTGGAGGAAAAAAGCTGAATTTTTGTACCAACATTGACACAATATGTATCTATTGCATCACAAAAATTCAAACCGAAATTTTATCTGCACACCAAAAGATGAACAATACAGAATCACTTGTCGTGAATAGCACATAGCACTGTTTTTAGTATGGTAGGTATCTTTGGATGAGGTTGTGTTCATGGTAGGATTTGTCGTTCTTGTTTCTTGATTTCTGAATTCTTCAAATATCTGTGACGTTGTCAATGTATATCATGTTGTCTATTTTCCAGAAATTTTCATCACTTTCTAATAATCTAACCATACATACAATAGTAGTACCACCGGGAGACGCAGCAACTCAGCCAACTTACTCTCACCCTGAAACACTACTATCCATATTTGTGCAACTAAAAGCGGATGGACGGTTTCCATCGGCAACTAAAAATATTCAACATATGGGCCAGACTCAAATAGCCGACCAATGCTTATTGTCCGCCGGAGAGAGGATGGCAAATGGATGAGACGAACACCCATGTGAGGGCCAAATTGGACCGGCCAACTTCGGTGTTCGCAATGTTTTTTTTCTGTTGTTTTATTTTTGGGTTTTGTGGTTTGTGTTTTAGGTTTTTCTTTCTGGATTTGTTTTCTTTTTTTATTTTCTATTCTTTAAGGCTTGGTTATTATTATAATTTTAATTATTATGAGTTTCTGTACTATAAATATTTCTGAATATGCAGTGAATTTTTTCAAACATATGTTGAATATTTTTTCATATGCAGTGTACATTTTTTTTCAGAACACACTGAACATTTTTCAAACAGAGACTAATTGAAAAAAAATACGATGTACATTGTGTTTGTTTTTGCGAGGGAAAAAATATTTTTATTCCATATTTAGAGAGTTACAGTCGAGATGCCAAAGATCCTCAATACATGATGGTCCAAGGCGCATCCACACAGTTGTGGTACACTCTATACGACTATAATTTGCCAAGCGATCGACAACTCTATTTTGAACCCTAGTTAACTTCTAGGGAACAAACACCCCATCTATCATCAACTTCTTAATTTCAGCCACAAGATGACAATAAGCAGAACGAACTAGTCCGTCCCCTGATAGACAGGATAAAGCCTACATTGTTCTTTTTTTTTGTGCGAAAGGCCTACATTGTTCTTATACAGTGATTTTTTTTCAGATATGGTAAGTTTTTTATATCAAGCACTGATTTTTTCAAAATGTTCACATTTTCAAAATCTGTTCACCATTTTGAAATGCATTCATGTCTTTTAGAATTGTTCATTTTTTAAAGAACAATGTATTCAGTTTTTTACAGCTTCCTTTGGTGCCTTGGTTAGCTGGAACATTTATGTTTCCATAAAAATTCACAATTTTTTAAAAGGAACTTGTTTGAGAAAAAGAATTTTTGAGAAAATGGCCTCTAATTAATAAAAAAACTGGGCGATACAGCAAACGATTTACTAAAGAACAACGGATAGCTACAATACATCACATCCATACGCTACAGACCCTTGGTTCATCCCTCGGTCGCTACAGTAAACGGTTCCCGTCTGGTGCAATACTGAAAATGTGTCGGCCCGCACCAGGGATGCCCTGTGCTGCAACGCCCTGTTTGACGGGTGCTCCTATACGCCGCCCGTCAGCGTCCGTTCATCCCGGCTTCGCTGAAGCGGCACGCAAACGGGCCGGCCCAATTATCACAGGTCGAGCGAAAAAAAATTGAAAAAACGAAGCGCACGCATGGGATCGAACTCCTGATCTCATTCAGGATTCTGGCGAGCCAAGCCAACCGACCTAGCAACCTACAACGCTGTTAATGCAGCGCAAGTCTTAAAGTATGTAAGACGGCGGCAAAATCCTTTTTTCCAAAGAAATCATTTTTTTATAATATACGTTGAACAAAATTTAAAAGACAGTGAACCATTTTTGGAAACAAACATTGAACAAATTTTAAATACACAAATGAACATTTGTAGTATGCGTCGAACAATTTTTTAATGTACGATGAACAAATTTTAAATACGCAATGAACACTTTTAAATATATGCCGAACAATTTCATAAGATACGGTGAACATTTTTGTAATACACGACGAACATTTTTATAATGCTAGGTGAACTATTACATAATATATGATGAACATTTTTATAATATACATTGAATAAAATTTAAAAGACAGTGAACCTTTTTTGGAAACAAACACTGAACAAATTTCAAATACACAAATGAACATTTGTAGCATGCATCGAACAATTTTTTAATGTATGATGAACAAATTTTAAATACGCAATGAACAAATTTTAAATATGCTGAACAATTTCATAACATATGGTGAACATTTTTTTAATGCTATGTGAACTATTACATAATATATGATGAATATTTTCTTCATACGATGAAGATTTTCGTAATACACGGTGAACTTTTATATAATAAATAAAGAGAAGAAAAACAGAAAGAGAAAATAAAAAAGGAAACATAAAAGAAGAAAAATAAAAGAAAAAGGAACCAAAAATAAAAAAACGGAACAAAACAACTGAAAACCCGACAAAAAGAGTGAAAGCCTGGAAGCAAAAACCCATATAAGAAAACAAAAAAATGCAAAGAACAGAGACGGAAGCAGCAGCGAACGAATCTCGTACGTGGGCTGGCCCAATCGGAGGCTTGCCTCAGCGAAACCACAACGATCTGACGCTAACGAGCGTCCAATAGGGTTTGCCCTGTTTGACGCCTGCGGGCTTCAAATAAGAGGTCTCCAAATAACTCTCGCTGAGATCAGTGCCTCCGTTCGCTCGTACAACTCACCTTGCTTGCTCTTTTCTGGCTCCTCTAGAAATGATAAACAGTTGTTGGCTGATAAAAAACCGGCAAACGGTTGTAGATTTGAAAAACTCCATAAAATAAATTGTAGTGTTCACTGATCTTAAAATGGGAATTTATTTTTTCATGAATTTGATAAATTGGAGGAATTTCAATAAATTGTGCCAATTTATTCCTAAATTTTAAAAATTGACCATGAAATTGATTTTTTTGATTTTTTATTTTTTCTGGAAATTTGAATATTAAACCTTCAAAAATATTCATAAATACAAAATTTATACGAAATAATTAAAACAATACAAAATTTATCCCCGAAGAAGACCGAAGAAAAATGGTGAAAACCGAGGAAAGAAACGAAGAAAAAAGAAAAGGGAAAACCAAAGAAAAGTAGAGAAAACAAAAGAAGCCCATATAAAAACAAAAGAAACAGGTGCAACAACAGTGAAATACCTTAAAAGAAAACCATATGAAAGAAAACTCATGCCAGAGCTACAGTGCCGGGCCGGCATAGTAGCGCCATGCCAGATTGGGGACCTGACTATTTCTCACAACAAGCGATAAATACATCCTCCGAAAAATATTGGTAGCAACCAAAGCGAACATGCTCCTAAATCCTGCTATTGGGCCAGCCCATGGTGGTTTCACCTTGTGCATAGAAATGCATTTGACCATTATTCTACGCAATGAGCAATGAAATATGATTTTCCATCCAATAGGATATACAAAATAAAAATCATCGGTCGGAGGACGATTTTCCAAGTTCGCCCCCTCAGGAAATGATGAGATAATGGAAGATGATCCTCTCCTCGCTTCGATGATGTGCGGTGCAATTGCAATGCCCAACCTGCCTTAATTTCCCGAATGCTCTATGGCTGGGGCGCAAGTCCGACGCGACTAGGACATGATGGGCCATTGTCATTCTAGGTCATTTGATTGGCTCAACCTAGCTAACCTGTAGAGGCTTCTGCTTACATATCAATATAGGCGATTCTGGAAATGGATATGTGAAAGGCGCAGGTTTACTCCCGAGGGGGGGGGGAGGTGCGAAAGGAAGATTTTTAAAAATTCATCAAACTTTGTAGACTTTGATGAATACCGCAGTGAAGAAATAAAAATAGTAGTGAGACTAGTTCATCACAGAAACATAAAAGCATGCGTACATGATAGATGCAAGTGAAGAACATGCTGAAGTAACGGAAAACAACACGATGAAAGTCATCAGTTCAAATTCTTCAGAAGTAGATCATAGATTTTTCAGGAACGGAATAACAGAAAGTAAAGGGTTAAGGAATTTGAAACCAGGGGTAACACCCCGGATGTAACTTTCCCTATTTGTACTCCTACTCTTCCCGTTTCCGACGTTAAGTTATATTTATTTTCCTCGGGTTCGGGTTTTGTCTCTGTGTGTTGTTGTCGTTGTCATGCATCTCATATCATGTCATCATGTGCATTGCATTTGCATACGTGTTCATCTCATGCATTCGAGCATTTTCCCCGTTGTCCGTTTTGCATTCCGGCGCTTCGTTCTCCTCCGGTGGTCTTTTCTAGCTTTCTTTCGTGTGTGGGGATTAAACATTTCCGGATTGGACCGAGACTTGCCAAGCGGCCTGGTTTACTACCGGTAGACCGCCTGTCAAGTTTCATATCATTTGGACTTCGTTTGATAATCCAACGGTTAAACGAGGGACCGAAAAGGCCTCGTGTGTGTTGCAGCCCAACACCCCTTCAATTTGGCCCAAAACCCACCTAACTCTGCTCCATCATCTAGAGCGTTCGATCACGATCGCGTGGCTGAAAACCGCACCTCATTTGGACTCTCCTAGCTCCCTCTATGCCTATTTAAAGCCCCCCCCCCCCGATTTTCGGATCTCCTCCTACCTTCGAAACCCTAAAAATCATCTCCGCGCAGCCGGACGTGTCCACCCGCCGCCGAACGAAAAATCCCGCCGCCACCGCCACCACGTGGAAGCCTCCCATTCGCCTGCGCGCCGCACCCACT
>NC_041386.1:619211663-619221092 GCF_002162155.2 Triticum dicoccoides
CCGCCTCTCCTTCGACGGCGCCGCGCCGCGCCTCCCGCGCCGCCTCTCCGGCTCCCCGCCGGCCGGATCCGGTGAGGTCCGGCCCGGGAGCACCTCGCCGCCGTCATCCCGCTCCGGCGAGCTCCGTCAACGCCGCGCCGCCGCCTCGGTTTGCGTGCAGATCTAGAACCCTAGGTGGTTTTTTTCTCTAACTCCCGAAATTGCAGATCCAAGTGCCTCTGTTCGTGGCCCCGTAACTTTGCAATCGTAGCTCCGATTCATGCATATAGCATATCAAAATGTTCATCTCAGAGAGTACATCATTTCATTCCATTGCATCATTTTCATTTGAGCTCATCTTGATGCCCGAAATGCTGAAGAGAACTACTTGAGTTAATTGTCAAATCTGCTACTCCATTTAGGCTTTTGTCATTTTTGCCATGATTATTGTGTGCATGATATGCCCTAATGCTCTACATGTGTTTTGTTAAGGGTTTTGTCATTTTTCTAGAGGTACAACCCATGTATTTTTAGGATGTGTGTGGTGACCTGTGCAAGCTTACAAAGTGGTGCACTTGCTAAATCTGTTTTCAGGGACTTAGTGATTTCACTAAGTCCTGGAGCTGTTTATTTCATGATGCCATATGTTCATGTTGTTTCCTAGTGATCCGTGCTCTTTTGAGGATGATCAGTAAGGATGTTTTGTTAATATTGTAGTGCTCTATCCATCCATGTCTTTGTTTGCAATTATGGAGCACACTAACTTGAGTCAATCGAGCTCTACATTTGCTACTTTGTGAATCTGGGCAGATTGTCAACTTGTTTGCAATTTTGCCGGTGATGTTGTAGTTGATCCGTGCATGCTATGCTATTGTTCTTGTCATGTCTAGCTTGAATTTTGTGCCTTCTTTATGGGTGTATGCTTGTCTTGCCATGACTTGCACCGTAGTGAGTGCATCTAGCTCGTAAACATGCCTACTTGAGTTATATTTCAGTATGTGTCAGTTTTTCACTAAGTCTGAAAACTGATTATGTTTGTGCTATGTTCACATGCTTGCAATTGTATTTTCTGGTCCTTTTTGGCTCAAGGTCACTAAGGGACTTTTGTTAAGCTTTTTGAGTAGCTCCATGCCATGCTTTACTATGCCATGTTCAGATCTTGTAGCATGTAGTTTTGCAGCTCCGAAGAGAGCTACCTGATCTGAAATTCCAGACAAGTGTTAATTTCACTAAGTCTGAGATCTGTTTGTCATATGCATTTTTGCCATGCTTGTTTGAACCTGTTAATGGATGAATTGGCCGTAGCTTAGTGCTAGACTTTTGTTAAGCATCTTGTGTGCATCCCTGCCATGTATTTTGTTGTCATGTTTGGGTGATGTAGCATGTTCATTTCGTTGTATTTAGATGCCTACTTGCTGTAAATCACAGACCGGTGTCATATTTGAATCGCTTGCCATTTTCAAACCGTAACTCCGATTCCGGCGTTCTTTATATCGTTTTCAAGCGATTTCATCTCATCTTTCCAGTGGAACACTTGGTTTTCCAAGTTGAGGCCAGGTTCTTACATTTCCTGTCATATCTTGCATTTTGCATCCCGCATAGCATATCATCTTTGCATTGCGTTGTTTGAGTTTGCACGTGGTTGATTGTATCCTTGTTGCTTGTTTGTCTTGTTTGGGTAGAGCCGGGAGACGAGTTCGCTAACGAGGAGCCCGTTGAGTTTGCTTTCGAGGATCCAGTCAACTCTGACAACTGTGCAGGCAAGATGATCATACCCTCGAAATCACTACTATCTTTGTTATGCTAGTTTGCTCGCTCTTTTGCTATGCCAATGCTACGATGCCTACCACTTACTTGAAAGTCTCCCAAATTGCCATGTCAAACCTCTAACCCACCTTGTCCTAGCAAACCCTTGATTGGCTATGTTACCGCTTTGCTCAGCCCCTCTTATAGCATTGCTAGTTGCAGGTGAAGATTGGAGGCCGTTCCTCGTTGGAACATTTATTTACTTGTTGGGATATCATTATATTGCCATGTTATCTTAATGCATCTATATACTTGGTAAAGGGTGGAAGGCTCGGCCTCTCGCCTAGTGTTTTGTTCCACTCTTGCCGCCCTAGTTTCCGTCATATCGGTGTTATGTTCCCGGATTTTGCGTTCCTTACGCGGTTGGGTTATAATGGGAACCCCTTGATAGTTTGCCTTGATTAAAGCTTTTCCAGCAATGCCCAACCTTGGTTTTACCATTTGCCACCTAGCCTTTTCTTTCCCTTGGGTTCTGCAGACTCAAGGGTCATCATTATTTTAACCCCCCCGGGCCAGTGCTCCTCTGAGTGTTGGTCCACCTGTCAGCTGCCGGTGGCCACCAGGGGCAACTCTGGGCTGGCCTACCCGTACCTAAGACAATCTGAGTGTGCCCTGAGAAAGAGATATGTGCAGCTCCTATCGAGATTTGTCGGCACATTCGGGCGGTGTTGCTGGTCTTGTTTTAACCTGTCGAAGTGTCTTGAATTACCGAGATACCGAGTCTGATCGGAATGTCTTGGGAGGAGGTCTATTCCTTCATTGACCGTGAGAGCTTGTCATGGGCTAAGTTGGGACTCCCCTGCAGGGATTTGAACTTTTGGAAGTCGTGCCCGCGGTTATGGGCAGATGGGAATTTGTTAATTTCCGATTGTAGATAACTTGAACCTTAACTTAATTAAAAATGAATCAACAGAGTGTGTTACCGTGATGGCCTCTTCTCGGCGGAGTCCGGGAAGTGGACACGGTGTTGGAGTAATGTTTGCGCAGGTTGCTCGCTAGTTTCTCGCTCGCGCTTTGCCTCCTCTTCTCGCTCTCTTTTGCGAATAAGTTAGCCACCATACTTGCTAGTCGCTTGATGCAACTCCACTTATATTTACCCTTGCCTTACCTATAAGCTTAAATAGTCTTGATCGCGAGGGTGCGAGGTTGCTGAGTCCCTGTGGCTCACAGATTACTATTACACCAGATGCAGGGCCTGATGATTCCACTCCAGGAGACGCGTATGAGCTCAAGTGGGAGTTCGACGAAGACTCTCAACGTTACTATGTTTCCTTTCCCGATGATCAGTAGTGGTGCCCAGTTGGGGGTGATTGGGACCGTGTCGCATGTTGGGTTATCTTTTATTTTGGTGCCGTAGTCGGGCCATGAGTGTTTGGATGATGTAATGTTATTTATGTACTTGATTGACGTGACGAGTGTAAGCCAACTATTGTTATCTCCCCTTTATTATTCATATTACATGGGATGTTGTGAAGATTGCCTAACTTGCGACATATGCCTTCAATGCGATTATGTCTCTAAGTCGTGCCTCGACACGTGGGAGCTATAGTCGCATCGAGGGTGTTACAAGTTGGTAATCAGAGTCTTCCCCGACCTTAGGAGCCCCATTGCTTGATCGTTTTTAGTGGCTGAGTTGTGTCTAGAACAATGTTTTGAGTCATTAGGAATTATATATTGGAGAGATTAGGAATTCTTTTTTACTTCCCAGTCTCCTCAGCGCTCTGGTAAGGCATCCTGACGTAGAGTTTTGACTTTTCTCTTCTCAAATTTCACTAAAAAAATTTAGGATCACGCGGGTATCTTAGAATCGTTCCGATGGTTTTATGATGAGAACATTGTCTTGGTGCCTCCTGTCAGGGGTTTAGTGGAAGTGTCCCGGGGAGTTGAGCTCTGAGGTGTTGTCATCATAATTTTATCGTTGCGGTTCTGGAATACCTGAGTTTAGTACGCCGACATCGAAAATCTCTTTTATGCAATTCGTTGGTGAGATAACCTCGACGCCACCTAGTACTGGGGCGGGAGTTCGGGAGTATCGCCATAACTTGTATAACGGATGCTTTTCGAAGGTTGAGGTAGATGGTTTCCGAAGTTTTTCTTGGTTATGTGTTGAAGTATGGATATAGCTGGATGTAAGATTTGCTAGTTTGGGTGAGATATTATGCTTCCCCTGTATCCCCAACACCTGATTGCATAACCGGAAAGGTTCAGGAGTTTCATAGGTGGGAATTCTAGTAGCTCTAGTTCTTCTTCCACGGATATTGGTTTGAGATTGGGATTTCTTACCGATTATTCGTTCTTGATCCGTACCTTGTTGATTTATTCCTCTACCTTTAGTTCTATGTGGCTTCTCAATTTATGGATATGTGACCATTTCAAAAGGACTGCATTCGTTCATTTTGTTCGGATGTGAAGACTATATGTTGCAATTTTCATTCCGTTGGATTCAGCTTCAATATTTGTCTGTCATTGTGCTAATGGACGTCAACCTCTTTAGGATGGCTCCTCCAACACGCACGACTCTGAATTCTGATCCGCCACCACCTCCACCTCCTCCAGAGGCATGGCAAGCTGTGATGGCCGCAACCAATGCAAATACACAGTTGATCATGCAAATTCTCCAAGAGCGCAATCAAGGCAACCAAGGGAATCAAGGCAGCAATCAGAATCACTTTGCTACACTCAAACAGTTCCTTGCTAACGGGCCAAAGACTTTCAGCAATTGTGTTGAGGCAACCGATGTTGACGATTGGCTTGTGGATTTGTGAAAGCATTTTGAGTGCAGTAACGTCAGGCCTGAGGACTTTGTCAAGTTCGCTTCCTTCCAACTCAAAGATCAAGCTGCAGAATGGTTCCAGCAGTACAAGGACTCTAGAGGTGGACGTGTTATCACTTGGGATGATTTCCGTCGAGATTTCCGAGCTCATCATATTCCGCAGAGCGTGGTTGAAAGCAAGCGTGAGGAATTCCACAACCTGAAGCAAGGCTCTTTGTCTGTCTATGACTACAACAAGTTGTTCCAGAAGCTCACCCGCTTTGCCAAGCAGGACGTGCCTGATGAGAAGAGCATGATATATCAGTTCAGGGGTGGTCTCAGAGAAGATATTCAGCTCGCTCTTGTCCTCTTTGAGCCCTTGAGATACGATGAGTTCTACAACATGGCACTGAAGCAAGAGGCTACTCAGTTGAGGTGTGATGCTTCCAAGAAACGAGTCAAAGATGTTACTCCTTCTTCCTCTACTCAAGTGGCCAAGCAGTAGAAGTATTGGCTTCCTCCTCCTCCGTTCCGTCAGCCGTATCAGCAGAAGAGCAAAGGTGGCAGTGTTTATTCCCACCCACCCAACCCTGGCTTTCAGAACAAGACTTCGTCTCAAGCTCCAAGATCGAGTGCTCCGTATCACCATCCGCTTTCATAGGTCACGTGCAACAAGTGCCAACAGAAGGGTCACTATGCCAACAAGTGTTTCAACCAGAGGCGTCTTCCTCCTCCTCCTCCTGTCAGATCGGCAAGTACAGCTGTGGTCAAGCATAACCCCAAGCATGCCAAGATCAATTTGCTGAATGCAGCTCAGGCAGAGGACTCGTCAGATGTGATCATGGGTAACCTTCCTGTTAATGATATTCCTGCAAAAGTTCTTTTTGACACGGGTGCATCGCATTGTTTCATCTCGAGACCGTTTTCATCTAAGCATGGTTTGCCTTTGCAAATTTTGCCTAGTTCTTTAGCAGTTGTCTCTCCCGGTAAGCACATGCATGCTAACTCCATTGCTCCGGATGTTACTATCACCTTGGGAGACTACAAGTTTCTATCTTCTCCTACAGTTCTTGGTGACTCGGATATTGATCTTATTCTCGGAATGGATTGGCTTTGTAAGCAGAAGGCTCAGCTTGATTGTGCAGCCAGGCAGATTCAATTGACTCATTCGTCTGAGGATGTAATTGTCTTTGCCGCTCGGGATAATACCATCCGTCTGTTTTCTCTCAATGAGAAGGGTGAATTGGATGCTATCTCTCAAATTCCAATCATTTGCGAATATCAAGACGTCTTTCCAGAAGAGCTCCCAGGAATGCCTCCGCGCCAGCCAGTTGAATTCATTATTGATCTTGAGCCTGGCACGGAACCTGTGTGCAAACGTCCTTACAAGCTCGGACCTGAAGAGTTGAAGGAGCTGAAGAAGCAACTCGACATTCAAGAGAAAATGGGTCTCATCTGGCCTAGTTCTTCTCCGTGGGGTTGTGGTGTTCTTTTTGTGAAGAAGAAGGATGGAACGGACCGACTTTGTGTTGATTACCGTCCAGTGAACAAGAAGACCATCAAGAACAAATATCCACTTCCCAACATCAATGAGCTGTTCGAACAACTCAAAGGCGCCCAAGTATTCTCCAAGCTTGATCTCCGTATGGGTTATCATAAGATTCGAATTCATGAGCAAGATATTCCCAAGACGGCTTTTAGGACAAGCTTTGGTTCATATGAATACACTGTCATGTCTTTTGGTCTCGCCAACGCTCCTCCGACGTTCTCTCGCATGATGAACTTCATCTTCAACGCCTACACCAATGACTTCGTTTTGGTCTATCTCGACAACATTCTGGTTTTCTCCAAGAACAAGGAAGATCATGCCAAGCACTTGCGTTTGGTTCTCGATAAGCTCAGGGAACACAAGTTCTACGCCAAGTTCTCCAAGTGTGAATTTTGGCTTGATGAGGTTCTTTATCTTGGTCATATCATCTCTGCCAAGGGCATTGCCGTGAATCCTGAGAAGTTGTCTGCAATTGTGAATTGGGAACCTCCTCAGAACGTGAAGCAACTCCGCAGTTTTCTCGGTCTCGCAAGCTATTGCCGAAGATTCGTTGAAAACTTTTCCAAGATCGCGAAGCCTCTCTCAAATCTTCTCCAGAAGCACGTCAAGTACGTTTGGTCTCCGGAGTGTGACATTGCTTTCAACACTTTAAAAGAGAAATTGATCACTGCTCCAGTTCTGAATCCGCCTGATGAATCCAAGCCGTACGAGGTCTTTTGTGATGCCTCTCTCCAAGGTCTTGGCGCAGTATTGATGCAAGAGAAGAAAGTTGTTGCTTATACATCTCGCCAGTTAAAGCCGAATGAGAAGAACTACCCCACTCACGATCTCGAGTTGGCGGCAGTTGTGCATGCTCTTTTGACTTGGAGACATCTTCTATTGGGAAGAAAAGTGGACATTTTCACTGATCACAAGAGTCTCAAGTACATCTTCACTCAGCCTAATCTCAACCTCAGGAAAACTCGATGAGTCGAAATGATTCAAGAGTATAATCCGAGTATCGAGTATACTCCAGGCAAGGCCAATGTGATTACTGACGCTTTGAGCAGGAAAGCTTACTGCAACAGTCTGATTCTCAAGCCTTATCAACCCGAGCTTTGTGAAGCTTTCCGCAAACTTTATCTGCAAGTTGTTCCTCAAGGTTTCCTTGCTAACCTTCAAGTCTCTCCTACCTTGGAAGACCAGATTCGCCAAGCCCAGCTTCTTGATGCTATGGTGAAAAATGTGAAGATTGGGATTGCCAAGAGTCAACCCAAGTACAAGTGCTACCGCCTTGATGACAAGGACACTCTCTTCTTCGAGGATCGTATTGTTGTACCCAAAGGTGACCTCCGTAAAGTGATCATGAACGAGGCTCACAATTCTCTCCTCTCCATCCACCCTGGGAGCATGAAGATGTATCAGGACCACAAGCAGGCACATTGGTGGACTCGAATGAAGCGCGAGATCGCTCAATTCGTGAATGAATGTGATGTCTACAGAAGAGTGAAGGCAGAACACCAAAGGCCAGCAGGTCTCCTCCAACCTCTTGCCATTCCAGGATGGAAGTTTGACAACATTGAAATGGACTTCGTAACTGGCTTTCCAAAGTCCAAGCGTGGCAATGATGCTATATTCGTTGTCATAGATAAACTCACCAAAGTGGCTCATTTTCTGCCTATCAAAGAGTCGATCACTGCAGCTCAATTGGCGGAACTCTATACCTCTCGCATTGTCTCTCTGCACGGTATTCCACAAGTGATCTCTTCAGACCGTGGCAGCATCTTTACCTCGAAGTTTTGAGATTCTTTTCAGAAGGCCATGGGCACTAACATCCGCTTCAGCACAGCTTTCCATCCTCAAACAAGCGGTCAAGTCAAGCGTGTCAACCAGATTCTTGAAGATATGCTCAGGGCTTGTGTGATCTCCTTCGGCATGAAGTGTGAGGATTGCCTTCCTTATGCTGAATTCTCCTACAACAACAGTTTTCAAGCAAGTTCGGGCAAGGCCCCTTTTGAAATTTTGTATGGCAGGAAGTGTCGTACCCCTCTCAACTGGTCTGAAACCGGTGAACGTCAGCTTTTGGGTAATGACTTAATCACAGAGGCAGAAGAAATGTCCAAAGTCATTCGTGATAACCTCAAAGCAGCCCAATCCCGTCAGAAGAGCTACTATGATAGTAAGCACCGTGATTTGGCTTTCGAGATCGGAGATCATGTTTACCTCCGCGTCTCTCCTATGAAAGGTACTCGTCACTTCGGTATCAAAGGGAAGCTTGCCCCCAGATACGTGGGACCTTTCAAGATTGTCAGCAAGAGAGGCGACCTCGCTTATCAACTCGAGCTTCCTTCAAACTTTGCAAATGTTCATAACGTGTTCCATGTCTCTCAGCTTCGAAAGTGCTTCAAGACTCCTGACCGCACCGTCAACTTCGAGGACATTGAGCTCCAAGAAGATCTCTCTTATCGTGAGCACCCAGTTGCTATTCTTGAAGAGACTGAACGCAAGACTCGCAACAAGTCAATCAAATTTCTCAAAGTCAAGTGGTCACACCATTCCAACCGTGAAGCTACCTGGGAACGCGAGGATCACCTCCGTTATGAGTACCCGGCGTTCTTTCAGTCCTAGATCTCGGGACGAGATCCTTTCGTAGTGGTGGAGTGTTGTAACACCCTGGATGTAACTTTCCCTATTTGTACTCCTACTCTTGCTGTTTCCGGCGTTAAGTTATATTTATTTTCCTCGGGTTCGGGTTTTGTCTCCGTGTGTTGTTGTCGTTGTCATGCATCTCATATCATGTCATCATGTGCATTGCATTTGCATACGTGTTCATCTCATGCATTCGAGCATTTTCCCCGTTGTCCGTTTTGCATTCCGGCGCTTCGTTCTCCTCCGGTGGTCTTTTCTAGCTTTCTTTCGTGTGTGGGGATTAAACATTTCCGGATTAGACCGAGACTTGCTAAGCGGCCTTGGTTTACTACCGGTAAACCGCCTGTCAAGTTTCGTATTATTTGGACTTCGTTTGATACTCCAACGGTTAACCGAGGGACCGAAAAGGCCTCGTGTGTGTTGCAGCCCAACACCCGTCAAATTTGGCCCAAAACCCACCTAACTCTGCTCCATCATCTAGAGCGTTCGATCACGATCGCGTGGCTGAAAACCGCACCTCATTTGGACTCTCCTAACTCCCTCTATGCCTATTTAAAGGCCCCCCCCCCCGATTTTCGGATCTCCTCCTACCTCCCAAACCCTAAAAATCATCTCCGCGCGGCCGGACGTGTCCGCCCGCCACCGGACGAAAAATCCCGCTGCCACCGCCGCCACGTGGCAGCCTCCCATTAGCCCGCGCGCCGCGCCCACTTCA
>NC_041386.1:619221435-619237257 GCF_002162155.2 Triticum dicoccoides
CTCCCCCGCCGCCTCTCCGGCTCCCCGCCGACCGGATCCGGTGAGGTCCGGCCCGGGAGCACCTCGCCGCCGTCATTCCGCTCCGGCGAGCTCCATCAACGCCGGTGAACAGTGCTCGCGCCGCCGCCTCAGTTTGTGTGCAGATCTGGAACCCTAGGTCGTTTTTTTCTCTAACTCCCGAAATTGCAGATCCAAGTGCCTCTGTTCGTGGCCCCGTAACTTTCCAACCGTAACTCCGATTCATGCATATAGCATAGAAAATTGTTCATCTCAGAGAGTACATCATTTCATTCCATTGCACAATTTTCATTTGAGCTCATCTTGATGCCCGAAATGCTGTTAGAAGAGGGCTACTTGAGTTAATTGTCAGATCTGCTACTCCATTTAGGCTTTTGTCATTTTGCCATGATTATTGTGTGCCTGATATGCCCTGATGCTCTATATGTGTTTTGTTAAGGGTTTTGTCATCTTTCCAGAGGTACAACCCATGTATTTTTAGGATGTGTGTGGTGACTTGTGCAAGCTTGCAAAGTGGTGCACTTGCTAAATCTGTTTTCAGGGACTTAGTGATTTCACTAAGTCCTGGAGCTGTTTATTTCATGATGCCATATGTTCATGTTGTTTCCTAGTGATCCGTGCCTATTTTGAGGATGATCAGTAAGGATGTTTTGTTAAAATTGTAGTGCTCTATCCATCCATGTCTTTGTTTGCAATTATGGAGCACCCTAGCTTGAGTCAATCGAGCTCTATTTTTGCTACTTTGTGAATCTGGACAGATTGTCAACTTGTTTGCAATTTTGTCGGTGATGTTGTAGTTGATCCGTGCATGCTATGCTATTGTTATAACCATGTCTAGCTTGCATTTTGTGTCTTCTTTATGGGTGTATGCTTGTCTTGCCATGACTTGCACCGTAGTGAGTGCATCTAGCTCGTAAACATGCCTACTTGAGTTATATTTCAGCATGTGTCAATTTTTCACTAAGTCTGAAAACTGATTATGTTTTTGCTATGTTCACATGCTTGCAATTGTATTTTCTGGTCCTTTTTGGCTCAAGGTCACTAATGGACTTTTGTTAAACTCTTTGAGTAGCTCCATGCCATGCTTTACTATGCCATATTGAGATCCTGTAGCATGTAGTTTTGCTGCTCCGAAGAGAGCTACCTGATCTGAAATTCCAGACAAGTGTTAATTTCACTAAGTCTGAGATCTGTTTGTCATATGCATTTTTGCCATGCTTGTTTAAACCTGTTAATGATTGAATTGGCCGTAGCTCAGTGCTAGAATTTTGTTAAGCATCTTGTGTGCATCCCGACCATGTATTTTGTTGTCATGTTTGGGTGTTGTAGCATGTTTATTTCGTTGCATTTAGATGCCTACTTGCTGTAAATCACAGACCGGTGTCATATTTGAATCGCTTGCCATTTCCAAACCGTAACTCCGATTTCGGCGTTCTTTATATCGTTTTCAAGCGATTTCATCTCATCTTTCCAGTGGCACACTTGGTTTTCCAAGTTGAGGCCAGGTTCTTACATTTCCTGTCATATCTTGCATTTTGCATCCCGCATCGCATCCCGCATAGCATATCATCTTTGCATTGCGTTGTTTGAGTTTGCACGTGGTTGATTGTATCCTTGTTGCTTGTTTGTCTTGTTTAGGTAGAGCCGCGAGACGAGTTCACTAACGAGGAGCCCGTTGAGTTTGCTTTCGAGGATCCAGTCAACTCTAACAACTGTGCAGGCAAGATGATCATACCCTCGAAATCACTACTATCTTTGCTATGCTAGTTTGCTCGCTCTTTTGCTATGCCAATGCTACGATACCTACCACTTGCTTGCAAGTCTCCCAAATTGCCATGTCAAACCTCTAACCCACATTGTCCTAGCAAACCCTTGATTGGCTATGTTACCGCTTTGCTCAGCCCCTCTTATAGCGTTGCTAGTTGCAGGTGAATATTGGAGGCCGTTCCTCGTTGAAACATTTATTTACTTGTTGGGATATCATTATATTGCCATGTTATCTTAATGCATCTATATACTTGGTAAAGGGTGGAAGGCTCGGCCTCTCGCCTAGTGTTTTGTTCCACTCTTGCCGTCCTAGTTTCCGTCATATCGGTGTTATGTTCCCGGATTTTGCGTTCCTTACGCGGTTGGGTTATAGTGGGAACCCCTTGATAGTTCGCCTTGATTAAAGCTTTTCCAGCAATGCCCAACCTTGGTTTTACCATTTGCCACCTAGCCTTTTCTTTCCCTTGGGTTCTGCAGACTCAAGGGTCATCATTATTTTAACCCCCCGGGACAGTGCTCCTCTAAGTGTTGGTCCACCTGTCAGCTGCCGGTGGCCACCAGGGGCAACTCTGGGCTGGCCTACCCGTACCTAAGACAATCTGAGTGTGCCCTAAGAAAGAGATATGTGCAGCTCCTATCGGGATTTGTCGGCACATTCGGGCGGTGTTGCTGGTCTTGTTTTAACCTGTCGAAGTGTCTTGAATTACCGAGATACCGAGTCTGATCGAAACGTCTTGGGAGGAGGTCTATTCCTTCGTTGACCGTGAGAGCTTGTCATGGGCTAAGTTGGGACTCCCCTGCAGGGATTTGAACTTTCAAAAGCCGTGCCCGCGGTTATGTGCAGATGGGAATTTGTTAATGTCCGGTTGTAGATAACTTGAACCTTAACTTAATTAAAAATGAATCAACTGAGTGTGTTACCGTGATGGCCTCTTCTCGGCGGAGTCCGGGAAGTGGACACGGTGTTGGAGTAATGTTTGTGCAGGTTGCTCGCTAGTTTCTCGCTCGCGCTTTGCCTCCTCTTCTCGCTCTCTTTTGCGAATAAGTTAGCCACCATACTTGCTAGTCGTTTGCTGCAGCTCCACTTATATTTACCCTTGCCTTACCTATAAGCTTAAATAGTCTTGATCGCGAGGGTGCGAGATTGCTGAGTCCTTGTGGCTCACAGATTACTATTACACCAGATGCAGGGCCTGATGATTCCGCTCCAGGAGACGCGTATGAGCTCAAGTGGGAGTTCGACGAAGACTCTCAACGTTACTATGTTTCGTTTCCCGATGATCAGTAGTGGTGCCCAGTTGGGGGTGATTGGGACCGTGTCGCATGTTGGGTTATCTTTTATTTTGGCGCCGTAGTCAGGCCATGAGTGTTTGGATGATGTAATGTTATTTATGTACTTGATTGACGTGGCGAGTGTAAGCCAACTATTGTTATCTCCCCTTTATTATTCATATTACATGGGATGTTGTGAAGATTGCCTAACTTGCGACATATGCCTTCAATGCGATTATGTCTCTAAGTCGTGCCTCGACACGTGGGAGCTATAGTCGCATCGAGGGTGTTACACCAGGCAGGCTCGGTGATGACACGATGATTTGGTAGACCCATTCCAGTTGTCGTATCAACTGTATGTCTGGTTGAGGCGGCTCAGATTGAACTCCGAAGACATTAAGTCTTCACCGTATTTCTCTTGAGCTAAAGTCAGAGCAGACCTTGCCCAATCACTCATGATAAGTCTTCAAGGTAGACTTTCAAAACCTTCACAGACTTGTTCTTCAGCATGCCACAATTACTCTTGGGTGCTCAAAACATGATGCCTAACCGTCTGAACGAATGATAGTGTTCAAAGGTAACAGGTGTCGGATCACATAGATCAAACTCTTTAGTGATGCTCAATCACTTTGGCTCTGGGTTTATCCTCACTTAGGTTACTCACGAAGTCGTCAGAGTAAGGGTTGCTCTCAAATGACAATTGGCAATCTCTGTGTAGAGCAGCCAACCAAAAAGTGGTTGTGGGGGCAACTATTTATAGCCAGGGGCAACCCGACATGAATTGTCATAAATTCCCATTCGGACACGACCATTGTCAGGATAAGGATCCACTTGACAGCTAGCACTCTGCACAGTAACAGTCGAAATTTGTACTCTCAAATTCGTCGGGGCACTCAATTTCCTAACGATAGGCAGATTGCACTAGCGAAATTCTAACTCGGTCAGACCAAATTTGCCAGTGATCAGAAAAACAATGTCTCTATCGCTAGCAAATTCGTTAGTACTGTCAAAGGTTTCCAAAGTCTTCACTCGAAGAAATAGGTTTTGTATAGGTTTTGAGCATCACTTCGAAAGTGCGTTTTATGTGTCACCTAGACCCCATTTAACAGTACAATGTTTCCTGTAACTCAAATAAGAAGAAAGAGACTACGAAAACAAAGTCTTCAAGGTTCCAATTCTTCACATCAATTTCTTCAAAGGCCGCACCAAAATTTTCACTCGAAGAAATACATTTTTAGGGGTCATCTTTCATCAATTAAACCAAATCATCAGGGACTATAACTCTTATATACACTTACAAACACATTAATCCCTTTATCCATTTGTCTTCAATACTCCAAAACCACTAAAGGGCACTAGATGCACTTAGAATATGGCTTCCAACGTAGAGAGTTGGCCGCCTTTTTCCTGATAGAAAGAGGAAAAGCAGTAGAGCTCAATCAATTTTTCGTCGAAGGATCATCTATTTTGAGACTTGCTAATCTGTCCTTGCTTTATAGGGACGTTCTGCACCATAGACACATGGCCCCAATGAACAGATGCGCGATTTGTGGTGACAAGGACTCGTAACACTAGTCCCTACTTAAATGCACCATGGTGAGGTGTGTTTGCGCAATTACAGACGAATCAATGGCATGTCACCACCCTCACTTCAAGCAGGAACCTGTGCAAATAATTGGTTATTCAATATGATTGAGATGCTCCCTCTGGAGGAGGTCACAAGGATTGGGGTGACCACGTGGGGGAATCTGGAAAGCCAGACAGAAGGCTATACATGAGGATTATTTTTCCCGAGCCTGATGGAAACACACATTTTTCCTTTAAGCGGTTCCTGGCAGACCTTGAGTTGTCGAGGCCAAAGAAGAAGAAGGCCACTATACCGACATGGATACCACCATCGGTTGGTTTAATCAAGATCAATGCCTATTTGTACCTCAACTATTATAGGGAGTTGATAGTCTCGCCTCGCCTCGCCTAACCTCCCACCATCCCCTCTATGCTAGTTTTTTTCTTCCACCCATCAAAAACCAAAACGATTCGCTCCATCTTCCCGTTGGTTTTCTCCACCCTACGAGCATCTCCAACAGCCGCGCCAAAAAACGCGCGCGCGTGGTAAATTGGCTTTATAGCGTGCGTGGGACGTTTACGCGCGCTCCAGCGGTGGCGCGAAACTAGCGCGCGCGGGAAACGATTGTGCGCGCGCGGGAAAAGGCGGCCGCTCGCACGCTACATTTGGCGCGCCGCATCCGGCGCGCCTATAAATTACAGCGCCTCCGTCGCTCTCTCCATCGCCCTTTGCCGCTCTCTCCGTCTCTCCATCGCCCCCTGCCACGCTCTGCCGCCGACACGCCACCACCACGCCACAATGCCGCCTCGGCGCCGGGAAGGTACGGGCTACCGCGGCGTCCGCGTGCGTCCGTCCGGCACCTACTCCGCTGAGATTCGGTCGGGCGGCGGCATGCGGCTCGGTCTCGGAACTTTCGACACCGCCCAGGAGGGCGCCCGCGCGTACGACGCTGCGGCATGGCGCCTCCTGCGGTCCCGTCAGGACATGAACTTCGCCGACGTGGCGACGCGGGAGCGCGCACAGGAGTTGGCGCCTTTCCCGCGGCTTCTCACTGACGAGGATCATCGCAAGCATCGGAGGCGGGAGCATCGTCTCAAGCTGGCCGAGATGGACGAGCAAGCCATGGCGCTGTGGAGTCATCGCTTCCCGGAAGACACCAATGAGGAACAGTTCTTCGTCCAGAGGAGGGCGAGGAGGGCGAAGAGGAGAGAGGAACGAGCCGACTATCGCGAGGACAAGCGAACGCGGAAGGCGGTCGCTAAATACAACCAAGCGCTAGGAGATGCGTCCTCCTGGAACTCCGACGACGAGCGGTTCCTTGACGCCTACGCTCCGATGTCGGAGAAGGACATCACTGAGACAGAGTCCGAGTTGAACGAGTAATAGTAGGAGAACTATCTACGAAACTAAATATATAGTAGAAAAAACTGAAATATAGCGCGCCTGCTAGAGCGGCGTGGGCGCGCTTTAATTTGCGGCGGCCGCTGAAGCAAGCGCACCGCTGCGTGCAAAATCTGGCTAACCCGACGCTGTATCGCGACTTTTAGCGCGCGGCGCGTTACGCGACTGTTGGAGATGCTCTAAGGTGCGAATTCTCCCTACCGCTCGTTCGACTCCCAAAACTCGTTGCGAACCATCCACAGTGGTCGTGAGTCGCGATGATGACGCCGTCGTTCATTCCCGTCACCAAGGTTTCAATCAACGTTTCCCCCTCCGTTTTCCTTCATCCGATCTTCGATACAACAAAAAAGATATAAATGACGCTCACAAGCCCCATCATCGCCGTCTGCCACGTAGAGACCCAATGATGGTGCGGTTTGAATCCCTTCCCTCTTCATTGGGAGCGGCGGCAGAAGCAGGACATGACTGTAGTAGTATTGCTGGAAGTCGGTCACTAACTCACTCCTGGACTTCACGTACGTCATCATCAGCAACATAGGTACGCACCATGATCAATCCCTTTGTCTTGCCACTCCTGTCAGAAATTGGTTGGTCTGTGTAGCCATGGCTGCTCTTGTTTTTGTGGACATCTATGATCTTTTCGGATGGTTGTGTAGGTGTTTGCAAATGGCAAGTCGTTCCTACTGCTACAGTTCATCAGTTAGAAATAGTTGTTCCTTTTTGCGACAATGAGTGCTTCAAAATAGTCATCAGACATGGTTTTCGGGCAAATAGCTCCCATGCGTCGTCGTTGGTGTGAATTGTCTCTCATGCGACGTCGTTGGTTGTAATAACTCTCATGCGACTTCTGCGTTGGAAAAAATAGCTCCCATGCGACACTGCTGCCTAATCCAAAGACACATGTTTAAAACTCGAATCAGGTGAGCGGGACCCACAGCGTGGGACCCACTAACTTATCCAACTCAGCATTGGTCAGGTGAACGAGACCCACAGCATGGGACCCACTAACTTATCCAGGTCAGCATTGGTACAAGAGGACACCGAGCCTTGCTCCGAGCCATGCAGCACCCGAGCCCATCCTCCCCTCTCCCCCCTCCCCGACCGTTGTTGTTCTTCTTCTCCGGCGACGACGCGCAGCAACGCCGTTCCGGGCCGCGACCTAGCAATGTCGAGCTCCGCTTCAGCCTCCCGCCTCTCATGGCCGCGCTATGGCGCAGTGCCCATGACAAGGTGCCCTGCATGCCCACGTATCGCACCCCTGAAGCGGCTAGTCACAACGACCGACAAGAATGGCAACTTCGGGCGGGAATTCGTGAAATGCGAGAGCAAACCAGAGCAGGGAAAGGCGAGATTTTACTTCTCAATATGCCAATTTTGGTTTTTGTCTCCGAATTTCATATTTGCCCAATTTTTCATCGGATTTGGGATTTAGGGTTCATCTTTCCAATTTCAGAAATTGAAGCAATGCACCCATTTTGAGTGGCTAGATGAGTACATAGAGCGGATTCAACTGGAGGGTGCATCAGGGGAGCTCGATTTACCGTTGGAGGCGGAGAAGTTGGGCAAGTTTGGATCGGGCGCGTCTGGATCTGGGGCCCCTGCATCTGCCCATTCCATTGGGGCTACTGTGGGGGATGCAGGAGTGACGGTAGAGCCGAAGAAGCTGAACAAGCACATGAAGAAACTCATCGAATTGCAGAAGCAGGGCAATTTGTTGGGGCTGATGGCCGGACTTTTTTATGTTTGTATAATTGTTCTCGGATTTGTTTATGTGATGATAATTAGTCGTAAGTGAATAGATTGGGCATCATTTGTAATCATAATGATATGTATATTTGAATAAAAGTGTTGCGCTGTACGAATTCGGCATGTCTTCTCACCTCTGTTTCGGCCCCGTTTTTTCAGTTCTTCAGTTCGTCATCAGTTTCAGTGGTAGAGGGAGAAAAGGAAAAAAAAAGGTCCGTTCACAGTTGCCCGAAAAGGCCAGGCCCATATAGAAGTAAGGCAGGGCCGAATAGAACATATCCAGGCCCATTGATAAAAGAAGTGTAGCTAGTGCAAAAAAAAGTGCACACGGTCATTGACATCGATATATCATTTCGGCTTTAGTTTATTTCACAAATTTTAAGTTTCCTGCAGTCACCTTTTTTGAGATAACTCATCTGATAATTATTTGAGCTATTTTTATGCATAAGCTATCGTGTCCGATGGTAGGGTCCCGTGTTGTTTCGGCTAAAACAAAAGGTTGGTTCTAGTTAGCAGTCTAACTTGCAGTCTTTGTGAACCAAAAAAGTTGCAATTGTTTGGTTCTAGTTTATTTCAACCAAGCACCATTTTAAAAAAAATTTGATTTGTGCTATGGTGTTTCCAAAGTTTTTACTCGTGTGTTTCAACCGAAAAAGGTTGTGCCCCTCTCAAAAAAAGAAGACATCTAGTGTGCCCCTAGTAGCATCTCCTTACAACATAGAGGGGCATCCCCTTATAACATATAGTGCATAAAACATAAAAGGAAGATAATTAACTAGACACGTGCTAACAACAACTTATATGATTGGATCATGTTTTAGTGTATTTTTTAGTACACATGGCCACATAAATAAAATGCAATGGAGAAACTTTAGGCCTGAAAAAACATTAATAGATAGCACGATAGAGGGGCATCGGGTACCCTAGTAGCATAGATAGATAGAACATATAGAGGGCATCCCCTTACAACATATAGTTCATAAAACATGAAAGGAAATAATTAAAACTAGATAGATAGAAGACACGGGCAAACACGCCCGAACCAACACAAACACAAGCTAGATAGATAGAAAGACTCGCACTCGAACAACTCCTTGGCCCCTCCGCCTTAGCCGGCGCCCCCCACTCGTCATTCTCCGGTATCTGGTAGGGGAGGGTGTGCATGCTGTTGGGGTGAGGGAAGATGTGGTGGAAGTTGGTGAAGATGTTGTAGGTCGTGAACGCGATAAACTCGCATCCACACCAGAACACCTGGCCGATGAGGTGGTGAGCGTCGTAGGGGTTGGTGAAGGTGACGTAGAGGCCGATGACGAAGCCGTTGGCATTGCCATCGTACTGCTTGTGGAGGTGGAACATGGGCGGAGTGCCCGGAGGGAGGTGGCGGTAGCCGGCTTGGAGGAAGAAGCCAGCCAACTCTCTAGGGCCCCTCCACCTTGAGATGGCCCACACCCTCAGGCTATTCTCGACGATGACTCTGGCCGGGTACTCCCTCTCCAGCACGGTGCAAGGGCGACGGTAGGTAGGGCCCTTGAACTGCATGGTGGCTCAAGTGGTGGATTTGGCTCGAAAAGAAGAAGGGGAGGAGGCTTGAGAGATGAGTGTGAGAGGGAAGAGGAAATGATGCCCTTTTATAGCCGCGTTGCAGCCGTGGTCAATGTGTACATGGTGCCTTCTCGATTGTTTTCTCTTCTCCGTTTGTACTGGCATAAGTAATTGCGGGCATTAATTCAAAAACGGCGGGCAGAGCATCCAAAGAGGCACGGGCGGCACATGCGAGATGAATCGTTTCGTGCACTTGCATCGGCGGTGACGCCGTGTGTGAAACAGCCCCGTTCATCCACGCGTGACACTGAAAAAGGAGCTGCACCACCGACGCGTCCGTCCCGTTCAAACATGCATTTGTTAAAATAGCTTAGATGCGACGTACGTATGCACTGCGCCCCTGCCGTGCTTTACTACGTCGATGCGTGCATGCAAGCCCGCATGCAAATGGCTAGGCTGTGTCACAGCGTTCACGAGCACATAATAGCTAGGCTGCGACGTTGCATGTCATGCATGGGACAGGGATGGCCCACATGTCATTGACCCTCTCGCATGCAGCCCATCCCCCCCTCTCGATGGCCGTGCGCACACACGCCAGGCTCTGTCGGGCCCGATCCGCTCTGCCCAACGGTCACTGAGATGCTCCCCCGCTCAACGTTATCTGTTCGTCAAAGAGAAAAAACGGTGGCCAATCAGATTGGAGAATCAGGGCTCCCACGAATCGCCCCCGTGGAATCCTTCTAGCAGGCCTATCCGACGGCCGTAGTTTGGCGTTAGGGTTAGATCGACGGTGGACGTTTGGTGCTAGGGTTACATGGGTTTTGGAGGCAGTCAACGGGGTTTTGAAAGGTTTGACCGAACATTCATATGTGTATAACTAATTCAAAAAAAATCTAAAAAATGAAAAACCTGCGCATATAGTCTTTTTATGTTACATAGTTATGATATAAAATGATAAACTTGATCTAATGATCTTTGCATGAAAAAATCTTCACAAATTGAACTATCTCGACTGAGGTTGCATAGAGTTCAAAGGAGTGAGAAGAGGGTTTGAGGTTTCGAAAATGCAAAAAAATCAAAAACATCACCTTAGCTTCATTTTGGAGTGACTACGTAGGATCTGAAGTTATTTTTGCATTTTAAATTTTTAAACTTGTTTTATTGCTGACTTTGTATTAAAGGGTGTTTTTTTTAAAATAAATTAAATAATATGAATACTTATTCAAAAAAAGGTGAGACTTCGTATTGATCCTATATAGGTATAATATAAGCTAAGAAAATCTTTTTTGGGTGATTTTGAGAAGGTCGAAGAAAACTTGCTTAGAAATGGGGCCGTTTTCCCTTACTTTGGAGCCTGTTTGGACAACATTTTCAGTGACTATGAGTTGGGCTTTACAAAAAGGGTTGGATTTATGAACTAAAGTGCATAGTAGTACATAAAACAATGCAACATCACAGAACAAACAAATGAACTTCAAAAATATCGGAGATAGGTTCATCTTGGAATGTCGGTTCAAATTTGAATTTTATTTCAAGTCAAATCAACATCATAGCACATAAGTTTTCACATGAAAGAACATAAGTTTTCACATCAAATGACAACAAACTTAAGTTTTCACATCAAATTTGAATGATTTCGACTCTATTTCTTTTGCTTCTTTCTACCACTCGATTCCTTCTCCTTTTTTCCACCGTTTGGTTCCACGACGCATAGTTTGTTGATGCTGATACTCTTGCTTTTTGGCCCCTTGGTTTTCTTGCCAACTCCACTAGGCCCCCTCAACTTTTGCACCTGACCATGTCCCACTTCTTCAGTTTGCACTTCTGCAGATTGAGTAGATGGCACACATTGTTCAACTACTTCAGTGTGCAACTCAACACTTGGCAGCACAACCTCCAAACATGGCAACACAGCTGTCAAAGCAGATTCGCATGGCAGCACAATAGTTGCTTCATCCGCAACAGTTTCAGATTGCCCTAGCACCTGCAAAACAGATTCAGTATGCATCACATCATCCAAAACAGAAACACTTAGCTCATGTTCAGCAGTAACAGTTTCAGTTTGCTCCATATCTTTGTCACCAAACATTATCTGCTTAGCGCTCTTCCTTCTAAAGCCATTGAGTCTTGCTTTTTTCACTGGCCAGCATTGTCAACAACAAGAGGTGGGGCTTTTTCTGCACGCTTCCTCCTAAAAAACAAAGCATTTGACTTGGTTAGATACTAGAACAAGTAGCAAAATCAAAAACTTGCAAAAATAGTAACATAAACATACTTTGGTCTCTGAGGAGTGTAGATGCACTTGGATGAACCAATTCTGTGCCCAAGTACCTCACACAACTTGCACCTATTTTTGTTACCTTTTTGAGCCCTTTTGGGCTTATCATTCTTTTCCTTTTCCTTCTCCCCTTCTTACTACAACCACCTTTCTCAAGCCAAGCTTTGAATCTGCTCTGTTGAGGCCTCCCAGCCTTTCTTCTAGTGACAGGGGGACACAAGGTAAATTCTATTTCCACCTCAGGCCACCGAGATTGGTCAGTCAGTGCAGGAATTGGACTTGCATATGCAGCTTTGAATTTTTGTACTGAATAATACTTATGCAAATATGGGTGCATATTTAACCTGGGTTTAGATGCCAAAAAAAGTATGGAATGCTCACATGGTTTTCCAGTGTGTTGCCACTCTTGGCAAGTGCACTCATGCAACTTAGTATTTACCACATGCCTCTTGCCACTCTTTGTATCTCTAACTTCAGCACCCCACAAGGAAGATTTCTCAACAGATAGTTGTGAAAGATTTCTACTCCTGTTGACCACCTGTTGTACCACTGCTGGAAGCTTGTCCCCTTCCAAAATATTAGCAATTTTTCCTCTCAACTCCCACAAATGCATGATCATGATCCTTATTTGGTCCACCATGTCATGCACAGGCAAGTCTTTCAAATCCTTCACTTTGTTGTTAAAACTTTCTGCCAAGTTTGTATTGATATGATCACATTTTATGGCAGTATTAAAACCTGATCTATACCACAACAGAGAATGGTGGGTGTTCAACCATGAAGCAAATTCATTATCACTACATGATGCCAATATCTTACCAAGGTGATAGGAATGTGTCTGTCTGGTGTAGGATCTTGCTGCTGGCCACATGTGCCCAAATTCATCTCCTCTAAATTTTTTTATCAGATTCATCCACATATGTCCAAAGCACTCCCTCTGCTCAGCATGGGGGAAAACATTTTTTACTGCATTTTCCAACCCTTTAGATGCATCTGTGTGGATGGCCAAAGGAGAAACTGGCCCTATGCATCTTTTCAGTTGCATCATGAACCATATTCATGATGCCTCTGTCTATGATTAAAACATTCCTATTGCAATTGGGAACATCCAGTTGTGTCCATCTAGAGCATTGCATGCAACCAACTGACCATTCCACTTTCCAGTCAAAAAAGATGAGTCTATGCTCAAATATGGACGATAACCTGCTTTGAATCCATCTATGCAAGGCTTAAAACACATAAAAAACTTGCTGAATAAAACCTTGCCATCCTCTGTTACCTCTGTATCTATCTCCACCACACTCCCAGGTGACCTCTTCTCCACCTCTGCTTTAAAACTATACAACATCCTAAATGTATTTGCCCAGTCACCATACAATGATTTCATGGCCCTTTGTTTTGCTTTCCACACTGTGGTATATTGCAGCTGGATGGGGTACAGCTTCTCCAAGTCAACTTTAAGCCTCTTTGCAGTAGTGTTTGGAGTCTTGGCTAAAATAGGGGTAATCTTCTCTGTAACCCAAAGCTCCGGCAAAAAAAATCTTTGAAACTCTCTGTGAAATGGTCATACATGTATGCTGGTGTGGTATTTGATTTACCCTTACTGTACTTCCATCAGGTTGTACTCTGGCAGACAAGTACCATTTGCAAGGATTGCCACCACCATCATAACCTTTGCACCGAGCATAATTTTTTTTTCGATCAGTCCACATAGTCTTGGCATCAAACTCTTTTTTCACTGCATAGGTCCTGAAAGACATCCTAAACTCCTTCATGCTTGGCCACAACTTTCCCACCTCAATAACTGGGTTCTCTTTGTCATACAAACAAACCAGCTCATTATCATCCGCATCATCCACATCACCTGCAACCTCTCTCATCAGTTGTTCTTCATCCTCATTTCAATTTCTAGGGCTTGTGTTACCATCAGCAGGCAAAGAACTGTCATCCTTCTCCTTATCTTTGTCATCAAATTGAATGCCAAACATTTGGGCCATATCAATGCCAGATATTGGTGTAATGACCAAATCTGTTTTTTCATTCAACTCTACTACATTCCAGTCAACAACAATCTTCCTAGCACCATGGGTTCCCTCCTCTCCATCTGCATCATCAATCCCTGTATCTTCAGCTACTACAGTCGGTTCAGTCAACAATGCCAACATCTTCTTTTGTGAAACCCACTCATCAGCTTCCACCTATGCAGCCATCTTTGATGGCACATAACCAACTCTGAAATGAGTTTGCAGATCAATTAGCTCTGCATAAAATGTTACTTGTTTGCTTGCCCATCCTTCTTGCTGATCAATTTCAGCAAGCATGGATTCTCCATCTTCAATTCTCACATATTCACCATTATAGTTATCGAAACGTTGCAGAGATACCTCTTGTTCTGGACCCCAAACAATACTCTCCCCAATTCTCTCCACCAAATTGCCCACGGCCTTCTCCTTCATGCTCTCCAATTCCTGGGGATCAACATCTGCAAATTCGACATCCAACCTCACGGTGGTACCTCTATCAATGTCTTGGACACTGCCATCACTGAGCTTGGCTTTACAGGGAAAAATTTCCACTATAATTGTGAATGTGGTGGCAGAACCTGAACCTCCCCTGTTTTGTCAATGGCAGGCAGCGGCGGCAGTGTAAGCGACAGTCACCACCAAATCGAGTTCGATTCTAAATCGCCAAGAAAAGAGGATGGCATTACCGATTTGAAGCACTGTCTCCTTGCTCCATCTCATCCAGCCCTCACTCCATCTCCTATCCAATCGAGATTCTAAAACGCCAAGAAAAAGGGGCAGCATGAGGCCACAGATTTATCCAAAATTCAGTGGAATGGGAGTAGTGTTTGGAAAATACTCACTCGCAATAGCCGCTGCAGAGAAAGGCGCTCCACCACCGGGCCGCGGAGAAGAAACAGCCCCCGGATCCAATAGAGCCCGATTCTAAATCGCTAAGAAATAGAGGGCAGCATGAGGCCACAGATCCCCCAAAATTCTGGGGAGTGGGACTAGGGTTTCGGGCTCACCTCGCAATAGCTCTGCCACTGCCGAGAAATGTGCTCCACCACCGCGGAGAAGAAACTGCTGCCGGAGAAGATGCTTACGGCGGCGCCGCTTGCCCAGTCCAGCACGGGTGAGTCGACCACGGTCACACAGTCACCGGTCGAGTCGTGGACGGTTGACTTTTGACTACGTGGCCCTAAGTGGACCCCACCATTCAGAGCACATAACCCCCAGTGTCCTAACCAAACCTCAGCCTAACTAACAGCCAACTAGCCGCGTAAGTGGGTTGTCTTGCTTGAGCTATTTATGCGTTGGGAGACGTCGCATGAGAGCTATTACAACCAACGACGTCGTATGAGAGACAATTCACACCAACGACGGCGCATGGGAGCTATTTGCCCCATGGTTTTCATATGGTTGAGTACATACTTAGTACACCATCTGTTCCTAAATGAGACGTTTTGGCAGTACAATTTGAACAGCCAAAATGTCTTATCTTTACCTACTAATAAAGCGGCTACCGCTTCTGCCCATCCGTCATTAAAATTGCCCCTAAAGTTGCAAATAATTACCCACCTATGCCACCGGTAAGTGAGAAAAACGTTTGGGTTTTTTTTTCGCGCTCGCCCATAGCTCAATAAGAGGAGATCCCCTAATGTATGGTTGGTTCCTTGACGTGCCGCGCTAGAGGTAGTGGGTTCGATTCCCACACCCACCCTTTTTCTTTAAAAAATCAATTACTTTTTGAAATTTTCATATCTTTGAAACCCTAACTTCAAATCTGACATGCCATATATGAAAATTCATAAGAAAAATGTGTAGATTCCAAATATGCTATTATCATTAATTTTTAAAATTATGTACAGGGTGTAAACTTAAATAACACCTTCTTTATATGATGAGATATTTTAGAAATGCCTATTACATATGTTCTTATAGATTGATTTTTGGTGGAGGTATCCTATATGTTTGCAACCAAATTAAGTCTTGAACTGAATTACTTTTTGAAATTTTCATATCTTTGAAACCCTAACTTCAAATCTGACATGCCATATATGAAAATTCATCAGAAAAATGTGTAGATTCCAAATATGCTATTATCATTAATTTTTAAAATTATGTTCAGGGTGTAAACTTAAATAACACCTTCTTTATATGATGAGATATTTTAGAAATGCCTATTACATATGTTCTTATAGATTGGTTGTTTTTGGTGGAGGTAT
>NC_041386.1:619237546-619238291 GCF_002162155.2 Triticum dicoccoides
ACACACATTCGCGTCGCGTCGCATATATATGCGCTAGGTATATTCGCTCCGTCCGGAAAAACTTGTCCCTCAAAGAGATATACCTAGCACTAACTTGGTGCTAGATACATCCATTTGAGGAACAAACTTGGGACAAGTTATTTTGGACGAAGGGAGTATATGAAAATACTTATGCACATGTTATCATTAAATACTAAAATGTACTTTGCTATTTTCATTCTAATGCAATATTTTTTTGCGTCACCGAGAAACAACAACAGATGCATAAACATATATTGGCAACTAGGTAGATATTTGTGTTGTATAATGAATTCTAAACACCTTCAGTACACTTCAAAAAATCATCACACCTTTATGTCACCATTTATCATGTTACTTGTTTTTTTAGAAAAGTTATCATGTTGCTTGTTGCGTGGCATCATGAAAGATTTCAAGGGATTTGCTGATGTCCTCAAGTGTGTGTATGAGCCGTGAATTTTTTTTTCTCCCGTTGCAATGCACGGACATATTTGCTAGTATTTAAAAACAAAGGTAGTGCCTTTTAATCTTATATGCCACTTTGTTTTGTTTTCACTTCCTATCTTTACATTCAGGATGACAGGAACTGCTCATCACACGAGGGGAAATATGAGGGGAATCACTTATTCTATTATATCTACCATCATTTTATTTCTGCTGATCCTATTTTGTTGGGTATAACATGGTTACATCTTGCAATGGGAAATTCTAAAATCCTTGTCATCCC
>NC_041386.1:619238534-619249542 GCF_002162155.2 Triticum dicoccoides
TTGTAGTGTGTGCCTTTAGTATTTACTTATTGTGCAAAACATGTTTATAAAGCAGGGCGAAAACATGTTTCGAGAGATGTGATGTTGCTGGATCTACGCTCGCCTCTGCATCTCCTCTTGTGTTTGTGTATGTTCACCACTGGTTCCTCCCCTCGCCTGCTAGCTACTGTAACTAGTCCCAGTACTTCTTCTCCAGACTAATAATAAAGTTTTCAAAGCTCCGTTCTACCGCGCGGTGAAAGCTCTGAAAGTTCCAGTTGTATACTAACAAATTAGTACGTCAAACAAGATTTGACTCATCTCCTGTCCCGCCGTACGAACCATGTCCTCAGCTGGCTCCTCACTTTCACACGGACGTATCTGATCTCCATGGAGCTCGATGCGATCCCACAGCATCTCAACAATGGTGTAGGACTAGTGGCCTGCCTGCAATGTGTCGAGCTTGGGGCATGCACTGCACGGGACCAGTGGACGAGGACCTCTTCCTTCTCGACTCCTCCGAATCCTACTCAATCGCGTCCCTTTCCACAGCGACCACCCTTCACCTCATCCTTATCATCGCCCTATCCGAACCGGCCGGCCATACCGTAGTAATGTTCTTCTCCACATGCACATATTCCATGTCGGTATAGGGAACCCAACTGGAACCCTGGACCGGGCTTGTCTGTCTGCACTGCACTGGTCAACCAACCTCAACAGCTCCATCTCAAATCCAAATCTAATCCCTGGAACGGATGCTCTCCGAAAAGGAAATAAAGCCAGCAAGATACACAGATCTTTCACATCCCATTTGGTTATCTGGCCTGGTTGATCCGGTTGGCACCTTTTACTTGTCAAAGCCCAAGATTCTCCCACTAGTGTGTCAAACACGCTGCCATGCAAAAGTCATAGCTCTACCTCACCTCCATGGCTCCTGGCCTCCTTATAAATACATGGCCAGGCAGGGCATGCAGGTACCATCAGTAAATCAGTTAGTTAGCATTAGGCGCAAGTGAGGTCTTACATGGAGGTAAGAGGACATCTTCGATAGCCAAGGATGATTTGCCTGTGAATCTCCCCTGGGAGCCCAGCTCTCGGGCACCCGGTTCCATGGGCAAGTCAATTTGGCTACCCAAGCCATGCTGGGTCTACTGCCATTTCATTCATTCTAGTGCTAAACAGAATTTACAGCTCCGGAGATCAGGTCAGCACCTTGCTATAACGTACATGCACACTGAAATATTGGTGCTTACCTTGACAAGGAGCATTGTGTTTGTGCGCTCAAGGCATCGTCAGAGTACCCTGGCCTTTTGCACTTCACCTACCCTTGCGGTGCTATCAAGCCTCAGCGGCATGGCATGTCGCACTTTCTACAATCAGTGGCAACCTTCATCAATAGCATTCCTTTTATATGCATGTAGACAGTTGACTGCATCACTGATGCAACCTACACTTCCTATTTATTTACATATAAAAGTTGGGGCGGGGGGAAACCCCTTTTGGTTCAAAAAAAAAACTTCCTATTTACAGGTACAAGAGGTGTGATGCATTCCAGATACGTAACAAATATAAGCAAATGCCATGTAATGCCTCCGTGAATCAACCTTTTATAGCCCACGCATATAGTATCATAAGTTAACCGAATTATCATGCAGAAATTAATCAGTATCGGGGTAAGAACAGAGCTACAAATTATTGTCAACAGAAGTAACAGTTCTACTACGAGAGAAAAAAATATGCAGCAACACACAGTGTACTTCTGGACTTTTGTGATGGGTCCTAATGTACAAATTCAATGACCAGTTGAGAGTAAAAAATAAATTACCTAACAAATTATTCCTAAAGATTATTTTCTATAAATTAAACCCATGTTTTACACTGTCAAATGTAAAGCATCTTGCTTTCAGGTTCTGAATTAGCTCCCACTATAACAGGATTGCAGGAAATCAATTAACTCGACTCGGGGGCGACCACCCTCCTGCCGCCGGCGTAGCCTCCTCCTCCCCCTCCATCCCTCGCCGCTGCATGAGGCTGATGCCGAGCAATCCCATGGCGCAGCTGGGGACTGCAGCGGCGGGGCCCTTGCTGCTCCGCCTAGCGCTGGAGAGAGATTGGATCTAGGAAGGCGGCCCTTCCGGCGAGGCCCCTTCGTGCCGGCGAGAGGCGGGACTGGCGTGGTGCTGGTGGTCCGGTCGGACGGCCGACGAATCTTCGGTGGACCATGGCCTGGCATGACTGCTCTGGCGGCCGGCGGCGCCAGATCTGGCCGCTGTCATCCGGCCCTGATCGGTGGGCTTCTCTCCTACGGGTTCATGGCGGTGCCGGCGTGGTTGCTAGGACCCTGGCCGCTGATGGAAATATGCCCTAGAGGCAATAATAAAATGGTTATTATTATATTTTTTAAACCATGATAAAGGTTTATTATTCATGCTAGAATTGTATTGATCGGAAACTTAATTACATGTGTGAATAAATAAACAAATACCATGTCCCTAGTAAGCCTCTACTAGACTAGCTCGTTGATCAAAGATGGTTAAGTTTTTCTAACCATAGACATGTGTTGTCATTTGATAACGGGGTCACATCATTAAGAGAATGATGTGATGGACAAGACCCATCCTTTAGCTTAGCATATTGGTCGTTCAGTTTATTGCTATTGTTTTCTTCATGTCATACATATTCCTTCAACAATGAGATTATGCAACTCCCAGAGATCGGAGGAATACCTTGTGTGTTATCATACGTCACAACGTAACTGAGTGATCATAAAGATGCTCTACAGGTATCTCCGAAGGTCTTTGTTGAGTTGGCATAGATCGAGATTAGGATTTGTCACTCCGAGTATCGGAAAGGTATCTCTGGACCCTCTCGGTAATACACATCATAAGCTTGCAAGCAAATGACTAAGGAGTTTATTCACGAGGTGATGTATTACGGAATAAGTAAAGAGACTTGCCGGTAATGAGATTGAACTAGGTATGAAGATACCGACGATCGAATCTCGGGCAAGTAACATACCGATGGACAAAGGGAATTACGTATGTTGTCATAACGGTTCGACCGATAAAGATCTTCGTAGAATATGTAGGAGCCAATATGGGCATCCAGGTTCCGCTATTGGTTATTGACCGAAGAGGTTTCTCGGTCATGTCTACATAGTTCTCGAACCCGTAGGGTCCGCACGCTTAACGTTCGTTGACTACATAGTGTTATATGAGTTATATGATTTGGTGAGAGAATGTTGTTTAGAGTCCCAGATGAGATCACGGACATGATGAGAAGTCTCGAAATGGTCGATAGGTAAAGATTGATATGTAGGACGATGGTATTCGGACACCGGAACAGTTTCGGAGTGCACCGGGTAGTCATCGGGTCACCGGAAGGGGTTCCGGACACCCCTGGTAAGTGTATGGGCCTAATGGGCCAAGGGGGGGCAGATCCGCCCCTGGTGCACCCCTTCCTTGGACAGCAGGACCTAGGGAAAGGAAAGGGGAGGGGAGGCCCCTCCTTCCTTTCCCTCCTCAAGTGGGAAAGGAAAGGGGGGACGGCGCGACGTAGGAGAGACCCCACCTACTTGGGCGCCCCCTTTGGCTGCTCCTCCCTCCCAACCACCTATATATATGTGGGAGGGGGTGCCTAGCACACAACAGACAATTGCCTAGCCGTGTGCGGCGCCCCTCCACCGTTTACACCCCCGGTCATATTTTCGTAGTGCTTAGGCGAAGCCCTGCGGAGATCACTTCACCATCACCGTCACCATGCCGTCGTGCTGCCGGAACTCATCCACTACCTCGCCATCTTGCTGGATCAAGAAGACGGAGGACATCACCGAGATGAACATGTGCAGAACACGGAGGTGTCGTATGTTCGGTACTTGATCGGTTGGAGCGCGAAGAAGTTCGACTACATCAACTGCGTTGTTAAACGCTTCCGCTTAAGGTCTATGAGGATACATAGACACACTCTCCCCCTTCGTTGCTATGCATCTCCATGGATAGATCTTGCGTGTGTGTAGATTTTTTTGTTTTCCATGCAATGTTTCCCAACAGCCGCGGGTGAAGCGGATGGAGGAGATCTAGACTGGGGGAAACCCTTTGGTCGGCCCCGGCCGGCCGCGCCGCCGACAATGCTCAAGGGCGCCGCTTTTCTTCTTGGAGATGCTGGTCTATGTCTGCTCCTTCGTTTCCCCCCTCCCTGCCTGTCGGGTGAAAAACCTAACTCCGATGAGCGTCGCCTTGAGGGCTGAGTGGTGGTGGGCACTGTGTGGATCCTTGACGGTTGCTGATGATGGGCACTGCTTCGGGGGAAACCCTAGGATCTGGTCTTCCAGATCGGACGATGGCAGTACTGCTGTGCCTTTTCTCTCCTGTGAGCATCATTTGTGAAGCAGCGCTGAAAGACAGAGGCGGGAGGTGGAGTGACTCCATCTTGCATGGAGCTTTGGTGGAGCTGTCAAGTCATGCCTGATCGACAGGTGCAACGTTGAGTCATGCCTAGTTGGCAGGTGCTACGCACGACGGATGTTCTAGAGTCTTCGCGTTTAGACGGACGAGCGCATGGCGGTGGCACTGTTGGCCGCCATGGTGGCGTCGATATATGTCCAGACTGGCAAGGGTGATGCGGATTTCTCTCTTGAAGATGGGTCAGTGGTCCGATGAAGATGTCGATTTCTAAAACGTGTGCATGTGGTGTGCGCTTTAGGTCGGCTGCACCGGCTGTTAGTCCCGATACGTTACGTGGATGGATCGACAACAACACCGGTTTTAGATATGGGGAGTGAGAGCGCTCCTCATTATCAAATGTTTAGGTGTGAGCGGTGGCTTTGGGTGATTTGATATATATTTTTGTCAGATCTTTGTGGAATAATTAACAAAGATGACTGTATGCATCGCTTGATGCAGAGCCCGGGGGTTTAACCCCCTTTTCAAAAAAACTCAGCACACTCAAAGACTGTATGTGTTAGAGGAATTTTCATATCAAAATCATTAATAGCTATCAAAGCTAATAACATATGTGAGTTCGTACATGGTCCATGCTCATCATGGAAATGATAATGTGGCAACCAAAGTTGAAGAAGAGTGAAACATAAATGTGGACTCGGTGGATAGGACATGTAAGGAAACAAATGGATTTAAAGTTATAACCAAGTTTCGAGAAGGATGGGATTGATAAGAAGAGTTTGGATTGGAGGCTAGCCAGTAGCCACACTATAAACCCTCTAGAGCACCACAGTGTCTTCCCCGCCCATGGACATAGGACCGGGAATTGTTCTTTGGGCAACTACTTCCTCCACATCTCACAAGATGTCGTTCTCATAAAGCACCAAGGAGATGTTCACCTTCTTATGGAGATTTAGAAATCTCCATGCCCTTTGTGAATCAAAGCATAACTTTACCATTTGCTATGTGCAAAAAAATCATACTCAACCAAGAAACCAATGAGATGATGAAACAAAGCCAGCAAGGGCGGCGGAGCTCAGATTGGATGCCAGGAGGTCTTCTCGTCCGAGCTCCTAAATGCACCAACCCGCGCTCCCAAACGTTCCATGGTGGCACGATCATATTCCCGGGAGCTGTGGGCGGTAGCAGAGGCGGTGTTGGACACGGAGCCAACACAGGGGATGGAATTGGCCAAGCATATATAGAACACAATTCATAAAGATGTTGAATGACCCCATGCCACTGCCCATTAGAAATACTTAGTCAGTGTGTCACCGATGAACACGAAGAGGACATGCACCCTATTGTGGATGGCCACGTCGAATTCCAAAATGATGCCCGGAACGAAGTGCCTCGTAAGTGTAGACACCAAGTGCTGGTCGGGTCCACGCAGGAGCGAAAGAGGGCATTTTAAGAAATACTATTATTTTAACATGATGGCATGGGCTCCATGAATTTAATGATATTTGGATAAAATACGTAAGTTGTATGTCATGAGAAAGTGAAGATTTTTATTTGGAGAACTCTTCTTGGAACGGTCCCTTGTCTGGTCACTTTGGCAAATCACCACATCGTTGCCTCGCCCCAGTGCCCGACCAGTAGCTAGGATGTGATGCACATGCTCTTTAGATGTCGAAATGTTGTGGAAGTTTGGAGATTATTTAGTATTGAATATGTGATTTGACAAGCATGTGATATCACTCTCACTAGTGAAGTTGAGCTAGCATACTTGCTGTCTACCCAAGATGCATAAGAAATGTTCCTAGTCAAAGGAGCTCCATGAGATGATAACCAAGGAATCCTGGAATTTCTGGCCCATCGGGTAGCAATGTATGTTCAAGTGTTGACGGTGAATTACATGATAATGTCAAACCCCAAGGCGACCATCAAGAGATGGGGTTGGTCTAAACCACCATCGGTCTTTGTAAAGCTTAATTTGATGTGGATTCGATAATGCCACTTTACAAGGTGGAGTGGGTGCAGTCTTGAGAGACACAGGTGGCACTTTCAACATTCTTGTGAACTGCAAAATTGAATGGTGCACTGATGTTCTCACAACATAAGCCATGGCTTTAGGCTTTGACCTCTCCCTCACGCAAATTGTTGGGTGCGAAAAAAATTGATATCAACTCTGACAACTAAGAGGCCATCCAGACCATGCAGAACGGAAGTTGAGGCTTCAGAGCAGTTGTTTGATGAATGTTATCACATGACCTGTGATTTCCTTCATATTCACTTCGAGCATTGTAACAGAGAGGCAAATGTCACAGCCCATGGACCCGGAGGTCACCATGTAATGAGTGTTTTTAAGAACTCCCGGGTGAGCTCACTCTTTGTCTCGATGTAACCATAATTTCAAACTAATAAAGAGGGATGATCGTGTTAAAAAACACTTTGTACCATTCCATTTGAGAACATGTTACAAATGTGCACTTTATATACTCTAAAGACATCTGGTTCGTTTGCACCTAAAGTTCATAGTCTTGAAATCTCGTTTGCACTTAAAGTTCATAGTGTTGAAATCTAAATCACTGCAGAGTTATTGGCTAGGTTCATATACTCTACATGCACACTACAAAGTTCTATGGATATTTAACGATATCATCAAAAACTATACATATATACACACATTATAATATATCAAAGATCATAAATAAATTGGTGGGATAACAAAAAGTGTTATTTTGCTAAGATTTATGGCAAAACCATTTTACCAAATATTTTCCATAAGCAACCTAAACTAAATAATACAAACTATTTTTGCAACATAATATTGTTCAAGTTTAACACTAAAATTAGATTTAAATTATATCTAGAAGAATTGTATAATTTTCACCTTAGAATAATAAGCATTTTAAGTTGTTAACTACTAGTTATACAAAAAAAATGTTGATTATATAACATATTGAGATGAAGTGTCATTAAAAGAAATACGTTTATGTCTATTCGAGCAATGAGCAATTAAATTTTTTTGGTATTTAGATACATTATAACCACACATATTTCCAGCCATCTCAGGTGACAAGGACTTTTGGCCGTTGGATTGTCAGATCTTGTCGTTTTTTAGTGTTCGATCTACCCTCAATCCGGCGAGGGTTGCGTACGGTCACCACCAGGCGTTTTACGTAGAGGGCCGATGCTCCAGTAACAAAATCGGCCTACTTCTGTGTAAGTAGGCCTCATGGGATTTTCCTTTTTCATTATTAGATATAAAAAATTCCACGGGAGAAGACCTCACCGTCACGCGTGCTTGCTAACTCCTAGCCATCGTCCGCACGCCCCTAAAAAAAGTCATCGTCCTCATCGCATGGCCGTCGACGCAAGGCGTTGGCTTGGCCAGGCCACCTACGGTGCGTTCAGGACCGGGCCAGGCCACTGGCGATCCTAGACCCGGTAGGACTGACCGGATAGCCATGGCACGATGCGGTGGTGCAAGTATTGAATCATCTGGTGCCGATTCAGGTCCATTCGCCGTTATTCTGGAAGTAAAATCGTTGTTTAAGGGTATCAATATGCGCCGCTTGCCTTCCTCCAATAATTGTAGGGTCAGTTGGATCTTCGATTCATGCTTTGCCTTACACTACGCGCCTCCATATAATACGCGCCCACTGCTCCTTGCCCATTCCTCTCCTTACTCCCGCAAAATCTTCTCCGATAGCCATGATTTATGTTTAGGGCCCAAACTGGTTCTGGTTGATTGCAAGGTGAAGCAATGCTTACAACTTTGATGATTTGTGGTCTAAATATTATGTCTGAGTGACCAATCTTCTGTTGCATGCATCTCTTCTTGAAGTTTTCCTCTTAAATCAACGTCGGTACTTGCCTAAACTCTCTACTAGATGAGGAGGATCTTGAATGAGCAGGAATAGATACTTCCATCATCTCCAAACAAGTTATTTCTTTCAATTGGACGAATTATTGTTGAAGGTTAGGTGGGTTAGTACTACTACTGTTGTGCCAACTATTGATTCATAGATATTCAAATCTGAACTACTTGACTGAATTCTGTTATTGTCTACAAAATTTGCATCTCTACATTATGTAAACTCACCATCATCTAATTCTGGAATATTCCCAAAATATGCATCCGCTTTCAGAAAGACAACTTACAAATATGCCAAATGTTTCTCTCTGGCCTAATTCTATGGCAACACTGGCTTCCTTACAAGTTACTTAGTTTAGTTGATTATGATAACTTGCTGACTTTGTCCATATAAGTTCATAGTTCAGGTTTTTCTTAATAATATTTTTCAGGCTACAAAGCCCCCTTTAAAAAATTGGATGCACTTGAAAATGCATTTGAAAATCTTTAAAAACTGGACTATCCTGATCCAAACACACACCTTTAAAATGCATTTGAAAATCTCATGTTATGCCAAAGTTTCAAATAGTTATAGGTTCACAAGGAAAGTTCCAGAAAAAATTATTCGTTGTCAAAAAATTGTTGAGTATCTGAACAAGCTGGACCTATAAAAGGTAATTATTTTTTGGATTATCAGTGCATGTTATTTCAATACATAGTTTACTTGACCATGTCTATGGACCTTGTATAACATGATTAGCGCAAGTATACATGATTTTCTAAAGTCAATGTATTATATAATCAGTAAATAAATGCTCTCACATATTTGTACAAGAGAGTCTGTAGGAAATGGTGTGCATGATCAGAATGTGGAGCTGCTATATAACAAAGGGATTCAATTGATAGAGTGCATATGGACATGTTTCTATTACACGATCAGAATGTAGATTAAGTGTATATGGGATCATATGGGTAATATTATTTAATGTTAAGCAGGCTTTTATTTTGAGGGAGTCTACTTTAAACTTGTTTTCACGGTTGTGGTCTGCGTTGAACGGTAATCTTCTAATCTTGAAAATAGGAATCCCAGTCAGAGTGTCGTCAGCCCTAACCTTACAAACCCCTTGCGTCAAGAGACCAATTATAATTGCAGACCCATTGTAATTTACCATTCTCTAGTGATCATTATCATCACAAGGGACATGGACTGATTAGAATTTTCAACTTTGATTAATCAAAAAATGTTGGTCAGTTTATGCACTTGCGGCATTACCTACCATTTCACTGACGGGCACAGCAATGCGCGCCATCATGATCTAGTTAATAGATAAATGGTGGTCACTAAATTATACTTATATAAAAGTTGAGTGTTTTCTTTCATTATTATTTCTTCTTCTAGGCCATAAATGTGATTAGTGTTCACTAGCAGAGGGGACAACCAGTCCTCCTGCACCCATTGTTGACATGGTGAAAGCTTTCTCATCATGGCCAACCAGCTCGCGCCATGTGGTATAGCTGGTTGGCGCCCCTCTCCCGACACTTAATGGGTTTAATAGCAACATTTGCAGGCACCCATTAGTTAGATCCTTTTTAATGTCCCTCTTAGCTCTCACAGTGTTGATGATAGGTGAGCATGTCATTATGTGCGCAACGATTTTTTCTCTAATTGATCTTTGTACTACCTGTTGATCGATACTAAGATGAGAAGGATGGGCTGGTTAGCGGGACGAGTGGCATCGTCAGGTTATGGTTCAACTCAGAGACAATTGAAATTAGTGTGGAACAAAATGGTTTCAAGAGTGTATTGAATTCATGCACTAGCCAATTGTTCCAAAAATCTGGACTGATGGAATGAGGCGGGCAATATATTTCTACACTCCCCCGCACGTCTAGGCTTTCTTAGTCTATAAACGTTAGATCAATGTAGGCCGTAGCATCTTTTTTTAATATTGCGTTGACAGGGTTTTGAACTCGAGATCTCTTGTCTTTGATACCATATTGAATCCATGCACTAACATGTTGCTTCGAAAGTCCGCACAGGAGGGTGATATATTTCAACATTGTAGGAGCCTTATTGTGCCACTAGCAACATCATCATAGAAGACATCAAAGTGAATAAATAAGATTCTGAAAATATAAGCATTGAGCATGTATTGAGAGAGGGTAATTTCAAGGCGCATGTGACCAACCTAAGGCTTCTGCTTGGCTTCATCCCGATCATTATGTATAGCTGTTAGGGAGCAATGCTAGACCTAAGAAAGAGATTCTACGTAAGTAAATGAGCAGATGTATGTAGAGGATTACCATTGGACCTAAAAGGTGTACGGGCCCCACCCCTTGAAATTCAGGTGGGAGAGATAATTAGCAAGAAGGATTTACGTAAGACTTTAGTAAATTCACATAGGTGTAAGATTATTGGATGTTCGCACTGTAAAAAATACACTAGTGTAGAACCGGGCAATAGCACCGGTTCGTAAGGCCCTTTAGTGCCGGTTCGGTAACCGGCACTAAAGTGTGGGCACTAAAGGTCCCCCCCTTTAGTACCGGTTCAGCATAAACCGGTGCTAAAGGGCAACCACGTGGCACGAGCCAATCCCGGGGGCAGGGAGCCCTTTAGTACCGGTTGGTGACACCAACCGGTATTAAAAGGTTGGGGGTTCTGGATTTATGATTTGTTTTTCATTAAATTTTGTGTTTTCCATTTAATTATTTTTCGTTTGCTGGTATTTTACGATACTGCATATTGTACACGTTATGCATATATATAAATAGAATTTCTAGTAGAACC
>NC_041386.1:619249960-619255166 GCF_002162155.2 Triticum dicoccoides
ACACAATTAGCTAGCTATATACAATTTCTCCTAATTGGTTCCTTCGGAGCCAGTGGCATTAGCCTAATTGGTGCCTTCGGAGCACGATAACAATTGGAAGTGGTTCATGGGGGTGGTAGCGGGTAAAAGTATTCTCATTTGGGATCTATGACCTGGTCGAGCAAAAATCCCGTTATTTCCTCTTGAATTGCTTTTATGCGGTCCTCTGGTAGGAGCTTCTCTCGCACATCTTTGAACTGTTAAGAAGGAGATCAATGTGCATGTGTATTAGTTGTGTGACTAGATATCGATAATGGTGTAAAAATTGTGAATAGTGTTCTGACAAACGTACCCACTCCTGTCTTTGAGATCTGCTCCTTTCGGACGCCATCATGCTAATGTTCTCGCAAACGTAGTATGCATACAGATTATTCCCCGGCGCCTGCTTCAGGGTCTTTAGGAGAATGGAATTTGATCAGATAATATTTAATCAAGCATGATAATTAAAGAGATGGCAGCTAGCTAGTACTACTTAATTACTTACCATGGATCGATACCATTTCAGATTTTGTTTCCATTGGTCTGGAGTGACGTTGATGAACTTTACCCAAGCCCTGCCCGCCGACAAAGAAAATGAATAAATGGGTTATTAAGTAGTTGTTATCAGGAAATGACGAACTAATTAAATAGGCCGAGACATAGTTAATAATGATTGAAATTACCTGTTGACTATCCCCTTCATGATGGTGTAGTCAGTTGGTTTCTTAAGTAGTGAGTCTAGTACTTCAACTGTCCTTCATCAACTTTAATGATTAACAAGATCCAGTAAAATCTGCATGCACACACGTTTGCATGTCTTAATTAAGCGGGCATATGTAAGCAAAAACATGTAGCTAACTAGTAGGCAAAAACAGAATTTGTAGTACAAGACAGTGTGACTCACTCGAAGTTGTAAGGAAGTAGTATATCATCATTGTATTTGAGGCGCTTGAAGAACTCTAGCATGCTTTCCTCTACACTTTTTTCGTAATATGGATCTAATTTCCATGTGTATTCATTAATGGTATTTGGGTCAATGAACCCAATGCCATAGCGTCCACCTTTTTTCATTTCATAAATCTTAATCCTGCATAATACCACAGAAAAGAATATAGTGAGGATAATTACAGGTAATGATTGATCAAAATGATCACTACAGCTAGCTTGAGACTTAAATTACAGAAAGAAATCACTTACAGAAAATAGCAACTGACGATGTATTTCTCGAGTGCGTCTTGATTGTATAACTGAAATAGTTCTGAATACTCAACGGACACAGCTTTCTCATGGTAGTAATGATCCTTCTTGACATTCACCATGAGAGACTCTCGATTGGAATTCTTGGTAATGTCCATGTACCATTGATGCAATTCATACATTCTCGTTGGGAGCTTCTTGACCTCGTCTGGCTCGACCAAAGGTTGGCCCCGAACATATTTCCGTTTTATTTCCTCCTCTCTAGTCGGAGACATGGGCTCGATATCGAGGAGTTGTCCAACAGTGATCATGAGGCTTTTAGCCTGCTCAATATGCTCCTCGGTTATTACCACATCGCCCAGCCCGGGAACGTTAACGGTTTGCCCACAATAATATTGGGCGCGCCTACTCTCATGTGTTGTTGGCACAACAAGCGGGGGGGTTGATTGCGCCGCCTGTTCTCCCAGCTGGGGAATGTTTTTACCGCATGTTTTGCTAGCTGATTTGCTCGAGCTCGAGCTCGCCTCTTTCTGTAGACGTGCTCGATTTAACTTCCTGAGGTGGCGCTCATAGTCTGTGTCAACAGGCTTGGGAGCTGGTGCTCTAGCCATACGAATGAAGTGGTCAATCTTTTCCTCAGGCACTTTCTCCCTTGGCGGCGGTGGCGGTTTTGGTGCAAAATGGGCTTCCACCTCGGCCTTCGATATGGCTGTGTTTTCCTCCTCGGACTTCTCGTAAGGCCTTTGTGGAAGAGGCGCGAGGCTTGGACCATATTGAAATCGCTTGCCTCCGCCTGTACCTCCAGTACTACCTCGACTTGTACCACTATGCACCATAGCTGAGGCGGCTCTCTTCCGTGATTGTTGAGGCGGCGAAGACGGCTGACGTGGCTGAGTTGGAGGAGGAGGAGTGGCCTGAAGCTATGCCGGACTTGGAGGAGGAGTGGCCTGACGCTTTGCCGGACTTGGAAGAGGAGGAGTGGCCTGAAGTTGTGCCGGACTTGGAGGAGGAGTGGCCTGACGCGTTGGTGGACTTGGAGGAGCGGGAGTCTGCTGACTTAGTGGCGGACTTCGACGAGGAGTCGGATGATGCGGTGTCGGTGGCCTTCGAAAGATGATGCAATCCTTTCTCTATAGGATGATACGATGGTTGGCCTCTCCCAGTGTGTGCTCCTCGTCACCTCCAGGAATGTCAAGCTCTAGCCCCGAATATTGGTCCACCACCTTATCAACCAAGACACGAGCATAGCCCGCTGGAATCGGGTTGCAATGGAAGGTTGCCTCAGGGGGATTTGTAAAAGCAAGGGCGTCCGCCACCTTCATGGATATGTTCTTCATTTTGAAGTGTAGCTCGCAGTTAGTGTTCTCCATGATGTCATCCACTGGGTAGCTATCCAGCAATGCGTCGCCCGGGGCGGAACCCACGCTGCTTCTCGGCATGGATGGGACGGTGCTATCCAATGCTGGATCATCCGCTAGCTGCTGCAGCTGCTGAGACCCCCTTTGCTGGCTAAGTGAGTCAATCTGCTCCTGCTGCCGCTGGAATTTGACTTCCAAGTCCGCGTGCGCTGATTCTAGGCCTTGAAGGCATTCATAGTCCAGCTTCCTCTGCTCCTCCTCCATCTTCCTCTTCTTCTCCTCCGCAATCTTCTTTCTCGCACGGGTTCTGTAGTCGGTGTTCCAGTCCGAAAACCCCTCATACCACGGAATAGCGCCCTTGCCTCGTGTTCTTCCCGGGTGTTCAGGATTTCCTAGGGCACGCGTAAGCTCGTCGTTCTCTCTGTTGGGCTGGAACACCCCCGATCGAGCCCCTTCTATTGCAATAAGTAGCTTATCTTCGGCTCCGTCCAGACATGCCTTCTTCGAAACTTTGCCTGTCTTCGGGTCCAACTCCCCCCCATGCGCATAGAACCAAGTCCTACACCTGAGGGGCCAGCTCAATGTTTTTGCAGTGACACCTACATCCTCCATCTCTTTCTCAGACTTATCCCACTTAAGCATTGCCACCGCATAGCCACCTGACCCCAGCTTATGGAACTTATCCTTTTTTGCGGCATTGGCCTTGTTTATTCTCGACCGTTCCTTAGATAATTCCGAATCCTTGAATTTCACGAAATTGTCCCAATGAGAACTTTGCTTCTTTAGTGTTCCCTCGAATACTGGAGTCTTCCTTCCTCCCTTGACGTACTTGTCTCATTCACGATTCTTGTGGTTGTTGAATGCAACCGCCATCTTCCTAAGAGCAGCGTCCCTGAATTTCTCCACATCTGCATCTGTGAAATCATCTGATAGGGTGAAATGTTCCATGAGCGTTTCCCAAAGCAGAAGTTTTTGTCTATCATCGACAAAAGTAACTCCTGGACATGGCTTTGCTGGCTCTCTCCATTCTTGAAGGGAGATCGGGAGTTGGTCCTTCACAAGAACCCTGCACTGACGAATGAACTTGTCCTCAATCTTCTTAGGCGCTAATGGTTCGCCATTAGGTTTGATGGCCTCGATATTGTACTTTACACCCTCCTTCAACTTTTTGTTCGGGCCTCGTTTCCTGTTGCTTGAAGATTTGCTCGATCTGGATGGCTGAAAGAAGAAAGATCGATTCGTTAATATATCTTCAAGTCATTTAAAACATGTGATGATCACCAGATGCCTGCTTATATAAATATATATACCTCGCCAGTCTTTGTTGTTTCAAGATCAACATTTTCTTCGTCATGTTCATAGTTCATGACTTCATCAATTCGGTCGTCGCCACCGAATATCATATCACCCTCCCCGGTGTTGTTTAGATATTCGGAGTCGTCATAATCTTCTTCATTCTGATCATCATCTGGCCCACGAGGATTGCGTATGATATTGAACAGGGCCTCTTCTCCCTCTCTGCCGGTATTGTCCGCCATAGGTTTTATTTAACTAATCCAAAAGAAATATATTCAAATTACAATGCATGGATGCAATCAATTAATAAGCAAAAACTGAATCAATCGTAGTACATAATAAGCATCATCAAATATAATCTCGAATACATCGTCTCGAATAATAGATATAATCTCGAATACATCGTCTCGAATAATATATATAATCTCGAATAAATCATCTCGAATATTGTATATCTATAATACATCACTAGCTAGCTAGCTAATAAAGATCGAATACTAGAGAGTAATCTAGGCGGTGGACAACCAAAGTGAAGGAACCATCACTGGATCATAGCTCGGGTGATCTCCCCAAAGAACCTGCCAGGTATTGGAGAACCTGACGTCCATAGCAGCCATGTAGCGATGGACGTGCTCGTCCTCCTCCCTGACACGGCGACGTACCACCTCCGGTGGGGCCAGCTCCCTCCGCACCGAAAGTGGCCCACGTGAATGCCACCAAAGGAGATGAGGGCCGATGATGGGACCCGGGGCCGGGTTCCTCACCAAGCGTCGCGCCCCTGAAGGTAGCACCTCCCAGTGCCAGCCCGGCGGAGCCCAGTCCCGGACATGGGTCCTCTGAAGCAGGACGTCGTCATGAACGGGTCGATGGCGAGGATGCGGGCCGGGCATCGTCGACAACAAATACTATATGCCGCAAAAGTAAAGTAACATTTTTAAATGATGGATTGTGATTTCATATATGCAAATTCTAAATTTTATAACTAAAACTAGCATTTCTAATATTTCTATAACTAAAAAACATTTCTATATAACTAACATTTCTATATAACTAACATTTCAATATAACTAACATTTCTAATATTTCTATATAACTAACATTTCTATATAACTAACATTTCTAATATTTCTATAACTAAAAAACATTTCTATATAACTAACATTTTTAATAATTCTATAACAAAAAAACAGAAAGATTGCTAACAATTCTATAACAATGTGTGTGTGTGTGTCTGTGTGTGGTTGGCGGCCGGGGCAGGAGCTCACCGGCGAGGCGCGACGACGGGGGGCGGTGACGGGGACGGGGACGGGGACGGAGACAGAGACGGCGACGGGGAC
>NC_041386.1:619255765-619285043 GCF_002162155.2 Triticum dicoccoides
GACGACGGGGACGGCGACGGCGACGGGAACGGCGACGGACGGGGACGGGGGCGGCGACGAGCGGCGGCGGCGGCGATGGGGCAGAGGAGAAAGAAGCAGAGGGAGAGATGAGAAACTGACAAATTTTTTGAAGTATTTTCTTATATAGAACCCAACTTTAGTACCGGTTGGAGCCACCAACCGGCACTAAAGGTCTGTTTTGGCCAGGTGAAGCGGCGGGAACCGCACCCTCTTTAGTACCGGGTCGTGGCGCCAACCGATACTAAAGGCCCCCCCTTTAGTACCGGTTGGAGCCATGACCCGGTACTAAAGGGTGTGCGCTGCCAGGCGAGGGGCGCAGAAGTTTAGTCCCACCTCGCTAGCCGAGGGGCACTCGCACCTGCTTATAAGCCCCGTTGTCGCTGCTGTCTCGAGCTCCTCTCTTAAGCAGGCCTTCTGGGCCTACCTCTGCTGCGATGCCCTGTTGGGCCTACTGGGCTAGCGGGCCTGCATCCTGGCCCAACTAGAATTTGGGTTTCTAGTCGTATGCAGGCCACTGTGGCCCAGTAGGTGGGCTTTTTTTCTTTTTTTTTTTTCTTTTTTTTTTGTTTTATTTATTTTTGAGTTGTTTTTTGCTGCATTTAGAGTTTCTTTGTGAATATTTTTGCTTTAGGTACAAAAAATTACAAACTTTCTGTTAGTACCGGTAGTTTGCAAATTTGAATAGTTTAAATTTTGAATTATTTGAAATTTGTGTGAATCACTAGTTTGTGAATAACTTAACTTTGAAAATAGATTTTTTAGTGATTCTTTTTTTTTATGTTTAATATTAGTGTGTTTTATCATTATATTCAATTTGATAATGCTTAGGTTATTTAAAAAATGAAATGTCGTTGTAACGGATGAGTTTTCGTCCGAAATCCCGATACTTCGAAAGAGATTGTCCATTTTGTACACGAAGTGCATCTAGTTTTTGCGGTAACGCTCTCTACTTTTTTGCACATGCTATGTGGGTGAAATTATGATACCATGCCAACTTTCAACCTTTTCTGAGTTCATTTGAAATGCTTTTCAATTTCAGGGTCATTTAGATGAAAAAATCAGTAAATGCATGAAAGAATTTGCTTGCACATAAAAAAAAATCGTGTTTCAAATGCCAAAACACATAACTAGCTACCCTAACTATTATAGAGATTCCCTCCTGGGTGTGAAACACAGAAGAAAGTGATGATAGTGAAGCCGATCACATCCCAGATCTTTGGGTGTGAAACTTTTTCTTCGCGTGTGTCCCTTTGCGCCGTAGCCATGGAAAATCTTCATCATTTAACTGGATGCTCGGGTCAATATTCACTGTGAATGAAGCAATTTCATCAAAGTTTTCATAATCTCCTGACATGTCTGTCTTCTCATCCACTCCCACGATGTTTCTCTTCCCAGAAAGAACTATGTGCCGCTTTGGCTCTTCGTACGATGGATTCGCTTCCTTATCTTTTCTTTTTCTCGGCTTGGTAGACATGTCCTTCACATAGAAAACCTGTGCCACATCATTGGCTAGGACGAATGGTTTGTCTGCATATGCAAGATTGTTGAAATCCACTGTTGTCATTCCGTACTGCGGGTCTTCCGTTACACCGCATCGTGTCATATTGACCCATTTGCACCGAAACAAAGGGACCTTCAAACCACGTCGATAGTCAAGTTCCCATATGTCCTGTATATAACCATAATATGTTTCCTTTCCCGTCTTGGTTTATGCATCAAAGCGGACACCACTGTTTTGGTTGGTGCTCTTCTTATCTTGGGCGATCGTGTAAAATGTATTACCATTTATCTCGTACCCTTGGAAAGTCATTATATTCGAAGATGGTAACTGGGACAGCAAGTACAAGTCATCTTCAATAGAGGCGTCATGCATGGTACATGTCTGCAACCAGCTGGTGAAACTCCTGGTTTGTTCACGTGTAATCCAGTCATCAGACCGCTCTGGGTGTTTGGAGCGTAGCAAATTCTTGTGTTCATCCATATACGGAGCCACCAAGGCGGAATTTTGTAGAACTGTGTAGTGTGCTTCAGTGAGAGAATGTCCGTCCATACATATTATTTGTTCCCCTCCTAGCGTGCCTTTACCATCCAGTCTGCCCTTATGCCGCGATTCAGGAACATCAATCAGCTTAAGGTCAGGAATAAAGTCAATACAAAACTCAATGACCTCCTCATTTTCATGGCCCTTTGAGATGCTTCCTTCTGGCCTAGCACGGTTATGAACATATTCCTTTAAGACTCCCATGAACCTAGATCATCAATGCGCTCATCTGATGCCTCTTCTTCAGCTTCTTCCCGCATTGCCGGCTCAGCTTCTTTCCACATTACCGGCTCAGTTTCTTCCCTCATTGTTGTATCATCGTATTCAGGGAACCCATGGCCAGGATAGGTATCGTCGTCCTCTTCTTCTTCATTGTCTTCCATCATAACCCCTCTTTCTCCATGCTTGGTCCAAACATTATAGTGGGGCATGAAACCGTACTCAAACAGGTGGACGTGAATGGTTCTTGACGTAGAGTAATTGTGACCATTCTTACAGCCACCACATGGACAACGCATAAAACAATCCACCCGCTTGTTTGCCTCAGCCGCAAGCAGAAAAGTACGCACGCCATTAATGAACTCGGGAGAGCATCGGTCATCGTACATCCATTGCCGGCTCATCTTCAATACACAGCACCGAAAACACCAAATTAATACAATACATAAAGTTCATACATAAAGATCATACAACACTTAAATGCAACAAACAAATAACTCTCTATCTAAAGAATTTAAATGTAACAACAAATGCGATCAAGATCGCAACTAAGGTAACAATTGATCCAACAACATAATGATACCAAGCCTCACTATGAATGGCATATTTTCTAATCTTTCTTATCTTCAAGCGCATTTTCTCCATCTTAATCTTGTGATCATCGACGACATCAGCAACATGCAACTCCAATTCCATCTTCTCCCCCTCAGTTCTTTTCAATTTTTCCTTCAAATTCTCGTTTTCTCTTTCAACTAAATTTAACCTCTCGACAATAGGATCGGTTGGAATTTCCGGTTCAACTACCTCCTACATACAAATATCTATGTCAACTTGATGGGCATAATTTGTCATAAACACGAAATGCAATGAATAGTTTTAAAAGAGAATATACCACATCCGAATCATAACCCGGACGAGGGCCGACGGTGATGGATATCAAAACTATGGTACTATGTATAACAAACAACGTATGGGTAAGATAATTATACGAGTAACTATATATCCAAATCACACAAACATCAATTTTTTTATATAAAACTTCATAGACAAGAGGCTCACCACAAGGTGGTGCCGGCGACGGGACGTTGCGGGCGATCGACGGTGGTTACGATGGAGATTTAGAAGGCACTAAGTAAACCACACCTACATATACAAACTATGTGTTATTTTTGACCTCAAATTGCATATAAATCAAATACTAGCACATATACATAATTCCTCCCAAATTACTAAACTCAAAAATCAATCACTATATAAAGCATTGCACGAGCTAATCTAGCAATGAGAGATGAAAGGACAAAGTTGCTAACCTTTGTGATCATTTGAATGGATGGGGGCCTTCAAATCTTGACAAATTTTAGGCAAAATGTGTGATGAGCTTGAGATGAAGAGGGAAAAGAACAGAGAGGAGAGGGGAAAGGGGAAGAACAGAGCGAGCTCGGGTGGACGAAGGGTCTATGTAGAACGACCTTTAGTACCAGTTCGTGATACGACCCGGTACTAAAGGTGCTGGAGGGGCCCCGGACTGGCAACATCCTGCCACCACTCACTTTAGTACCGGTTCATGGCACGAACCGGTGCTAAAGGTTCGCCACGAACTGGTACTAATGAGAGCGGCCGGCTAGCCGTTGGAACCGGCACTAATGCACACATTAGTGCCGGTTCAAATTCAAACCGGCACTAATGTGCTTCACATTTGACCCTTTTTCTACTAGTGATAACGCGTTATGGCGTCACTAATAGCACACACTATAGCGTGTAAAGAATAGTCTCACTAAATAAATCAATGTATAATGTCTCACTAATAGCACAATATAGCATACTAATAGCGTATTTTAAGAGGCGCCGCTATTTCGTATAGCGCGCTACTTTTTTTCTTGCCTGTTAGGCACACCTGAATTGATAGGGTGTTGCTGGAGATGTAGGCTAGGTTATTTGGTTGAGTACCACATATTTCTTTTCTGCTCTGGTCATCGTTCTCGGGCCATGTGTTGTACGATGTATCCAATCTAGTAACTCTCTAACTCTTTCTATCAATGAAAAAAAATACGTAAATCTTTACATATTTGTGAAAAAAGGTACACCTAAAATTGCTTGTATTCTGAACTCTTTAGTAGTTGAATAAAATGGTCTAATACTCCCATAAAAGAACTACTGAGCATCTTTGTTGGTCATGACCTGCCAATCGTCAGGGGAGACTCCACGAGACAAACAATACTTTCCCTTAAATCTTATTTAAAAAAACTACTTTCCGTAAAAAAAATCCCAAAAAAAAGCCTGGACACTGTTGTAGTGTTGCCACACAAGGACGAACAGAGCTCACCTTGGGCAATGGGCATGCATGCAGGGATCACTAAGGGCGTGTTTGGTTTCTCGTATGGCATCTGGCTTGCATCCGCCGTGCAAACACCGAAAGTTTGGTACCATGCATGTTTAACTGGGGCCAATTGCTCCTGTGCGACGTGTTTGATGTGAATTTGCTTGAGTGCGACGTTGTTCGAGCGAATGGCTGTGGTGCGACACATTTAAGCAGGTAAATAGCCCAGGGCCACATGGGGTGTTAAATGTGGTTAAATTGGTCATCAACCAAGCCCGTTTATGTTAGGACATGTGGGTCCAACTTAATTGCTCCTCAAAACAGCTGACCGTGCCCTGCCGCCCGACCGTGCCGGACCCGCCACTCTGCCCCCTCCCCCCTTCTTCTCCGGTGGCGGCGGATCTTGCGTTCTCAACGGCGGCGGCGGAGCCCTCGTTCTCAACGGCGGCGGAGCCTTCGTCCTCAAAAAATGGTGAGTGAAAACCCTAGTCCCCCTCCCGTTCCTCTCTCAGCCCCGTAGATCTCAGCTCGTTTCCTCTGTTTTCGCTTGTTGAATCGATAGGTTGTGAGGGGAGCCCATGGGCATACTGAGATGGAGCCCCCAGATTCAACTTCGAATAGGTAATGCTCCTCTCTCTGATCCAATTTTGCATGCAGTTAGGGCCTAGTCTGCTCTTTCTCACGGGCTCACACTGTCCGCCACTGACAGAGGGGATGCTGCCGCTCGGACCTTCGAATTGACGGTCAATTTCTTTCCATCAAAGGCAAAATTAGTTGATGGTAGCATTCAGAACATTGCGAGAGACACAATTGTTAAATGGGAGGTTGAGTTTACAGAGATTGATCCACAAGTTCTACAGAACATGGGAGAGAAGGCAGTGAAGAAATGGGTGGAAAAAATTGGGGAGAATGTTGTTTGGGGTCCAGAGCAAGAAGTATCACTGTTGCGGTTTGGAAAGGAGAGTATGTGAGAATGGAAGATGGTGAACAGATTGTTGATGAAATCGATCGGCAAAACGGCTGGACAAGCAAACGAGCTAATTTTTTTGCTGAGCTGGTTGATCTGAATATTTTTTCGAAGGTTGGATATGTGCCATCACAATTGGCAGCGCAGATGGTAGATGATGATTGGGCTACACAGAGGCCATTGATTCCCATGTGTACTGAACTTACAGTAATAGCCGAAGAGGGACAGGTGACTGGAATTGAAACTGAAACTGCAGCAACTGTTGATTGGAATGTAGTTGAATTAGATGAGCTTACTGATTTGGTCATTGCACCAATGCCTGACATTGAGATGGCCAAACTTTTTGGCATTCCAGTCGATGACAGAGATAAGCAGGAGAGGGGAGAATCTAGTTTGCCTGCTAATGTTGATGAAGATGTAGATGGACAATTGATGGAACAAGCTGCAGATGAAGTAGATGATGCACATGATGATGAGCTGGTGCATGTGTATGACAAAGAAAACCCTGTCATTGAAGTAGGCAAGTTCTTCCCAAGCATGAAGGAGTTTAGGATGTGTTTCAAGACTTATGCAGTGAAACATGAGTTTGATGCCAAGACTGTTTGGACTGATAGAAAGAAGTTTTATGCGAGGTGCAGAGGATTTGATGGTAGTGTCAAGCCTTGCAAGTGGTACATATCTGCTAGACTGCAACCTGATGGAAGTACTGTTAGGGTTAACCAAATCCCCAATCAACATACTTGTATTACAAGTTCACAGAGAGTATCAACCATGACATCACAACTTTGGGTTGCAGAAAAGATTACCCCAATTTTAGCCAAAACACCAAACACTACTGCCAAGAAACTCAAAGTAGACTTGGAAAAGATGTACCCCATTAAACTGAAATATACCACAGTGTGGAAGGCAAAACAAAGGACAATGAAAAACTTATATGGTGATTGGGCAAATACATTTAGGATGCTTTACAACTTCAATGCAGAGGTGGAAAAGAGGTCACCTGGTAGTGTTGTGGAGATAGATACAGAGGTATCAGCCAAAGGTGAAGTCAAGTTCTCCAAGTTTTTTATGGCTTTGAAGCCTTGCATAGATGGCTTCAAAGCAGGGTGCCGTCCATATTTGAGCATAGACTCATCATTTTTGACAGGCAAGTGGAATGGTCAGTTGGCAGCATGCAATGCTCTAGATGGACACAACTGGATGTTTCCTATTGCTGTTGGCTTGTTTCAGTCAGAAACAGAGGCTTCATGGACATGGTTCATGACCCAGTTGAAAAGATGCCTAGGGCCAGTGTCACCTTTGGCTATACACACAGATGCATGTAAGGGGCTTGAAAATTCAGTGAAAAATGTTTTCCCACATGCTGAGCAGAGGGAGTGCTTCGGTCATTTGTGGATGAATTTGATCAAAAAATTTAGAGGAGAAGAATTTGGGCGCATGTGGCTAGCAGCAAGATCTTACACTAGACAGACACACAAATATCATCTTGATAAGATAATGGCAGCATGTGATGAGTTTGGTCCATGGCTGAACACCTACCATTGTTTGTTATGGTACAGGTCAGCATTCAACACTGCCATCAAGTGTGACCACATCAACAACAATTTGGCAGAGAGTTTCAACAATAAGGTGAAGGAGTTAAAAGATTTGCCTGTGCATGACATGGTTGACCAAATTAGGATCATGCTCATGCGGTTGTGGGAATTGAGAAGAAGGATAGGTGATTGTCTGCAAGGTGATAAGCTTCCAGCAGTGGTACAACAGGTGGTCTATCGGAGCAGAAGTCTTTCACATTTGTTTGTTGAAAAATCTTCACCTTGGGGTGCTGAAGTTAGAGATAACAAAACTGGAAGGAGACATGTTGTTAACACTGAATTGCATGATTGCACTTGCCTCGAGTGGCAACACACTGGTAAACCATGTGAGCATGCCATTCTTTTCTTAGCATCCCAACCGAAGATAAACATGCACCCATATCTGCATGAATATTATTCGGTAGCAAGATTCAAAGCTGCATATGCTACTCCAATTCCAGCACTTACAGATCAGTCTCAGTGGCCTGAAGTGGACATTGAATTTTCCATGTGTCCTCCCTTGACGAAAAGAAAGGCTGGCAGGCCTAAACAGAGTAGATTCAAGGCATGGTTTGAGAAAGGTGGGAGTAGTAAGAAGGGAAAGAAAGATGAAAAGCCAAAAAGGGCCCAAAAAGGTAACAAAAATAGATGCAAGTTGTGCCAGGAACTTGGGCACAGAGTGGGATCTATCAAATGCCGTTACACTCCTGATAAGCCAAAGTATGTTCTTGTTTATTTGTCTGTGTTTTGATTTGGTGCTTTTTTCCAATTAGTATATGTATAACATTTTCTGCACAGGAGGAAGCGAGCAAGTCAGCCCCTTGTTATTGAACAGTGTTGGCCAACCAAAAAAGCAAGAGTCAATGGCGGTAGAAAGAAGAGAAGTGTGCCTGAGCCTGAGCAGACTGAAGAAAATCCTGCTACAGTCAACATTCAGACTGAAGAAACTGATGTGGAGGTGCACACCGAAGAAACTAAATTTGAGCGTGTCGAGGTTCAGACTGAAGAAACTGAACCTGAGCGTGTCGAGGTTCAGACTGAAGAAACCCATGTTGAGGTACACACCAAAGAAACTGAAACTGTTGTCAACATTGAGACTGAAGACACTGATCACGAGGGTATTGGCGAGGTGTTGAAAAGACCAGTGAAGAAAACCAAGATGATCAGTGAACTTGTGTGTGTAGTAGAACCAAAAATAAGAAGGGCTAAGGCGAAGAAGGGCACACGACGTGGTAGGAAGAAGTAGAACAGAGAATAGTTTGAAAATTTGGGACATGTAATAATATTTGTAACTTGGTGCGTACTGGTAGTCACTATGTATCCCCATATTTCTATTCGAACTTGTTTGTCTAAACCAGCCAAATAAAATTCAAATTTAAATTTAAATTTGGGCTATTGATGTTTTAGTGCTATCTAAAGTACCTCAACTGAAATATGTTTGCTTGCTGATCATTCCGAGCCCTTTTGGTAAGTTGAACTCATAGTCATGAAAAGTGTGTTTCAAATGACCTCCAAAGGTAGGGTAAACGGCCTCATATATAAGCAAGTTTTTTTGGCACCTTGTCTAAACTAGCCAAATAATTTTTCTACACATCTATTCTACATATATAGTGTAAATCTAACGTCTCACTATTTATTGAATTAATTTTCTATTTTTTCTTTTCTTTTTGAAAAACAAGGTTTAATAGAAAATTATATATAAAACAAGTTTAAAACATGAAAATGAGAAAAGTAAGTTCAGATCTTTATTAGTCAATCCAAAATGAAGTTTTGGTGAGGTTTTCACACTTTTCATTTTCAAAACTCCACCTACTCTCGGGTGCCCACTACTCTCTCCCTTCAACTCCATACTACATTGTTTGAGGAATAACAATTTTGTGAAGGATTTTTCGTAAAATGTATGTAAACCATATTTATATTTTTTTCTCGTTACTATACGACATAATAAGACTATGTGCGCAAGTTTTATATTTTTTTGATTTTTTATGAATTAGTTATGCTCAACCCTAATCAGTCAAAACCTCTCAAAACCCCTCAAAACCCCTCTCAAAACCCCTCAAAACCCCGCACACTACCTGGTCGTCGATCGTTGTGCGCGGACGGTTGATATCAGGCGCTAGGGTTAGCTACAGTGTGCAGCGATCCGCATGAGACGCGCTGATTGGTTGACGCGGTGGGGTTTGGATCAGCCTCTCTCGTTGGAGCATCAGGACCGTTCATTTGAATCCAACGGCAAGAGTTGACGCGGTGCATGGACCAAGCCTACGGAGTGCCCTTTCCATCGTTGCATGTGTGCCCGTGCCTACCCGCAGCATGCATGCCCACCCGCAGGACTGCGCCCGTGCGTTGCATGCATGCCTCGACGTAGCCCTGCTCCGCCACCCCTATCAACCCCTATCAACGCAGTAACCTGTCGCATGCCTACCATTAGAACCGATGCAGCGTCGCATCAAAGCATGCACCCGGCCACAATGCAGCAGCCCGATGAAGACAACCAAAAAGCCAACGCTGCATGGCGTGGTGTGCACGCTGTGCATGGCGTGCTCCTCTTTGACGACGCAATACTGGCATGGTATCGATGTGGGTATCGATGCAGTTCAAATGGCGTGCTGCCCGTTACAAGATGGGCAAAAGAAGGCGTACATTATTGTCACGTCTCCCATCGACCGAACCTTGCCCTCTAGCCAGGCCCTAGCAAGATGAGCAAATTAATGGGCAACGGCATGCATGCACGGGCGGCACACGTAGAGAACCCGGGGAAGGCGTGTCCCCTTGACCCACGACGGCACAGACGCGTGCGTGAGCCCGTCCCCCTTGACCCACGACCGGTGGCACAGAAGCGTAGCAGTCCGTTTCCCACGGCCACGCTCGTGTACATGCTTTCATGGGGCGCCACCAAACGCCGCCCGCCCATTAATTCTAGGGTTTCGACGGGGTGAAACGACGTCGCACTTGGGCTATTTAAGCCGGGCACTATCGTCCTCTCCCTCCTCATCCATCATACCCCATCATCTGCCTCCTCTGCCCTTCTTCTTCATTCTTCTCCATCAAACCCGACCGAGCACTCGAGCCACCCCGCCACCATGCAGTATACCGCTCCCACCTACCGCTTCCCCCCAACCATGCCGGAAAGGCTCTACCCGGCCGGAGTGTATGTAGAGAGAACCCTTAGGGTTTGAGCGATCTCGAGATGGAGGGGCGCAAGGGAGTTAACGGAGTTCTTCCTTGCGGCCGGCTTCCGCCACCTCCCCCGCGGCTCTCCTCGGATGTACCATGTTGAGGAGGTCAACCACAACGGCGTTGTGGTTGGGCTCCTCGCCACGTTCACTAACCCTTTCGATGCTTTCCATCTCCTCGGGCGAGCGTATTGGGTTGGTTGTGAGTTCATAGCTTTCACCACCTACAATATCTTCACCGACTTCCAGAGCATCTTCCCCAACAACGGCGTTATGCACACGCTCCCGTACCCCATCAACAATGGGGAGGAGTGAAGGACGGCGCCCGGAGGAGCGAGGTGGCGTTGTTCCCCGGGAGAAGGAGAAGAAGAGCCTGAAGAAGAACCCGCGTTTGGTGCCCCCCGATCTATCTAGCTTATCGTATTAGTTTTTTTAAGTTGTATTAGTATTTTAAGTTGTAAGGCTATCATGGAGTTGTAAGGTTATCGTGGAACTATGGGTTGCAATAGTTATGCTACTATATATATTGTGTGTTTCGTGCTATTATTTGAAGATTGCTATGGGTTGTTCTTGCTTATTATTTGTGTATTGCTATGGGTTGCTACGAGCCCGGGTTGCTACACCTCAATCTCACCACACACACACCATCTTCAAAATATTGGCCAAACCATGGACATGCAACTAGGAGCCCCATGCAAACCCACTATGGACATGCCACTAGGAAATGCAAACTAATTTACTTCATGCAACTCATTTAGTTCATGGAACCGTAGACATGCATAAAAACAATTAACATTTGGTTTTATTGCATCAAAAAATGATCCATCACAAAATTTAGTGCAAGAAAAAGGCCAAAGTAAAAATAAGTAACATTTTATTTGCCGAAGTTAGAGGTGGGCTGGTGCCGCTACGCGGGTGGGCTGGTGCCCCTACGCGGGCGGGCTGGTCTCTATTTTGGGCATGGTTATTTTCTCAGGGTCCATTTTCTCACGGCCCAACATCTATTCGGCAGCCCAGTTTTGTTTTTTTTACTAGAAACTGAATTTGGGTGTGTACTCTGTTAACTGAAGAACAAAAACAGAGGAAACAGAGCATCAACACTGAATATGGCCCCTGAGAATATCATTACAATAATTCAAGCAAGTTTTGCTTCACACGAATCCAAGTTCATCTAACAAATGATCCCTGGCTAACTCAAACTACTGGGCACCCCTGAAACTAGCTGACTAACTAACTGAAACTATAACAAATTCTAGCGATTGATGAACATCAAGTAAAATAAACCCATAGCAATGACACAACCATAAAATGCTCCCGCCATCATATTTGCTTGTTGCTTCAAATCGATCAGATGCTTTAGTTGCTTGCCGATTTTCTTCAATTCACACTTCAGTTCTGCACTGTGCATCATCGGATCGGCTCTGTCCGCCAAATTGGGGGCTTGTTCCACTTCAAGCCGCCCCCCAAAATTGAGCTCTTGGGTTGGGGTTGATCCCTCCAATTTCAACCTTTCAACATATTCATCGAGCCACTCAAAATGCCCACATTTCTTCAGAACCTGAAAACAGGGGGCCGGCGGCGCATGAATCCTAGATCCACCACCCAGATCCACCGCCCTAATTCGAGGGAAAAAGAAAGAAATCGGGAGAAATTAGACCATAGAATTGGTCAAGAACACAGATCTAACCTGCCCCGGCTGTGGCTTGCTCAAACATTTCACAAACTCGCGCCCACGTTTGCCATTTTCTTCCCTCACACAAGTCAAACGCTTGAGAGGCTCCATGCGTGGGCAATCGGGGCATCTTGTCAACGGCAGTGGACCATACTGCGTCCATGGTTGGCAGGTGGCTGAAGTCGAGCTAGACATCACTCGCCGGCGGCGCGCTTCGTTGCCGGAGTAGAGGAAGAAGAAGGTGGGAAAGGAAAGGGGCAGGGTAAGCAATGGAGGGGGGCGGGCTGGCTCGGGTCGGGGCACGCTGATGAGCACGGGCATGCTTGTGCGGATAAGTTGTGGGTCCCACCCGCATGCGAGTAATTGGTGGGTCCCGCGTGTCATAACTCAAATCGCTAACCCTCGTGTTTTTCATTTCACGGTTAAACAGAGCCATGTCGCATTGGAGCTATTTACACGCTCAAGTGTGTCGCATCACAGCCATTCACTCGAACAACGTCGCACTCAAGCAAATTCACATCAAAAACGTCGCACGGGAGCTATTGGCCCGTTTAACTGGGACTGGCTCGACGGATGCAAAAACGGCTTCGCAGCTTGGCTGAGCGGAAACGCGGGTTTTTCGTGTTTCTCGCGTGCAGGCTCAGTCGTTGGCTTTTCCCCATCTCCGTTCTTCCATCTCGCGTCCAGACCAAGCACTGCCGCCGCTCGATCAGAGCATCTCGTCAAGCACCGCCGCCATCTCTGTTCGCCTTCCATCAAGCGCCGCCGCCGCCCTCCTCTACATCCTTCGAAGCCAACCGCACCCGTCTGACGCTTATCCTTGGCATCCGCACCGCTCTCCGGCCGCACGGGCGTGCTCCTCACCATGCTGCACATCCCGTCCGTGCTTCTGCCCGCGGCACCGCTGCCGCTCCCCGCCCACCTCCACATCCTCCGCCATCGGCCCTCTCGCCCACCTCCAGGATCCCCATCTTCCTCGCCGTCGCCACACGTGGTGAGGTGAGCTCCCCTTCCACAACGTCCGCCGCCAACCCTCTCACCCACCTTGAAGCTCCCAACTCCTTGACGCCAACTTCCCCATACTTCTCCGTGCTGGCGCGTGCTCCATGTTCCTCACTGATTCCAGCCCAATTTGGAAGAACCTGTAGCTCATACACCATATCATACAAATTCACCACACACTCATCTCAGTTGTCCATGCATCGGCTCATCCAGGATCCCCCGTGCGGTGCAGGCAAGAGCTGCCCAGAAAACCAAACACGTCCTAAATGTCCATAAAAAACCAAACCCGCACGGTTGGACACTGTTGTAGTGTTGCCAAGGTCACGTCACTCTCATGTTGCTGAATTATGAACGCTGGCCACTCCGCCGCCTCCACGAGCTCTAACTGCTTATCCAGACCAGACAGTTCTAGCACTAGAGGTTGCCAAAACTCTCTAATTTTGTAGTACCAATTGCAACGAGGCGCGTTGTTGCAATTGGCTACATGATAGCGATAAGCTCTAGTGCAATGTGTCAAGTTTTTTTTTGATAATCAGGAGCTCACAGTTTTTTCAAAAAGAAGGACGACCCTCGGCCTCTACATCAAGACGATGCATGCAACAATTTTATTAATTATTCCTTTAGACCTTACAAAGTACATCAATAAGTCTAAAGCCATTTTAACAACATCTGTCGCTACTCCTATCAACTTGATAAAGGGGTGCATATTGTCGGGGCCGCCTGCCCAGACCTCACATTAAACCCCAACATCTAAAACCGGAGACCTCAACCAAGCTGCAATAGCCGGGTCTCGGGCACACACCGGTCTAGTGCACTCTCAACGGGCATCACATGCACACGCTGTAGAAGCCTCCAACATAGTCTTCCACCGATCCATCTTCAGGGCAGGTACGGACGCATTGACCTTGCTATGTCTGTCGTCATCGACACCAGCACAACTCCAGACAACGCCACCGCCTTACGTGTATCCGCCATCACGCATCTGTCACAGAGACCCTGCAACGCCACGCCGCCGAGACTCCACGTCGTCGATGCATCACATAAAGCGCCGCTCAACCGCTGAAACCGTTCACTCGTCCTTCGAGCGAATGCAAACTTCCAAAAATAAAGTCCACAAGGAGGGAACAACACAAGAGCGCTGTCGTCATCCGATCGAGTGATCTAGGGTTTCCCTCGAAGGTAGCGGATAGAGGTCTGGAGCTTCTCCACGGCGATGCCTTCAAGAAGGGTACGACATAGAAAAGCGCCGCCATCGCTGGCCTTGGCAACTAGACGAGAGCAAGTTTTTCGCTCGGATCTGCTCGACGAACCTCCATCTAGCATCATGTGCACGGCCCGTCACCGATCTCTGTCGCCGCGCAGCGAGCCGGTCGCACCGGCCATATCATATCAAACCGGAGTCCAGACCACGCATGCTGCTGACCTATCCACCAGGCCCTCCACGCCGCCGCTGCCAATCTGAGGTTAGATGGCATGCTGCCAAGAAGCCGACGTGCTGTGGAGACCCAGATCCGGGGCACACTCTCCCGCTTGCCTAGATGTCTCGCACCACCTTGTGCCGCGAGAGGAAGGAGCACCTCCGCCACCGCTATCAGCCACTTGGGCTTGGCCCCACAGCGGCAGAGGGGATGGAGAGATCTGTGGCGAAGGTCTTGGCGGCTGGGCTTGGGTGCCGCCCGAGTCGCCCGAGCGGAAGGTCGACGCGGGGGCGCCATGTACTTTTCGCCCGAGGCCCGGATCAGGAGCTCACACCTACAACTTGATTTCATTGAAACGAAACCATATAATCCCCCGCGTCGCCTGCAAGAACCATTCCCTACGCCGCCGCCCGAAGACGCGACAGGGCGGCCGACGACGGTGGCGGGGCTTCTCCTCGTCGCTCGCCTGGGTCTGTGAGTGCCGGCTCTCAGCGGGATTAGGTGGTGCTCCGGGAGCGCGTATGCCTGGCGTCCATATGCGTGGTGGTAGAGCTCGGCGAAGGGTGGTGGGGCGTGGCTGCTGGTGCTCTGTGCACCATGTGCGGCCGTGTCGGGTGTGGCCGGCGAGACGAGCGTTAGATAGGGCGATGGCGCGCGTGTTTAGCGTGGGTCTCATGGGCGTGTGGTCAGTCCTTTGGCGGCGCTTGGGGATGGGTCGTCGGGCCTTGCTTCGGTGACCTGGCCGGCTCTCGTGGGCGTGATGGGCAAGATGCCTCTTTTCTTGGTGGTTGATGTGATGGGGAGGGCATGATGGGAGCCGGGAAAATCCCGTCTCGGCTTGGTGCGGGCGGCGACGATGCCACCCCTGGGCGCAGTAATTCAAAGGCTTCTCTACATTGCTTCCCTCCTCCCCTGGTGGTCATTGGTCCACGAAAATCCTTGCTCCCCTCGTGGGACAAACAATGGCAGTGATTTCCTCATCGTTGCCCTTCATGGAGGCATTGTGAGTAGTGGAGAAATGGCTAGCCACAACTTTCATTGGTGGCGCACCATTTTCCATCAACGCCAGTACTATTTTTTTCAAATAGTGGTGGCGTCGGCATAAGTGATACGACATTAATATGATATTAGTGCTGGCGTAGATTTTTTTGTCACACCATAGATATTTGCTAAGTTTTTTTTTCTGTTTGCTACAGTTTGTTATGGCATACCACATTAGGCCCACGCAAGCACTAGTCCATCTTCTAACTATCTCTAGCTATATCCAGTCAAAAAACTTAAGTCTGATTCACCCCCATATGTTTCACTTCGCCCGCCTCTCGACCAGCAATGTCGCCGCCACCTCCCATCCACGCCGCTCATCGCCGCCGCCACCTCCGGGTCAGCAAGTGAGATACCCCTCCCCAGTGCATCTTCTTCCCCTCCCCCTAGTGTCTCCCTCATCCGCGAACGCCATGGATTCCATGTAATCCGTGGATTTGGTTTACTTGTGTATAAAATCCGTCGGCGTAGATTGGAGCTTTGCCCATGACAAATCTTTGCCGACGGGGCAGTCAGTTTGTCTGTGTTATTTGCGACGGTCCATATTTGCCGGCGGCCACCATCAGCATAGTTCTAGCTATGTCGTGGCCCTTATTTGCCGACGGTTTCCGTCTGGCCGTCGGCTTAGCTCAATCTATGCCGGTGGGGCCCATCGGCAAATCTCTGGCCGTTGGCATATTCGATGATTTGTGTAGTGCAAAGTAATACTCCTCCGTTTCTTTTTAGTCTGCATACAAAATTTGGTCAAAGTCAAACTTTGTCAACTTTGACTAAGTTTACAGAAAAATATCAAGATTCACAATATACAATCAATATCATATAGCTTTAATATTGTAGATGTTCATATTTTTTACTACAAAGTTAGTCAAACTTTAAAAGTTTGACTTTCACTAAATATTATATGCAGACTAAAAAGAAACGGAGGGAGTACATCAACAAGTCTGAAGTCACCATCTCGGCAACAACGGTCACTACTCCTACCCACAGAATGAAGGGGTGCAGATTGTCGGGGACGCATACCCCGACCTCAGACCAAAGTCCAACATCTAAAGCCGGAGGTCCCAACCAATCCAACTTGTCGGTTTTGGGTCACACACCGGTCCGGTGCCATCTCAGTGGGCATCGCATGTGCACGCTGCAGAGGCCGTCACCACCGTCTTCCACCAATTCATCTTCAGAGCAAGAAGCATCGACCTTGCCTAGGCATGCCGCCATGCTACCACAATGCCAAACAACACCACCTCCCTACTCTCGTCCATCATCACACATCCGTCTCCGAGACCCTGGTGCGCCACGCCATCGAGGCTCCACATCGTCGATGCGTCGCATGAAACGCTGCTCCACTGCCGAAACCGTCCATTAGCCCCTCGAGCCAATGCACACCTCCAAGAATGGTGCCCCAAGGGGGTAACGACACAAGAGCACCACCGTCATCCGATCAATTGATCTAGGGTTTCCTTGGAGGGAGCGGATAGAGCTGTAGAGCTTCTCGACGGTGATGCCTTCAAAAAGGGTACGACACAGAAGAGTGCCACCATCGTCGGCCTTGGAAACTAGCCGAGAGCAAGGTTTTCACCTGGATCTTCTTGACAAACCTCCATCCCGCATTGTGTGCATGGGACCGCCAGCGATCTTCGCCGCGGCACAGCTAGTTTGCCTACAACAAAAGAAGGATTTAATGGTACCTGTTAACCAGCTCCAAAGTCTTCAATTGAATTGCCCGATTCACCGAGGCCGCAACTCCCTTGCTCCATCTGCACTAGCTAGATCCAACAGAAGTTCAGAACCTCCATTATTTAGGGATAAAATTGCACAAACAACCTGTAGTGGTATTCAGTTAGGCCTACAAATCACCATTTCCTGCAACCAGATCCTAACAGTATTCCATGTGAAAAAATACCTGACATTTAATACAGATATCTTTTTTTGGAAATGGAGGCGTGCCCCCGGCCTCTGCATCATAATGGTACATGCAGCCATCTTATTAAAAAGTCTCGAAGTAGCACAAAGTCATAAAGGTATTACAGCTCGCAAGCGGAGCAAAATAAAGAAAATAAAAGTACATGCTTAGAATCACAACCGGTAAGGAAAAATAAAGGATAAGCTCCCTAGACTCCTATCCTATTATGCGACCGCCATCCGAACCGGTTGAATATAACCCATGCTACCATCTCCCATTTGTTGCACCCAGTAACCAAAGGCTCCCTGGTGTCCATAGCAGTGAGTAAGGACCACGTACGGATCCATGTAGTAGCTCTGAAGATAACCTGCAAAAAGTTAAAGTGTGTTGTCTATTAAAAATCAAATTATTCCTACAGTTCCATAAAGCCCACAAAGGCGCACATATTCCAATCCGAATACGAGCAACAGTATTATGTTCAACCCCAGCTAACCACGTTCCAAACAACGATTCGATGTCAACTGGAGGATTAATGTTGAAGGCAATATGAATAGTTCTCCAAAGCAATTTAGCGAGAGGGCATTCAAGGAATAAGTGTTGTATTGTTTCATCATGATCACAAAAACAACAACGCGAACTACCTACCCATCGCCTCTTGATTAAGTTGTCCTTAGTGCGTATTACTTGCTTGTGGACAAACCACATAAAAAATTTAATACGTAAGGGAACCTTAATCTTCCAAATATGCAACGAACTTGAGATTGGGCCCGAATTAATCAAATCCCTATAAAAGGATTTCACTGTGAAAACCCCATTCTTAGCTAGTGTCCAGTGCGTCGAATCCGGCTGGTCAGAAAGTTGAACATCTATCAATCTCCGAACCAAGTGCAACCAAGTAGTCCATCGCTCACCAACTAACGCATGCCTGAACTGGATATTCAAGGGGCTCATTTGGAACACGGTGCCTACATAATCCTCCTTGCGTTGTACAATATTATAAAAGGTGGGATATTGTACGGCCAGGGGTGTTTCTCAACAACGTATCTGTTGGGGAACGTAGTAATTTTAAAAAAATTCCTAAGCACACGCAAGATCATGGTGATGCATAGCAACGAGAGGGGAGAGTGTGATCTACGTACCCTTGTAGACCGACAGCGGAAGCGTTAGCACAACGCGGTTGATGTAGTCGTACGTCTTCGCGGCCCGACCGATCAAGCACCGAAACTACGGCACCTCCGAGTTTTAGCACACGTTCAGCTCGATGACGATCCCCGGACTCCGATCTAGCAAAGTGTCGGGGAAGAGTTCCGTCAGCACGATGGCGTGGTGACGATCTTGATGTACTACCGTCGCAGGGCTTCGCCTAAGCACCGCTACAATATTATCGAGGATTATGGTGGAAGGGGGCCCCGCACACGGCTAATAATATGATCACGTGGATCAACTTGTGTGTCTAGGGGTGCCCCCTGCCCCCGTATATAAAGGATCAAGGGGGGGAGGCCGGCCGGCCCCTAGGCGCGCCAAGGAGGAGTCCTCCTCCTAGTAGGATTAGGACTCCTACTAGGAGGGGGAAAGAAGTGGGGAGGGAGAAGGAAAGGGGGGCGCCCCCCCTCTCCTAGTCCAATTCGGACCAGGGGGAGGAGGCGCGCGGCCCACCTTTGGCTGCCCCTCTCTCTCTCCACTAAGGCCCATATGGTTACTTCTCCTGGGGGGGTTCCGGTAACCCTCCGGCTCTCCGGTTTTCTCCGAAATCACCCCGAACACTTCCGGTGTCCGAATATAGCCGTCCAATATATCAATCTTTATGTCTCGACCATTTCGAGACTCCTCGTCATGTCCGTGATCACATCCGAGACTCTGAACTAACTTCGGTACATCAAAACTCATAAACTCATAATATAACTGTCATCGAAACCTTAAGCGTGCGGACCCTACGGGTTCGAGAACAATGTAGACATGACCGAGACACGTCTCCGGTCAATAACCAATAGCGGAACCTGGATGCTCATATTGGCTCCTACATATTCTACGAAGATCTTTATCGGTCAGACCGCATAACAACATACGTTGTTCCCTTTGTCATCGGTATGTTACTTGCCCGAGATTCGATCGTCGGTATCTCAATACCTAGTTCAATCTCGTTACCGGCAAGTCTCTTTACTCGTTTCGTAATACATCATCTCGCAACTAACTCATTAGTTGCAATGCTTGCAAGGCTTATGTGATGTGCATTACCGAGAGGGCCCAGAGATACCTCTCCGACAATCGGAGTGACAAATCCTAATCTCGAAATACGCCAACCCAACATGTACCTTTGGAGACACCTGTAGAGCACCTTTATAATCACCCATTTACGTTGTGACGTTTGGTAGCACACAAAGTGTTCCTCCGGCAAACGGGAGTTGCATAATCTCATAGTCATAGGAACATGTATAAGTCATGAAGAAAGCAATAGCAACATACTAAACGATCGGGTGCTAAGCTAATGGAATGGGTCATGTCAATCAGATCATTCACCTAATGATGTGATCCCGTTAATCAAATAACAACTCTTTGTTCATGGTTAGGAAACATAACCATCTTTGATTCACGAGCTAGTCAAGTAGAGGCATACTAGTGACACTCTGTTTGTTTATGTATTCACGCATGTATTATGTTTCCGGTTAATACAATTCTAGCAAGAATAATAAACATTTATCATGATATAAGGAAATAAATAATAACTTTATTATTGCCTCTAGGGCATATTTCCTTCAGTCTCCCACTTGCACTAGAATCAATAATCTAGATTACACAGTAATGATTCTAACACCCATGGAGCCTTGGTGCTGATCATGTTTTGCTCGTGGAAGAGGCTTAGTCAACGGGTCTGCAACATTCAGATCCATATGTATCTTGCAAATCTCTATGTCTCCCATCTGGACTAGATCCCGGATGGAATTGAAGCGTCTCTTGATGTGCTTGGTTCTCTTGTGAAATCTGAATTCCTTTGCCAAGGCAATTGCACCAGTATTGTCACAAAAGATTTTCATTGGACCCGATGCACTAGGTATGACGCCTAGATCGGATATGAACTCCTTCATCTAGACTCCTTCATTTGCTGCTTCCGAAGCAGCTATGTACTCCGCTTCACATGTAGATCCCGCCACAACGCTTTGTTTAGAACTGCACCAACTGACAGCTCCACCGTTTAATGTAAACACGTATCCGGTTTGCGATTTAGAATCGTCCGGATCAGTGTCAAAGCTTGCATCAACGTAACCTTTTACGATGAGCTCTTTGTCACCTCCATATATGAGAAACATATCCTTAGTCCTTTTCAGGTATTTCAGGATGTTCTTGATCGCTGTCTAGTGATCCACTCCTGAATCACTTTGGTACCTCCCTGCTAGACTTATAGCAAGGCACACATCAGGTCTGGTACATAGCATTGCATACATGATAGAGCCTATGGCTGAAGCATAGGGAACATCTTTCATTTTCTCTCTATCTTCTGCAGTGGTCGGGCATTGAGTCTTACTCAACTTCACACCTTGTAACACAGGCAAGAACCCTTTCTTTGCTTGATCCATTTTGAACTTCTTCAAAACTTTGTCAAGGTATGTGCTTTGTGAAAGTCCAATTAAGCGTCTTGATCTATCTCTATAGATCTTAATGCCTAATATGTAAGCAGCTTCACCGAGGTCTTTCATTGAAAAACTCTTATTCAAGTATCCCTTTATGCTATCCAGAAATTCTATATCATTTCCAATTAGTAATATGTCATCCACATATAACATCAGAAATGCTACAGAGCTCCCACTCACTTTCTTGTAAATACAGGCTTCTCCAAAAGTCTGTATAAAACCAAATGCTTTGATCACACTATCAAAGCGTTTATTCCAACTCCGAGAGGCTTGTACCAGTCCATAAATGGATCGCTGGAGCTTGCACACTTTGTTAGCTCCCTTTGGATCGACAAAACCTTCTGGTTGCGTCATATACAACTCTTCTTCCAGAAATCCATTCAGGAATGCAGTTTTGACATCCATCTGCCAAATTTCATAATCATAAAATGCGGCAATTGCTAACATGATTCGGACAGACTTAAGCATCGCTACGGGTGAGAAGGTCTCATCGTAGTCAATCCCTTGAACTTGCCGAAAACCTTTTGCGATAAGTCGAGCTTTGTAGATAGTAATATTACCGTCAGTGTCAGTCTTCTTCTTGAAGATCCATCTATTCTCAATTGCTTGCCGATCAGCGGGCAAGTCAACCAAAGTCCATACTTTGTTCTCATACATGGATCCCATCTCAGATTTCATGGCTTCAAGCCATTTTGCGGAATCTGGGCTCATCGTTGCTTCTTCATAGTTCGTAGGTTCATCATGATCTAGTAGCATGACTTCCAGAACAGGATTACCGTACCACTCTGGCGTGGATCTCACTCTGGTTGATCTACGAGGTTCAGTAGTATCTTGTTCTGAAGTTTCATGATCATCATCATTAGCTTCCTCACTAACTGGTGTAGGTGTCACAGTAACAGGTTTTTGTGATGTACTACTTTCCAATAAGGGAGTAGGTATAGTTACCTCATCAAGTTCAACTTTCCTCCCACTCACTTCTTTCGAGAGAAACTTCTTCTCCAGAAAGTTTCCGAATTTAGCAACAAAAGTCCTGCCTTCGGATCTGTGATAGAAGGTGTAACCAATAGTTTCCTTTGGATATCCTATGAAGACACATTTCTCCGATTTGGGTTCGAGCTTATCAAGTTGAAGCTTTTTCACATAAGCATCGCAGCCCCAAACTTTCAGAAACGACAACTTTGGTTTCTTGCCAAACCACAGTTCATAAGGCGTCGTCTCAACGGATTTTGATGGTGCCCTATTTAACGTGAATGCGGCCGTCTCTAGAGCGTATCCCCAAAACGATAGCGGTAAATAAGTAAGAGACATCATAGATCGCACCATATCTAGTAAAGTACGATTATGACGTTCGGACACACCATTACGCTGTGGTGTTCCGGGTGGCGTGAGTTGCGAAACTATTCCACAATTTTTCAAATGTACACCAAACTCGTAACTCAAATATTCTCCTCCACGATCAGATCGTAGGAATTTTATTTTCTTGTTACAATGATTTTCAACTTCACTCTAAAATTCTTTGAACTTTTCAAATGTTTCAGACTTGTGTTTCATTAAGTAGATATACCCATATCTGCTTAAGTCATCTGTGAAGGTGAGAAAATAACGATATCCGCCACGAGCCTCAACGTTCATCGGATCACATACATCTGTATGTATGATTTTCAACAAATCTGTTGCTCTCTCCATAGTACCGGAGAATGGTGTTTTTTTTCATCTTACCCATAAGGCACGGTTCGCGAGTACCAAGTGATTCATAATCAAGTGGTTCCAAAAGCCCATCAGTATGGAGTTTCTTCATGTGCTTTATACCGATATGACCCAAACGGCAGTGCCACAAATAAGTTGCACTATCATTATCAACTCTGCATCTTTTGGCTTCAACACTATGAATATGTGTGTCACTACTATCGAGATTCAATAAAAATAGACCACTCTTTAAGGGTGCATGACCATAAAAGATATTACTCATATAAATAGAACAACCATTATTCTCAGATTTAAATGAATAACCGTCTCGCATCAAACAAGATCCAGATATAATGTTCATGCTTAACGCTGGCACCAAATAACAATTATTTAGGTCTAATATTAATCCCGAAGGTAGATGTAGAGGTAGCGTGCCGACTGCGATCACATCGACTTTGGAACCGTTTCCCACGCACATCATCACCTCGTCCTTAGCCAATCTTCGCTTAATCCGTAGTCCCTGTTTCGAGTTGCAAATATTAGCAACAGAACCAGTATCAAATACCCAGGTGCTACTGTGAGCATTAGTAAGGTACACATCAATAACATGTATATCACATATACCTTTGTTCACCTTGCCATCCTTCTTATCCGCCAAATACTTGGGGCAGTTCCGCTTCCAGTGACCAGTCTGCTTGCAGTAGAAGCACTCAGTTTCAGGCTTAGGTCCAGGCTTGGGTTTCTTCTCTTGAGTAGAAACTTGCTTGCTGTTCTTTTTGAAGTTCCCCTTCTTCTTCCCTTTGCCCTTTTTCTTGAAACTAGTGGTTTTGTTGACCATCAACACTTGATGCTCCTTCTTGATTTCTACCTCCGCAGCTTTCAGCATTGCGAAGAGCTCGGGAATAGTCTTATTCATCCCTTGCATATTATAGTTCATCACGAAGCTCTTGTAGCTTGGTGGTAGTGATTGGAGAATTCTGTCAATGACGCAATCATTTGGAAGATTAACTCCCAATTGAATCAAGTGATTATTATACCCAGACATTTTGAGTATATGCTCACTGACAGAACTATTCTCCTCCATCTTGCAGCTATAGAACTTATTGGAGACTTCATATCTCTCAATCTGGGCATTTGCTTGAAATATTAACTTCAACTCCTGGAACATCTCATATGCTCCATGATGTTCAAAACATCGTTGAAGTCCCGATTCTAAGCCGTAAAGCATGGAACACTAAACTATCGAGTAGTCATCAGCTTTGCTCTGCCAGACGTTCATAACATCCGGTGTTGCTCCAGCAGCAGGCCTGGCACCCAGCGGTGCTTCCAGGACGTAATTCTTCTGTGCAGCAATGAGGATAATCCTCAAGTTACGGACCCAGTCCGTGTAATTGCTACCATCATCTTTCAACTTTGCTTTCTCAAGGAACGCATTAAAATTCAACGGAACAACAGCACGAGCCATCTATCTACAATCAAGCATAAACAAGCAAGATACTATCAGGTACTAAGTTTCATGATAAATTTAGGTTCAATTAATTTACTTAAAGAACTCCCACTTAGATAGACATCCCTCTAATCCTCTAAGTGATTACGTGATCCAAATCAACTAAACCATGTCCGATCATCACGTGAGATGGAGTAGTTTCATTGGTGAACATCACTATGTTGATCATATCTACTATATGATTCACGCTCGACCTTTTGGTCTCCGTGTTCCGAGGCCATATCTGCATATGCTTGGCTCGTCAAGTATAACCTGAGTATTCCGCGTGTGCAACTATTTTGCACCCGTTGTATTTGAACGTAGAGCCTATCACACCCGATCATCACGTGGTGTCTCAGCACGAAGAACTTTCACAATGGTGCATACTCAGGGAGAACACTTCTTGATAATTAGTGAGAGATCATCTTATAATGCTACCGTCAATCAAAGCAAGATAAGATGCATAAAAGATAAACATCGCATGCAATCAATATAAGTGATATGATATGGCCATCATCATCTTGTGCTTGTGATCTCCATCTTTGAAGCACCGTCGTGATCACCATCGTCACCGGCGCGACACCTTGATCACCATCGTAGAATGATGCAGACGCCCGACAATCCATTCCCCATGGCTATCTCTGAAATGCACGGCCCAACGAGATCTCTCCTCTGCACGCGCGTCCTCCTCACGCGCAACCTCGATATGATCCAGGTGTGTGGATCCATTGAGATGGGGTTGTGCCGCGAGAGATGGCGATGACGAGGCTATCGGCGGTGGCGGCGGCAAAACAGCGGCCCGCGGCTAAGACTGCGGCGGCGCCTCCGGCGGTCGCCCGTTCCGCCCCGACATGTCCGCCCTCTGCACGTTTTAATACACATATCTGACGGTCACCAAATGTCTAAATCCGGTAGTCATAGATCGTATTACAGCAGGATCAGTGCAATCACTGACAAAATGCAGGAAAAAAATTCAGTTGAGAATTATAGACATATCAGACGCCACAAACAACCAATCACAAAGTTCATGCGTCGAACCTAAACAGCAGTTTTTTTTAGAAAAGGAGGATGACCCCGGTCTCTGCATCTGAGTGATGCATACGGTCATTTTATTAATTATTCTCACAAGACCTTATAAAATCATACAATAGTAAGACTAAAGCCGCCGTCTAAAAAACTAACTGTCGCTACACCTATTCAGTTGGTGAAGGGGCGCAGATAGCCTGGGCCTAATACCAAGAGGCATTGCAGCCAAGCCTAAAATCTAAGACCTGAGACCCCAACCTAGCCACTTGCCGGGTCTGGGGCACACACTTGTCCGGCGTGCTCTCAGAGGTCGTCGCCGCGAACTGCCACCGCTCCATCTTTAGAACTGTACTTATGCATCAACCTTGCTCGGTCCAGCTATCGTAGACGCCACCACGACGCCCAATGGCACCTCCTCCATGCGCGCAAACAGCTGTACATGTCGCGGTCGCCACTTATACACCTCAGCGCCATGTTGCCAAGTACCACCAGCCGACACAGCTTGAAGCCCTCGGAGGATCTGTCGTGTGTAGCACCTGCCGACCAGGCATGACCAAGCGTAGCACCTGTCGGTCAGGCATGACTTGACATCTCCACCGAAGCTCCGTGCAAGACGAAGCCGCTCCACCTCCTGCCTCTGACTTCCAGCGCTACTCCACAAAACGATGCTCCCAAGAGAGAAACGACACCGCAGTGCCGTCATCGTCCGGTCTGGAACACCAGATCCTAGGGTTTCCCCCGGAGCAATACGAATGGGTCGACGGTAGTCACATGACAATGCCTTCATCAAGGTAACGACGTGGAACGCCGCCATCGCCCGCCGTCGGCTCGGTTTTTATCGGCAACTACGTCTCCTCGACTCGCAGCTGGTGCCAGATGACGGATCCCGAGATCCGAACACCCAGCCTCAGGCCGACCACCTCTGACGGAAGAGATGACCAGCACCGCCGGCTGCACCGGTCAGAACAGATCTGATCGGAGGTGCCGCCGACGAGACCACCAGGCCCTCCACCGCCAGCAGCAATCACGCCACCGCAACCAAGCCGGCCGCCGCCGACCGCCGCCGCCCGAAGGGCCATCCGTAGCGCCCGCAGCCCTGGTCTCCGCCGCGCCAAGCCGTTGCCGTCCAAGGACGGGCCGGCCTCCCGCCGCCTGCCACCATCCGCCGCGTCGCAGATCCCAGATCTGTCGCGCCACCACACGCCTCGGGGTCCGCCCCACCCTGAAGACGCGCGGGAGAGGAGATCCCCCGCCACCGCCGTCGGTCCCCGGGCCTAGCCCGGCGGCGGCGGAGGGAGAGGAGGAGGGAGTTTGCGGCGGCGGCGGCTAGGATTTTGGCCGCCCGAGTCGCCCTAGGGGGAGGACGACGCGGGCCGTGGTCTCCCATATCACCTGTCTACAGGAACACAAACAGCGGTACATGCCGCTTATTACAACAAGCACAAATCAAACACACCCACAGAAATTGAAAACAATGCAAAGGAAACTATGCACGCGGTGTTGGTTACACGACACCACCTTGATACTCCTGGTCCCTCTCAAGGATGCCTGCATGAGAGAGCAATGCCCAGAGGTGGGTGATGAACTCGCCGCCGTTTGCCAGCTGCTCGATGTGCTCCTCAACATTGTCTGACGGCGCGAGGTAGAGGATTATCTCGGCCCAGAAATCAGCCATCACCTGCCAGCGGGCGCCCTCTTCCATGTCCTCCAATTGCTTCCCCAGTTTGACGCCGCTTTCGAAGATCTTCTCCGTCTTGTCCGGTACTGGTAAACTCTTCATGGCCTCGTACTTGCTCTCCGCCCTTTGTAGGAATGTGACTGCTTCCACTGCTGCTGCATCGAACTTGCGTGTTGTATCATAATGGTGCCCAGGAAGAAGCTTTGGTGCAGAGACCACCAAGTATGCACAATATTTCGACAGTTTTGTGGCAATGCTAAAAGGTATCATGTTTTCGGGGGAAAGTGTTAGCATCTCACAGTAACATGTTGCAATATGCCAAGTCAAAATAATGTGTGTCTGACTCTGTTTTCTCTGGGACCAGCTTGGATCCAGGTGTATTTCCCACTCACATGCCCACAAGAGGCATTGTGCTCCATTGGACTCTAAAGAAGATCGCCCATTGCTTAGTTTACCCTCCATACTTTTAAGGGAGCAGATAACCGCCTTCTTTACTTCATCAGGCAACTTGACAGATTTCCCAGCTTTCTTGCGAACGCGCAATGCCTGAACATTTGTTTGATGGAAGAACCTAAAGTCCATAAGGTGAAAGAATTTCACCACTGTCCCCATTAAGCAACTGACGAATAATAACCTGCATGCAGATCTATGCTTTAACAGATTAGGATTGTGGCTGACTGAATCAAGTAATGAGTACTGCCCAAGCTTGTGCTGCCAGTAGTGTTTGTATGGGGCAAACCTCACACCAATCTTGGCAAGAAACCTCTTTAATCCCATGATGCAAGATGCAAGACACACACCAACTTTGTCAAGAAACTCCTTTAATCCCCCTGTGCTCGCTTTGTTTCTGTTGCCTCTTGCTTCTTCTCTGATAGACTGACAAACAAATGATACTCTGCCCCAAATGCCCATCCAGTAAAACAAGAGCTGTAGGAATTCAAGTAAAGCAGTGGATACAAGTATCACTAAGGTGATAACAACATCATCTCTAAATTTGCTGGTGATAGCAGTGATGCATGCCGTGATAGATAAGCCGATGAGAGAAAACAGGGACCAAACTGTTGCAGCCATTGATCCATAATAAATGACAGCATACTTGGTGAAGAAGAAATCATAGGTATAGGCCAACTCAACCTCAAGCACCTTGAACACCCTGTCGTAGTCCATGGCACCATCTGCAGATAGAACTAGAAGCCCTTTGAAGACAAAATTGCGTGCCCTCTCCTTGGATTCGTCACAGGCAAACCCAAAGTAGCGCCTTCTCAGCAGATGAAAAAGAGAGAAGGAAAGGCATGCATCCTTTAGCTCTGGGACTAGTGCTTCCTTGCACTGCCATATCTTCCCTATGTCGATGACTTCATCATCTTTCTGAGCATCAGTTGTGAACTGTGTTGCATATGTGGGAGCATCAAACTTGGATTTGTAGACAGGCCACTCAACCAGGTAACTGCAGTGCTCCATGTTGACAAACACACCCTTAGCTTGCTCCTCATACATGTGATCAGCAACTATTTTGTTCCAGTTATATGAGTTACTTGCTAGATGACACACTGCAAATCTTTGTGCATATCTGACAAAAGCAAGTAAAACCATATAAAAAAGTGCCGGGGTGTAGCGCGTCCGCACACTGATCAAGAGGAAAAAAGCATATGCACTGTACATAACAGCCTGGTAGAGGGATCTTGTGAGCTGCTTGTTGTCTTCCAGACTATAGGCTGTGACAGAGTCGGTGCAACCATGAAGCATGATGAGAGATACGGCCCAGATGGGGTACATGGTGCTCTTCAGCAAAGAAGACTGCATAGAGCCAAGTATGTAAGTTGCCACCGAGAAGGACAAGGTAAACGCCCCAAAGACACCATTCTGGAGCAACCAGTTCCTGCTTCGGCGCCGCTGGGACCCAAAGATGGCGAGGAGGAGTAGGACACCAGCAACCAACGATACGAGTACCTTGATCCGGATCACTGCTGCCTTTGGGCTGTCCCACAACATTTCTGCACCATGTGACAAGCTCGTAACCGTGGAATTCCAAAGTCCCTGCCCACCATCACCATGAGCGCTAACCTTAAATGACCAGCACAACTTTTTTCTTTTTTGACGGGCAATAAATGACCAGCACAACTTTGTTTGACGAGATATATAAACATATAAGAATTCACTTCTTCGGTACACCACCACTAAATACGTTGATGGCTGAGATTAGCATATACCTTTTTTCATAACAAAAGGCGGGATGGTCTTATTTTGAAAAGTCATCACCGTCCGACCATGGTGATACCCGCTATGTGCGTACAAAAATACGCACGCCCAGCTGTCCGTACATGCAGCAGGTCATGTCACACCGTGTGGCGAAGTGGACAGGCGTTCGGACGTCTCCAAAAAAGACTATAGGTGGGTATACTATTTTGGCAAAAGACCATAATGCCTT